>NC_135477.1:181683980-181983980 GCF_052094955.1 Ictidomys tridecemlineatus | reverse complement strand
TTCCCTCTTAAGATCAGGAGCTATCTTGTCAAAAGTTATACATGATTCACTTCTGTTTTTTGTAAAATATTAGGATTTCTATTTGGCTTGGCTGTTATTTTGATGTTTTAAACTTACTTGGAATGCCTGCCCATGCCTTGAACTCACCCATGCCTGGTTTTCCCCGACCAGATAACAACCCTCTCTGAAACCCTAATGGCGCCTCATACATTCTGATGCTGGGATCTAAATTTACTCCCCAAGTGCTGAACCATTTAGACCATTAATCTACCACCTGCCTTTGTATTATATTTGTCAAAAGTCTGTTATCTCTAAGTT
The DNA here is from genome assembly GCF_052094955.1 of Ictidomys tridecemlineatus. Lineage (NCBI taxonomy): Eukaryota > Metazoa > Chordata > Mammalia > Rodentia > Sciuridae > Ictidomys > Ictidomys tridecemlineatus. The sequence continues at coordinate 181,983,662 of NC_135477.1, read as the reverse complement.
CTCAAGACACCCCCTCTGCTATAAAGCTGCACTCCTAGAGAGCTGGAGTACTGTCTTCTATCCCACAGATTTCGGGAGAGGGACAGCCCCGGCTAGTTGGAATTACAAGCTTGCTCTAATTTGATTTAGAATTGGAGTTGGTGGTCTTTTCTTTGCATCGTGGTTTAACAGTCAGGTTAGGCACAGCAACACCTTGCTTTCTGCTTTAGTTTTTTCGCTGCTGTAACTAAAGGAAATGACCAGAACAATTTTAGAGGAGGAAATGTTTATTTGGGAGCTCATGGTTTCAGAGGTCTTAGTCCATAGAAGCCCAGCTCCATTCCTCAGGAATCCATGCGAGGCTAAGCATCATGGTGGGACAGTGTGGCAGAAGGAAGCAGCTCACATGATGATCAGAAAGCAGAGAGTCTGCACTCTCCAAATACAAAAGCCATGCCCCCAATGAATACAAAATATATACCCCAAAGCCATGACCCCAATGAACTACTTCCTCCAGCCACACCCCACCTGCCTCCAGGTACCAGTTAATCCCATCATAGATTAATTCACAGATTAGGCCAAGGATATGACCCAATCATCTCCAAACCTTCTTGCTTTGTCTCACATGTGAGCTTTCACATTCAAACCATAACAGCATGTAAATGATTACACAGCTATTGTGTAAACATTAGTACCACTGTATATGATGGGCAGCTACTTGTTATGATTTCCATGCATTCCAATTTTATTTTCCAAATGTGGTCATGACACAAAGTTCATATGAAACACATATGCACAAATCTCTCAAGACCTACTGCAATATGGAATCTCTAGGCAAGAGGGTAAGACTGATGTTAACAAGCACCCACATGACTCAAAATCAGGCCAGTCTGAATATACATATTTAATTTCGACAACTTTAAGGATAAGCATTTCTGAGATAAATAGGGAACAGAGGACCACAAAAATGGCTAGAGGTGGAGCTCAGGGGCAGTGTTTGCAGAGCAGGCACAAGGCCCTGGGTTTGATCCCAGCAACACATACACATACACACAATTTGATGCACTTTAAACAATTATTCTTCAGAGGTGTAGTGGGGACTTTTAGATGGATTTGGGGCTAAATCTCCGATAAAGGTGGGGGACAGGAAAGTTAAGACCACAATTGAGGGAGGGGTCAGCTCCTCAGCCCCACTGCCTCAACCAATGCAGAACAGGGCTCTATGCAGCTGGGTCAGTCATGTGGTTCTGTGGAGTCTCTTGGATTTTAAAAGTTGGAAAATATAAAAACTATAAAAATATAAGGACAAATGAAATGAGCCAAGTCTTGCTCACAGGTGGCTAGTTTTCTGAGTAAGGAGCCTTTCAGTTCCATGGAAAGGTATTTGGGAAGGGACCAAAGCTGTGAGAGGTCTGGTTTGGCAGGTGCATGATGGAGGGAGCAGGGAAATAGGGATCAGCAGGCCTGAGACATGGCTACAAAGCAGTACCCAGAGCTTGGTCAAGCCGTAAGAGAGCCTGTTGGTGTCCCAGCTGCTAATGAGGGGCAAACCCCTGCCTCTGGGACTAGAGCCCTACCTGGCCCTTCCCAGCATGAGAAAACAGGCAGGGAGGGCTGTCTTAACCCACCACTGCAGATCAAACATATGAAAGGCTGGCGAAAGGGAACTGATAAGATGGATTTCATTTATAACATTAAGAAAATATCCTTGAGTTTAGGAACAGTTCCAATTTTTATTCAAAAAATTATTAATCAAAATTGCAAAGCAGATTTACAGAGCCACAGATTCATAACAAAACAGGAGGGCAATGGAACATTCCAGAGACCCCAAAAAGTTCCAGAGAAGCACATCCAGACATTTTCAGTTCAACTGTGGTTGTATGATAGGCCACATTCACTCCTGCATCTTCTCAATGAGCTCTTCCTTGTATTTGCCTTTCTCTTTTCCAACTTGCCGAGACTTGGCTTTGCGTTCAAGAATTTTTTTTCTATCTTTGTCCAATTTTAGCCTGGTGATAACTACCTGTCAGGAAAGACAACAAACATCTTTTTTTAGTTTTATTTATTTTATAGTACTAGGACCAACCCCAGAGCCTTGCTGAAGTATATAGAGTAATAACCCCCCCACCCCCAAAAAAGGATGGGCTCTGGACTTTCATCTCAATAACAATGGGTTTCCAGCTTTCACAGCTACTTTTCTGATTTAGACTTTGAACCTGCACAACTAGTTTCCTGACTGCCCAAGTCTCTAATGATTAAGTCACACTACACATTCTGCTATGATTAATTCTCATTAAAACCTATAAAAAAGACCCCTCTTGTACCAGTTGCCATGTTCTCCCCTGAAAATGCGCCATTCCACCACTACTTAATAAAGACTAGGTGCTGATTTGTTGAGATCTGCTCCCGTCTTGGTTATTTTTGCTTACACTTGCACAAGGTGGTTCTGCGGTCCACCACTGACTACATCCCCCACTCTTTTTAAATATGATTTTGAGATATCGACTTGCTAAACTGTGATCCTACTGCCTCAACCTCCTGAGTAGCTGGGATCATAAGCATGCACCACCTCACACAACACCAGAGTTAACCACCACCACCCTGAACAGTAGAGGTTCCCTGGACAATAAACAGCAGCTCAGGTTCCTTGTGCTCGCCAGCCTTCCACCTCCTAATTTCTTTGGATCTCAGGAGGTCACTTACATAGTTGAGTAACATGTCCTTTGGTTGGGAAATTTTGTTCACTAATTCCATTAGCTGGCAAGATGCATTGCTTTTAAAAAATCTGCATCCCACACCGCTACTGGGCAATACAGAGGTCATAAGGATAAGCAAGCCCCTAACCATCCTGTCCTCAAGGAGCTGAAACTCAGGAAGGAAAGACAGATCCTGTAACACAATACAGGACAAGAGTGAAAAGCAGAGCACAGGTGTTCTGCTGAGTGGGCATGAAGGCCAGGGAGATGTTCCACTCCGAGCACCAGTGCCTTCTTGTCACCAGCTAGGATGGCAAAACAGACAAGAGTCCAGACTCTTTTTGGGGGGCATACTCAGGGGTGCTGAACCCAGGGTGCTCTGTCACTGAGCTAGTTCCCAGACTTATCTTTTTTGTGCATGTGTATGTGGTGCTGGGGATTGAACCCAGGGCCTTGTGCATGCAAGACAAGCACTCTACAAACTGAGCTATGGCCCCAGCCCTAGCTACCTTATTTTATTTTTTTAATATTTATTTTTTATGTGTAGATGGACACAACACAATGCCTTTATTTTTATGTGGTCCTGCGGATCGAACCTGGATCCTACCCTGCTAAGCGAGCGCTCTACCACTGAACCACAATTCTAGCTGCTACTTTATTTTATTTTGAGACAAAGTCTCATTAAGTTGCCCAGGCTGACCTTCAACTCTGGATCTTCCTGCCTCAGCCTTCCGAGTCATTGGGATCACAGGTGTGTGCTACCATGCCTGGCTAGAGTGTGGATTTGGACAGTATTAAGCCAATGAACCAATCAAGCTGCCTAGCAGCCTGCCTCTAAGCCCTTACCTCACCCACCTATACAGAGAGGAGCACCAACATGTCAATAACTAATGGCAACACTACACTAAATGGCTGTCGCCCCCACTCAGTCAGGGACATACCTTGCTTGGGTGGATGCCCACATGGACGGTTGTGCCATTAGCCTTCTCACGCTGCACCCGTTCAATGTAGATGACATACTTCTTTCTGTACACCTGGACTACCTTGCCGATTTGCTGACCTTTGTAATGTCCTCGAACCACCTAAGAAAAAGTACAAACGAGAGCCCCCTGTGATGGATGGCATCATAATGAGAAAGCTAATTTTCAGGAACATGTAGGCTGAACACAATCTTTTGTGAAAAAGTCTTGGCAGTGAAACATCAGCTAGTTTATGGCATAAATTTGCTTTGTGTTATGCTAGCTTAGCTAGAAATTCTTCGCTTAATTTTTTTTCTCCACTTGTCTGAAGAAACATCAAGACTCCTTGGACTAGGACAGTCAGCAGAGAATGAGCCTCAGCACTCCTAAGCTGTCCATCTGGAGTGTTCAGCATACATTTCAGAGTGATTTTCAGGTTGGAAAGAGGACAGCCATGCCTCACTGAAAAATTGACATGAGTCTATGTGACCAGAGGCTCTCAGGACAACTTGGGGGCTATGCCTTTCCCAGAGACAAGGAGCACAGATGCAGAAACAGATTTTAGGAGAAAATTGTTCAGTGTGGAATATGATGATTTTGAAGCACTGAGGGACATTCAACAGACAACAGAATCTGAAACACCATTGAAGGCCACATGAGCCACCAACAGGGACTTGGGAGTCACCCACAGAGACGCAATTTGAAGTGCACTTTCATGAAGGGAAAGTAAAGGATGCAATGCTATAAAATGATTCGAGGATCTGGGAAGGATTCTCTGAGGAACTGACATTTAAGAACAGAAATGAGGAGTCAGGCAGGTAAAGTGGAGGAGAGCACTCCAGGGAGCGGAAGAAAAAAAAATAAGGGGTATTTAAGGATCTGATAAGACAAGCATGGCTGAAATGCAGGGCCTGGTGGGGTTAGGAGATGAGCCGCAGGGGAGGACAGCCATGGAGCACCTCGGGCCTTGTAGGCAACGATTTTTGACTTTTTATGGGCAGAGGTACTGGGGATTGAACCCAGGAGTGTCCTCAGCCCTTTCCTGAAGTAAACTGGAAATAGTCAGAATCGACTTCTGTAGATAGAATCAACAGGACTTAGTAGCAGTGCAGAAGACTGGGTTTAAATAAAGTTGTTGAGCATAACTTAAAGGTTTATGGCAGCTGGGTATGGTGGCCATACCTGTGACCTCAGTGACTCAGGGGACTGAGACAGGAGTACTCCCAAGTTCTAGGCCAGCCTGGGCAACTGAGTGAGACTCTACCTCAGAAAAGAAGAAAGGCTACGGGCTAAGGATATAGCTCAGTGTAAAGCAGCACTACCTTAAAAAACAGGTCTTTTCTTGGTTAAGAAACTTGTAAAGTCTATAAGATATCTAAACAGGTATTCAGCAAATAGGTCTGTAGTGATTCAGGCTGGCATGTAAGAGGGAGGTGTTTACAGAGCAGACATTTACAATTCTGAGAATAAAATATTACCGATTACTGTACATACCTAGGCAGAGAATGCAGAGCAAGAGGAGATGAAGAGAAAAACAGCCAGCAGGAAGTCTGAGAAGCTGGAAGCAAACTGTGAACCTGAAGTGTCAAAGAGGCCAAGACTTCTTGAACTAACATGGTGCTACCTACACCAAATAGTGCTGAGAAGTCAGAAGTGTGATGAGAGCAAGATGTGTCCCCTGGATTTAATCACAAAGAGGTACTGCAGACAAAGCAGATTTTATGAAGTAGTAGGAACAGGAATGAGACTGGAGAGTATCCAAAAATGAATGGGAGATGAAATATAGACAGTTCTTCTGAGGAGCTTATTTAAGAAATGGGCAACAGACAGTAGAAGCTGGAAGGAAATGGGCTGGCAAAGAAAATCCAATTTTACAGTTCTCTTGTAAAGCCAAAGTCTGACAATACCGAGTCTGAGTTTCCTCTAGGCTGCAGTGGGTAAGACATACATCCTTCAAACAAGGAATCAACTTTTCAGGTTGACATGTCCTAATCAGTCCACTTTTCTTATTTAATTTGCCATATAGGCATTTGCAATTCCCAGTTTTAGAACATGACTGATAGGCAGAATCCAGGAGAGAAGAGGTTGAAACTATTGATCCTGCCTCCAAGTTTTGCAGCACTGGGGGGTTGAACCCAGGGCCTCACACATGCTGAGCCACAATCCAGCCCTAGATTCTCCCTCCGAACTACCTTCAGAGAGCCCCAGTGTCTCAGATGACACATCAAACCCCTTTATTCATCACTTCATCCCATTTCATTTCTAAACAATGGTTCTCAGCTGGGGGAGACAACTGGGGTCAGCCAGGGGATAACCGGCAATATCTGGAAATATTTTTGCTTGTCACAGTGACAAAGATGGGGAATGCTGCTATCACCTTGTGGGAAGGGAGGGATGCTGTTAAGCACTCTATAATGTCCAGAGCAGTTTCCCCACAATTACTGGGTCCCAGATGTCCGCAGTGCTGAGGCTGAGAAGCCCTGCTCCAAAATGTGAGCTCTGTGAGAATGAAGGCTTACTCAGTCTTGTTCACCGCTAGTGTCTAGAACAGTATCTGGGAAGTGCTCAATAAATATTCCTTCCAGGGTGAACCCAGTCCAACCTATTCACCCTCACATACTGAGCTCCATTCACAGAGAACAGCACGCTTCCACTTTCAACATGGACTACAGCCTTTCATAATTTTTCACTTCTGACTTGCTTTGGCTTCTCCATTTTCCCTGGCAAGACTAGTACATTACAGGCCTGGATCCCAAAAACATCAATTCTACCAAACTCAAAAGGAGCATTTTCCCCTTCAAAGAAGGGCTCAAAGAACCACCCTGAACAATAGCTCACAAACTAAAAGCCACTGGGCTAGACTGAAAAGCAGACTTTTCTTTGGCTGGAATATTTTAAACAGGGTGGGCACTCTAGCGGCTCTGCACCCCATCTCACTTGCTAGGCTACTTTTTTTTTTTTTTTTTTTTTAGCTCTGGAGCACTCTGATGGCCCTCTGAGCCACATCTTAGTCTGTTTTTTTTTTTTTTTTAGAGACAGGATCTCTCAATGAGTTGCTTAGCGCCTCGCTTTTGCCCAGGCTGGCTTTGAACTCGCGATCCTCCTGCCTCAGCCTCCCGAGCTGGGATTATAGGGCTGCGCCACTGCGTCCGGCTCTTACTAGGCTCCTGGAGGCTTGAGTGCCTGCGACTCCCTCCCTCAGGCACAGGCAGTGGCCCGGCGCCCTGCACTTGGTAGGCTCCGGGAGGCGAGCGCGTACCTGGACCTCGTCGTCCTTGCGAATGGGCATGGAGCGGACGTTGTACTTCTGCCGCAGCTCCTTGGAGAGCGGGGAGGACATGATCTTTCTGCGCACGTGCGAGGGGGCATTGAAGTGGCGTTTGCGGTTTTTGCTGCGGTCCGAGGTCACGAAGGGGTTGAACTTCATGGTGACCGTCTGCAAAGAGCGGGAAGGAGGGCTGAGTGGGTGGAGGGAGCAGGGAGCGGAGTGGGGACGGAGCAGTCGATGTCGCTCGGTACCCCGGTGCTACAGGCCTCAGCGCAGAGGCCGGGAGCGGGGAGCCGCACTGGCCTCGAGGTCGCCCCGGGAGGGAGCCTTGGCTCGGGGAGCGCGAGGTGGAGGGCCGCGCATCTCTACGACACTGCGGGGAAGGGTCGCACGGGGCGGTGGGCTTCAGAGTCCAAGAAAAACACCATCTTTTACTCACCTAGCCGTACGGCGAGCTGGGGCTGTGACCGCGCAGAGCCGGAAGTGAGGTTTTTTTCTTGGCGCAGGCGCAGAAAGATAGCAGTGCCCCATTCCGCCGGAGAGAGGCAGAACGGCGCCCCCTGCGTCCTGGGGTGGGATCGCAGCGCCTCGCGCCACTCACCTGAGGAGACCCCAAGAATTTGAATCTCTGGGCAGAAAGACCTGCCTTTTGTAGGGCCGGCATTAGGGGTTTATTGATGCTTTTTTTTTTTTTTGAGTACTGGCGATTGAGCCCAAGGTCTCTTGTATGTAAAGACCTTCGCCACCCCTGCCCTACAGCCAGCCTTTTATTGATGCTCTCCTAGTGGGCACCTGTCAGTGATCTCTCACCCTTCCCGAACTCTGTCTTTACCCCTGTTGCCCGTCACGGAGGAGCTCGTCTGAGTGCATATTGTATAACTGTCCTCGGTATCCTGGGGGATTGGTTCCAGAACCCTCTACAGATACCAAAATCCATGAATGTTCAAGTCCTTTATTTTTAAAAATGGCTTAATAGTTGCCAGGTGCAGCATCACACACCTGTAATCCCAGCGGCTGGGGAGGCTGAGGCAGGATGGCGAGTTCAAAGCCAGGCTTAACAACGGTCAGGCATTAAGTAACTCTTTGAGACCCTGTCTCTAAATAAAATACAAAATAGGGCTGGGGATGTGGCTCAGTAGTTGAGTGCCCTCGAGTTCAATTCCCGGTATCAAAAAAAGAAAAAGAAGAAGAAGGGCTGGGGATGTAGCCCAATGGTAAAGGGATTTAAGTCCCCAGTAACCCCACCCCACACACAGACAAAACATATAGCCTACACACATCTTGCTATATACTAAAAATCATCTCCAGATATCTTATAACACCTAATACAATATAAATGTCATGTAAATAGTTATTATGCTGAATAATTTAGGGAATAGTGACAATAAAAATAAATCTGCACATGTTCAGTACAGATCCAATTTTTTTCTAAATATTTTCCATCTGTGATTGGTTGAGTCAGTGGATGTCGAAACTTCTTGTATAGAGGACTGACCATATATTATTCAGGTGCTTTAAACACCATGATGCTCCCTCCAAATGCCATCTGCAGACAGGTTTCTTCAAAATCCCCAAGAAGCCTGTTCAAAATGCAAAATTTCAGCCCTTACCACAATCCTACAAACCTAGACAGTGTTAAGTTGGGGTCAAATCTGAATCTATTTATTAGTGCTGCTGGGAACTGAATTCAGGGAGACAGGCATATTAAGCATTCATATTCTTTACCCAGCCCCTGAAATATGAGTTTAAAGTAAGCACTCTTTCCCCTCCTGAAAGTTTTTGTTTTTTGGTGTTTTTTTTTTTTTTAAGCAGGGATTGCTACCATGAGTGCTTAACCACTGAGGCACATCCTCAGCCCTTTTATTTTTTATTTTTAGACAGGGTCTCAACTAAATTGCTCAGGGCCTCGCTAAATTGCTGAGGCTGGCTTTGAAGTTGAGATCTTTCTGCCTCAGCTTCCTGAGCCGCTGGGATTACAGGCGTGCGCAGCTGCGGCCCACGATACTCCCCTCCCAAAGATTTTCAAAGCGCACCAATGTCTGAGGATCACTGTGAACCAGGCACCTGGCTTTGCAAAACTTATCCTCTGGTTTATCCTTGTCCACACGAGCTGGGGTTGCAGTCAGACAGGGGTCCACGCGCCTCTTCCTGTTGTGGACCCCCGGGGACTGCCGGTGCACATCCCAGAATCTCAGTTTTCCACCTAGAGTGATCTCAGTAGGCACCTCGTAGGGTTGTTAGGAGGCTTCAACGAGCTAACCCTCTTAGAGTGTTTAGAACCGAGCCTGGTACAGAGCTCGCTGCAGTCAGACGGGATTCCCAGCAAAAGCAGAGGCCTGTGTGTGGGCCTCCGGTGGAGGAGGCCTCGCATTTCCATCGTTCATCCCGGGACGCCCACTGTTGGCGTCTGTGTTTGTCGTAAACCCCGGTAACGTGAGGAGCGCCACCTCGGCTTGTTCTCACTGTGACAGCCTTGGGGAAGGACCTGCTTCTGCAGGTGGGACTCCGCGGCCTCTGCCCCGCCCCGCCTGGCCCCGACCCGCGCCGCCCCCGCCCCTCCGGGTCCTTCCTAGGCTCAGCTCCAGGTGGCCTGCTGGCTGCTGGCCAGGCGCCACCTCAGGCCTGGCAGGGCTAATGCCTGGGCTCGGCGTTAGCGGGGAGGGAGCAAAAGGCTTCGAGCCTCTTCTGTCCTCCAAGCTAGGGACCAAGGGGCTCTTTCTGTTCCTTATCTCCAGGCAATCCATTTATCTATTTGCCCGATGACCACTGAATCCTGCTTTGTATCAAAGGCCGGATATGATGAGTTAGTGGTGCTCAGTTGACAGATGGGGATGATGGGGATCCTAAAATTCAGAGCAGAAGAAGTTGAAAGGCCACGCTGAGGCTGGTCCTGGGCACTTAGCAGTGTTCCTCAGACAGGTAATGTCAATGTTAGACACCAGTGTTCATCAGGACTCCCCGAGGGCTAGGGCATCTGGGGTGATCCTTGGGCTTTCCTGGCCCTACCTGGGTCTCACCTCAGACCCTTGCAGTCAGTCTTGGAGATCTTTGGAGGAAGACCTCACCTGGAGTGCCTGCAGAAGCAGACCCAGAAGAGCAACAAGCTAAAATTGTAACAACAGTAACTGAAATGCCTTTGGTTGTGTGTCGCCACCAGGTTGCAAGAATGCAGGAGTTGGGGCCAGGCAGTCAGAAGAGAGGGAGACTATGCACAGTGACTTGGCTGCAAGGGCTGGGTCTCTTCTCAGAGCAGCCCTTAGGATCCACGCCAGCCCCCACCAGTCCATTCACTGGCCCAGAAAGGCCCATTCATTTATTGTCATCCACCTACTCACTTGCTCCTGACCATTCATTTGCTGATTCGTTTATTTGATATCTACAGGGAACCAGGTATAGAGCTTGATCACAGAGATCTGGGAGGACGGAGATCTGGTTCCTGCTCCCAAGAAGCACAGAGACTTACTGGCAAAGGGAGGCACGAGGAAGACAGATTCTGACAACCCAGGAGAGCCAGGGAGTATCCATGACCAACTGAGCAGGAGAGGCATTTCTTAGCAGCTGGGTAGCAGTAAAATTAAAACAGGTGCAATGACATCACTAGATGGTAAGAGCTGGGGCTGGGTTGTCATAATGGTGCAGAGGGACCAGCTACAGCCTTGCTTCCCGCCCACAGTTGGGAACATACACCGGGCCTGGTATAAGAGCCCAGCACCAGCACAGAGGAGATGCCCTGTGAATAGCTTCCTCTCTCAGAGGCAGAGGTGGGGAGAACATGCACCTTGGCATCTGAATTTCTGGGGGTTGGATATCCACTATTTGCTGACTCTGTAGCTTTAGATGAGACATTAGCCCCTTGGTCACTCACTTTCCTAGTGTGAAAAACAGGAATAATGATATTACTTATCTCATTGGTTTGGGATCAGGATTAAATAAACCCTTAGCATAATCCCTTGGCACACTGAATGTAACAAATGGTAGAAATTATTTGTTGAATAGATGAATGAAGACAGCTGATCTTAACAGCCTTCGGAGTCACTGTTGGGCACAGTGCCAACGGTTTACAAACATGCCTTATTTCATCTGTTAAAAAGTCCTCTGAAGTAGCTGGCCACAGTGACACACGCCTGTCATCCCAGCAGTTGGGGAGGCTGAGGCAGGAGGATTGTGGGTTCAAAGCCAGCCTCAGCAAGAGCGAGGGGTTAAGCAACTCAGTGAGACCCTGTCTCTAAATAAAATACAAAATGGGTCTGGGGATGTGGTTGAGTTCAATCCCCGAAATTAATTTTAAAAATTCCTCTGAATTATCCCTCTACCTGTGAGAAAACAGACTCTGAATGAGATGGGAGAAAAGGATGAACATGATCTATCATTAAATGCTAATTATAGTTATTGATCTTTTCATTATGGTTATTGATTATTGTTGAAAAAATATATACGCATATAGTACTAGGGATTGAACCTAAGGGCACTTGATCACTGAGCCTCATCCCCAGCCTTTTTTTTTTTTTTATCTTTCATTGGCTTTATATATATATTCCAGCCCTTTTTATTTTTTAGTTTGAGAGAGGTTCTCTCTAAACTGCTTAGGGCCTCACTAAGTTGCTGACCGTAACTTTGAACTTGCAATTCTTCTGCCTCAGCCTCCAGAGCCACTGGGATTATAGGCATGTGCCACTGCGCCCGGTTGGTTATTGATATCTTATAGACAATAAAAAAAATAACAAGATATAGGGCTAGGGTGTTGCTCAGTAGTAGAGCAGTACCTAAAAAGTACTAGGCCCTGCATTCAATTCCCAGAAACACACACACAAACACACACACACACACACACACACACACACACACACACACACGGCCAGGCGTGGGAGAGCGCCTTATTTATTGACCTGGGTAAATGTCTATATTTTTAAGATTTATTTGTTCTTTATAGTATACATGACAGTAGAATGGATTTTGGCAGATTATACATACATAGATATTTATTTCATTTAGGATCCCACTCTTGTGGTTGTACAGGATATGGAGTTACCCTGGTGGTGTATACAAATGTAAGGCTGGAACAGTTATGATGGATGAATTCTATTGCCTTTCCTATTCCCCTCCCCTCTGTCCCTTTCATTTACCTTCGTCTAATCCAATGGATTTCTATTATTCCCCTCCCCAACCTCCCTTTTTTGGGTCAGCATCCACATTTGGCCTTTGGTTTTTGGGGACTGGCTTATTTCACTTAGCATGATATTCTCTAGTTTCATTGATTTGCTGGCAAATACCATGATTTCATTCTTCTTTATGGATGAGTCATATTCCATTGTGTATATATACATTTTCTTTATCCATTCAAGTGTTGGAGGGCACCTGGGTTGTTTCCATAGCTTGGCCTTTGCCAATTGAGCTGCTGTAAACATGAATGTGGCTGCGTCACTGTAGTGTGCTGTTTTTAAGTCCTTTGGGTATATTAGTAAATGAAGAAAAAAGGAAACTGCAAAATGATATGAACAGGATGATCTCATTTTGGTTTACAGAAAGGCATCTATAAAATGTTAACAATCACCTTTGATTAGTGGGCTTATGGATGATTTAAATTTTTCCTTTTTAAATTTCATACTATTTTTTTGTCTTTCTTGCAGTGGGTTTAAGAACATGTAGTATCTGTATAATCAACATCACATTTTAAGGGCTGGGGATGTAGCTCAGAGACAGAGGACTCACCTAGCATGCCTGAGGTCCTGGTTCCCATCCCCAGAATACTTACACACACAAAATCATAACTTAAGGGTCTCAAAAGTTTTAGAAAGCCATACCTGCCCACGGGCAATGCAGATTTTCCTCACAGCTTGTTTTAAAGGAAGAAACAAAAGCTCCTCCTGCTCCGAACCTACCCCTTTTCCAGTTTTCTTTTTTGACATAAGGCAGATCTTGGGTCTGAGGCAGAACCACGCAATTCTTGGACAACCTGGAGTCAGGCGGACCCGGGCTAGGAGTCCATCTTTACCACGTGCTGTGCTGTTGCGGTGTGACCAGGACTCGCTGGTGAGTCTGTTTCTTCCTTCCTAAAAAGACACTAACTCTGGGGCTGGGGCTGGGGCTGGGGCTGAGTGGTAGAGCCCTTGCCTAGCATGTGTGAGGCCCTGGGTTCGAGTCTCAGCACCACACATAAATAAATAAAATACAGGTATATTTACAACTAAAATAAATATATATTTAAAAAGAAAAAAAGGCACTAACTGCCATCTGTAAGAAACAGGACCAAAGAGCAGTCACCACCCACAGAGAATATCACAGCACACTGGGTCCGAAGGAGACAGAGGCCAGCACCTCGCCCGGGGCGGGACAGTGGTATCTCTTCCCCAGTGATGCCTTTCACATTATTGGATACTGTGTCTGCTGTGGAATTTGGAACCAGTTCCTTTCCATTATTATTTTTTTTTGTTTTGCTTTTGGTACAAGGCTGGAACCCAGCACGAAGCACCCGTGGCACCACTGAACTGCACCCCAGCCCCAAAACCCGTTTCTTAAGAAGAGAGCAGGACCTCCAGTGGCCTGCCACATTGTTGCAGGCAAAGAAAAAAAAAATAATTTGTGACATAGTAATAAAACCCAAGCCAGTTCCTCAGGTGCCTTGCTGTGGCACCTGACTCTTTCCCAAGCTCCGCCCCGGGAGGCCCCAGCCCAGGCCCTGGGGCTGTCTGCCTAGGACCCCCCTCTCCACCACCACTGCCTGCAGAGCTTTTTTATTTAGACTCCCCAGCTCCCAGCCTGTGACCCACCCTTCTGTGGGTTTGCTCTGTGACCCCACATTCAGAAATCTTCTTATGTGGGGCCACTGGGATCCACATTTGGTTAGATAATTGGAAAATTTTATTGGAAGGAGAAATCATACATGTGCCATTTATCCCTTCCCCGGGTGTCAACTTAAAGCACTTTCACCAGTCTTTCCGCCCTTTGAGAAATCCCAGTAGGTTCTTCCTTCTGACAGAACTGTCTGGTGGCATAATCAGCCTGAGCTCTAGGGTTGGTTTCTCTGGGTGGAGTGAGACCTTAGGCACCTGGACGGTCCTTGCGGCCAAGTCCTCACATGCGGACCTGTTTGCATGTGACTTATGGGCCTTTGGACCTGGGGTGACAAGCTGGCCTTCATCAACCCTCGCCAGAGCATGCAATTTCTAGGCTAGGCTCCTTTCCAGCCGTCCGTCATTGACTTAACTAGGACTTCATTAAATCACAGCGGGACAGATGAAGCACGTGGCAGCGCCCACATTAAGTGGCGGCTGGGTGAGTGTGCTCGGCTGGCCCACCGGCTTTGGGTGTCAGAGGGATGTAAGAGAGCAGGGAGGGCTCGTGAGGCACCTCCTGTCACCCAGGTGAGCTTCTTGAAGCCCCGGTTGTCCCCAGGGTGTTGGTGCTGTTCTGAGGAGGCTTCAGAGGCCCAGAGAGTAGGACCTGCTGGAAGACAGCAGATCCAGGAACATTCAGCAGGAATGAAGGACTGGCTCCACCCCAGGGCCTTTACCTTCTGATCATCCTCTCAGATCCACCCCCCCCACCCCCCCCCCACCCCCCCCCCCCCCCCCGCGCCCATCCTGGTTGGTTTTTTTTTTTTTTTTGGTACCAGGGATTGAACCCAGGGGTGCTGAGCCACATTCTCAGCCCTTTTTTATATTTTATTTAGAGACAGGGTCTCGTTGAGTTGCTTAGGGCCTCCGCTAAGTTGCTGAGGCTGGCTTTGAACTTGTGGCCCTCCTGCCTCAGCCTCCTGAGCGGCTGGGATCATAAGCGCAGGCCACCATGCCCCACCTGTTTTATTGTCTTGCAGCAGAATGTCCAGCACAGAACACAACTGCAGTGTTTAGCTGTACACAAGTGGAGCTGGGGGCTGGTGTAACTTGGAGTACAGTGCTTGCCTGGTGTGCCAGAGGCCCGGAGCTCCACCCCCAAACTGACCCCCTCCAAAAAAAAAGAGGCGCTAGTGCTTAAGACTGAGCAGGAGACATTCTTTTTTGGATAAATACTTTAACACAACTGGCCAGCGTCAGGTCTGTAGGTGTCTGACCCAGCTGATGATGCTTGGCCTGTGAACCCTCTGTGATGTCATGATCGTCCCATTAATAGAAATGGGGTGCCAGTGGTCAGACTTGATCACCATGAGCCCCTTTTCTACAGCTCTTCCAAGCAGAGACGACCGGGAGGCGAGTGGTTCCTGTCTTCTAGGTGCTTCTCTTGGTCCCCCAAGATCTTCTTTTCAGCCTTTCCGACTCTGCTCTCTGAAATGAAATTCCATTCTGCCTGCTTTTAGCCTCCGGCCTCCCCAGCCACAGCCAGGGCAGAAAGAATCCCTCAGCAGGTCTGGCTGGGTCTGGGGCAGAATGTGAGGCCCTAGGTTCCATCCTCAGCACCACATGAAAATAAATAAGTGAAGGAAAGGTATCATGTCCATCTACCACTAAATGTATGTTTAAAAAAAAAAAAAAAAAAAGAGAAGAATCCCACAGCAATACTTCTGAAAATCAGCCTTTTAATAATCTATTTGAACGCTATGAGTGGGGAAAGAAAACATTTTTTTTTCCCTTGAGATTTTGTTTATAAGAATAACAAGTCAGAGGAAACCGACCTTCCATAGGAAACTGATGTCCCCCATGTGCTCAGAGTTTTTTAAAAAAACGCATAAACGTGGGCTCACATCTCCCACCCGCCCCACCCTACCAGCCTCCATGGGGCTCCGGGATTCATACACCAAAGGGATTCCTTTCCATAACTGGGAATGGAATGATTAAAAAAAAAAATCCATCCAAGTGGCCACAAAAAACAGAAATAACCAAAGGCAGCTTACACATACATCAACTCATATGCAAAAGGGGAAACTTTGCTCATTGGAATTCGGAGCCAAAAATTACAAATGGCAGAGACTTGAGCTATCCATATAGATAATTTAAAAAATCTTTCTACTGGAAACTCCCCATTCATTACAAAAGTATGCAAACAATTTCCATACAAACTGGGAAACAGGCGGGGCTCTGTGGGTTGGAGGGCATAGCTAGAATTCGCTGGGTGGAATTCATGTGTGGACCACTGGCCTTCCCTCTCAGGACCCAAAGGGAAGGATGAGGGGGATCATGGATTGGGGACCCACCTCAGAAGGAGTTGGGGGACACTGGGCAACCCCAGGGGCTAGGAACATATTAGGGTGTGGGCAGCTGATGGCAAGTGGGCCAGAACCACGCTGAAGAGGTCCAAGTCCTGGGACTCTCGGGCACCCCAGGTGGAGGCCTGCAGGGCGGAGACAGGCTGGTTTGCTTTGCTCCCCCAGCTAAGGCCTTGGGGCCAGAGGTGGCTGTCTGGGAGAGGCCAAGATGTCCTCCTCTGAGGGTTGCAGGAAGGATGCTTCTGTCTGGACAGTATGTAAACCATGACTATCTGCGCTTCAAGGGCAACTTCCCACATGAGACCCCACCCCACCACTGCAGATTCCAACAGGACAGTGGGGGCGCCTGGCAGGGGGAACCAGCCCCTCCACCAAGAAATGCCCTTGCCACACAGCACAGAGGCCGAGGCACAATGGTGGGAGGTTCAGAGGGACAAGGACAGGAGAGGAAGGGAAATCTGTGACCCTCCTGTGACCAGTGGGCAGATCTGAGACCCCACCGCTGGCTGCTGCCAAACAAACGGGCATCTGCTTCTTGGAAGAACAGGACAGGGGTGGGGACAAGGACCTGAGCCTGGGCTCCAGTTGGGGCAGGAGGGACAGGGCAGAAGGGAGAGTTCCAGCTACAGCGCCAAATCTCAGGGGCTGGCCTGGAAAGTGCCGTTCTGGGTGGACGGCGCCAGGTGGGAGGGCCTGTGGGCAGGCTGGTCCCAAGGCTGAGAGCCCACCATAGCTGCCCAGAGAGACACCAGGCGATCAGTGTGTCCACATGGCGGGGCTGCAAGATTGTCAAAGCCTGGATGGCAGCTGGCCAGGGGATGCTGGACTGTTCCGTCAGAAGCAAGGGGCCACAGCCCTCCCAGGAGGGGATCCCAACATCTTAAAGCATCCCCTTGCCTGACTCTGGTCTTGGGGCTCCCCAGGAAAGGAACACCACGACTCTAGGCAGTGTTATTTATCTAAAATGAAACACGGGGAAAGAGGTAGCTGAGGGACCTCGAGCCACTCTCGCCTCCCCGCCTCCCACGCCTCCCACGCGCAGGCTGGGAGGAAGCCAGACAGGGCCGGGAGAGGGCCGCAGGAGCCAGGGCGACGGAGCAGGGCAGGGCAGCCTCCCTGGGTCCTTGGAGGGTGTCAATGCATCTTGCCCAGCTGGATCTTCTTCCAGGCCTCGGAGGCTGTGAAGATGCAGGAGTCCAGGATGCCCGCCACAGTGAAGGTCCCGCCAATGATGGCGCAGATCTGAAAGAGGGGGTGTGCATGCGTCAGAGGCCAGGGCTGGAAGGAGCGCCAGCCAGACCCTCCCGCATCACAAGCTCTGCAACACTCAGTGCTTGCTGTGTGGACACCAACAGAGTCCAGAGTACTCAGGGCTCAGAGAGAAAACCACTTGTTAGATGGCGAATTTCATGTTAATCACGAAAGCAATGCTCGCCAACATCAGCTCCCTTAATTCCCACAGGGATTAAGGCCCTAATAATTCCATTGTGAGGAATTATTAGGCCCATTTCACAGGCGAGGAAACTGAGGGTCAGCGAGGTCACCCCCAGTTCACTAGGGAGCAGAGCTGTGACCTGAACACAGGTGTGCCTGCACCCGGGAGCCTGTCCTCCCAACAGCCACTCCACATTGACTGGTTATTTATAATCCCAGTTTCAGATGAAGGATGGCGAGTCTGAAAGGCAGTGCCACTGGTCCAAGGTCTGACACAACCAGGAGGTGGCAATCCTGGGACCTGAGCCTGGGTCTGCGACGTGGGGTGGGCTGTCGGTAGCCTGGCCTGGGGGGGGCTGGGGCTGGAAACAAACCTCACACTCTTGGAAGCCTGGGTCATCTCAGTTGGGGGGTACTGGACAAACAACCACCCAATAAGCCCACCCAGGGCAGGCATGGCAAGGCAGGGAGAGGCTGATGGGGTTCCGGAAGAGCTGACATCAGGACCCGTCATTCACAGCCCCTGGCATTTGCCAGCAGTTGGCTCATCACGGTGGGGGGCTGTCCAGTGCCCTGGAGGGTGTTCAGCAGCGTCCCTGACCTCTCCACATGTGACGCCCAGACTACATTCTCCCCCTTGTTGTGACAATCAAAATGTCTCCAAATATTGCCTGATGTCCCCTGGAGGTCAAACGTCCCCAGGTAGAGAGCAGCGGTAGAAGGGGTGACGAGGGACGAAGCCTGTAGGTGTGCACTCCCTAACTTGCTGGCACATCGTGAAGACGATGGCAGAGCAGGTGACGCTGACGGTGCCTTCTCTGTACCAGGCAGGCCCAGACCTCAGGGAAGCCCCAGGTCACCCCTAGGATGCTGGACCCACTGTACAGAGGCACAGAGACCCTGGAGCAGCTGTGCAATGCCACTGCAGGTGGCTGGGGTTCAAAGTGTGGGAGCCTGTGCTCCGAGAGTGACATCCGCCTGCATCGCAGACATGCAAAGCCCCACCTGCTGAATACTCAATGTAGGGTGGACGGACCTCCTCACGCTGTGAAAGTGTGTCCGTGCAAGCATGCTGCTGGCCTTTCAGTGGGGTCTGCAGCAATTTCACGACAGTCCAGCACTAGAGCATAAAATAGCCTGTGGGATGCATAGCCCACGGCAGGCTAACGGGGTGTTCTGAGTAGGCTGGGCTAAGTTATGGTGTTGGGTGGGTTACAGGCATTAAATGTAAGTTTTCTTTCTTTTTTGGCACTATGGATTGAGCCCAGAGGTTCTCTATCACTGAACTACACTTCCAACCTTTTTTATTTTTTTTATTTTAAGATAGGGTCTCGCTAAGTTGCCCAGGCTGACCTTGAACCTGCAATCCTCCTGCCTCAGCCTCCCAAGTCACTGGGACCACACGTGTGCACCACCACGCCCAGCTATTAAGTGTATCTTTGATTTGGTATTTTCAACCTACAGTGGGTTTACTGGGACATGCCCCCATCATGGGTTGAGGAGCATCTGTGTGTGCTAAACACACGTTCATTCTACCATCAACACTCCCAGCTGAAGGTTTCCCGGTCTAAAAAATTGCTTTCTCATGACTTGGAGGAACTGAAACACAGATGACAGACGGCAAGAGAAGGTCACAGAAGGTCTGCAGGCTGAAGCACGGGGTGGACCCGGGGCTCTCCACACTGAGCCCCACTCCAATCCTCCTACGTCGGATACCGCTCCCTAACATTCTCAGGCTGGCCTTGACCTTGTGATCCTCCTGCCTCATTCTCCCCAGTACTTAGGTGTGTCCTGCCACCTCTGCCTTGCAAGAAAACGTCTTTTCCCTTCAGTACCCACTTCATGCCATTCAGAAGTACCAATGCCACCCATCCACAGGGCAGCAGGAGCACTAGAGCCCCCTGAGGGAGGGGCTCTTTACTGCTGTACCCATGGGGCTCAGAGCGGGGAAAACAGCTTGTCCAAGGTCACACAGCATGTCTGTCTGCCTCCCAAGCCCCCACTCTTCTCCCCATGCCATATAAAATGGCATTTAAATGACCATAGATCTCAGAAGAAGGCTATGTTGGAGTCTGGGGGCGGGGGGCGCTGAGGGGGTGGCCAGTGACTGACATGCAATCCTGCGGGGCTCCGAGAGACGGCAGCACTTAATAGATGCATTGGTGCCAAGTGGGGGAGGCTGGAGCCAGCCACAGTGAGAGGGAAGGGTAAATTGAGCTGCGTTTATTTTTTAAGTGATATTTCCGTGAGATGAGCTAAGCAGAGGCTTACAGGGCCTGGGACAGACAGAGGAGGTCTGTGCGGATGGCTGGTAAGTGGGGCAGCTGGCATTCCAGGAATAACAGCCCCAGGAAACTGGAGCAGCCCCCCAGGGAGTGAAGAGGCTGGGGACGCTGGGGGATTATGCTGAGTGTCTTTAAGCGGCAAGGCCACTCCCTGCCAGCCTCCAAGCATGACGCAGGAGCTCTCTGAAGGGAAGGTGACGGCAGGGAGCTGGTTTTATTTTGGTGGAGTGGATCAGATGATGGGAGATTTTATACCACAAAATGCTTTTAGAGCTTGGATCAGAGGATAGGAAAATGTGACTTAAGTGCAATGGAGAGCAAAGCAAAAAATAGCCACGCCCCCCCATCCGCACTCAGCCTCAGTGAGGCACCCAAGTGCCTGTGACTCACACACACCTGGCACCCGGTCTGATGCCGTCATTGTGCACACTGGGAAACAGCCTGGGGAAACCGAGGCCCCAGGACCACGGGGGCTGCTAAGCACTGGCCCCACCAGCCTTAAGGCTAAGGGGGACCCTGTGGTGAGCTCCCTGCATAGCCATCAGTGTCACTCAATTGAGCAATGTCCCTGGCACCCTGCTTCTGTGGCAGGGGCTGGTCTCTGCACAACCAAGGAGGTGTGTAGGGAGTCCCAGCACATTCCAGGGGTTCCTCAAAGCTAAGAGAATCTGGAGTCTGCCCTACCCCTGCTTCATTACCGTATCTTCCCTCATCCTAGGGGACATGTTCTAAGACCCCCTATGGGTGTCTGAAACCACGAATGATATGGAACCCCAATTATACTGTTTTTTTTCTATATATTCATATCTATGAGTTCAATTTATAAACTAGGCACGGCAAGAGATCAACAATAAATAACAATAAAATAGAGCAATGCTAACAATACACTGTAATGAATGCTACGTAAAACTCGTAAACTTGTTTACGTCTGAGTATTTCCTTTTAGTATCTTTGGACTGTGGCTGTCTGTGGGCCGTGAAACCACGGCAAAGGAAGCCGTGGAGGGTCTTGAGCCTCACCTGCTCCGCCACCACGTTCAAGTCCGGACGCAGTGAGTGGCCTGCAGGGAGCTGTGCCACACGGGCAGAAGGCCCAGCCCACACTGCTCGGCTGATGTGGGAGGGATTGGACCTGCAGGGGTGATGCTGAGGCCTGAGAGAGGCTGGGGCAACCCTGGCGAAAGACGGTGGTGACCTGGCATCTACCTGGCCTGCAGGATGGGCAGGATCCCCCATGAGCATAAATGCAAATGGAGCAGATGACCCTTAGTTCCCACAATCTGCTGACCTTCCACATACAGAAGGGTCAGGAGAACAGACCTATCTCAGGGTGCAGAGGGCGAGACAGGGGTGGGGGGGGTGCAGGGGGCACCCTTTGCCCGCCTAATCTGGGTGCTGCCAGAGCCGGGCAAGTCCAGCCTGGGCCCTGTGGGTGCCACACCATCATGGAGATGGCCGGGCTTGCTCCTGTCACCTTGAGCCTGCATGCTCCCCCGGCTCCAGTGCCTCTCAGGGCTGGCGGGGCTGGAGTGAGTGTCCACGGCCTGATACACACGCGAATGCCTGTTCCCTTGGCCCCTCACACTACTGGCTGCTGTCTCTCTCCACCTGGCCCCAAGGCGGGGGACAGGCAGGCATAGGGGGGGCTGCTGAACCAGAAAGGCCACCTCTGTCAGAAATTAAAGGACACCAGGTTGGCATCCCGAGCCTCCATTTCCCTCGTCTGTGAAACAGGGTCTGCCATCAGCACTGGGACAGCCGTCCAGCCGGGGTGTGACCTGAGTGCCAGGAACTGTTCACCCCCTGTCCTCCCCAGTCAGTGTGGCTTTCCCAGCCTGCGGCAGAGTCAGAGTCTGAGGAAGTGAATAACGAACCTGAGTCCCATTAGAGGCTGCCGGCGGCAGACAGGCTGGAGCCTCCATGAGGACACCCAAGTGAGGGCAGGGGTGGGGACTGTCACGGAAGGAACGCTGACTCCGCCCAGTCACGTCACCCTGCCAGACCCCTTGCCTTCACCCCTGCCACTTTTAGAACGGCTTCAGTCCCCACCCTCCTCCCAACTCCTTGGTTGAGAACCTTCTGTATGCTGGGCCTTGCATGCCCTTTCTCCTGGCCTCCTTACTCAGTCCTGGCAACTGTGGCCCCTTCTCACAGATGAGGAGACAAGAGGACCAGAGAGGGACCAGCCCGTCCAAGTCACAGAACTACCAAAGCAAATCCAGGTGACCAGACCTGGGTCTGGGAGTGTGTGTGTAGGGGGCTGCTGTTCCCGTGACACTCCCTGGCTCACTCCCACGCAGACACCCTCAGTGCCTCTCCCCCTGGACGGAGGGGCTTCTACAGGAGACTCTTCTCTGTAAGAAGGAGGTGTGCACACCAAATATCCAGAAATAAGGGACCCCACCTGCAGCTTAGGAAATAAGAAGCTTCGTAACTTTAAAAATGAGTCTCCTCTTTACGAAGGAGCTTGCTCTGTCTTATGCCCCCTTTCCACCTCAGAACTGGGCACAGGAAAGCCAGGGGCTCCAATTCTGTTTCTGGGCCCAGGTGGGTCAACCTGTCCCCAGTTTACACCTGCAGTGAGATCTGGCTAAGCTCAGATGCCCCAGCAGGATCTGAACCAAAGCTTCTGCTCAGCGTAGGCCTCCATCAGTGAGTCCTGCTGCGGGTTTTTTTCTACTACTCAGACAACAGAGGACACCTGGGAGAAGAAGAGCCAGGCCCGCCCGCCATCTGTCTGATCTCTGTTAATTACCTATGTACAACCTGCCTGCGCTGTGCCAGGCCTGGAGAGCAGAGAGACTCAGGCAGAGGACAGAGTGGACAGTGTGCTCCTACTCCAGTGTCAGCTCACACAACCTTGGTGACTAAAACCTTGTTTTGTGTGTGTGTGCGCGCGCGCGTGCGTGTGCATGGGCTGGGAATGAACCCAGGGCCTGGCGATGGCTAGAGCACCTGTCCTCCCCTGCCTGCTCCCTAGGCCTCCTTCTCAGTTCTAAGTCAGTCTCTGGTTAGTTCTTAAGGCCGCGCCTCCTTGCTGGCTCTCCTTAGCTGCAATCTCTTGTTTCAGGCAAATGCACACAAAAACCCAAAGAAGCCAAGACAGGGAATGGGACCTGAAAGACTGAAGCCACCCAGCCTCGGGTGGACAGCGACTTCTTTCCAGGGCGATCCTGGATGCGCCTCTGCATCCTCCGAGCTTCAGCTGAAATTATGCAACACATGGCCAGCATCATCTGGGGGTGGGGGGGGGTCAAAGGGGATCCTTGTGAAACCACCTACATACAGTAGGTATTTAATAAGGATACTCGATGGTTACTTCTGTAAGCAGTTGTCTCTTGTGTATTTGTGAGCACCTGTGTCCAGGCCAGCCCCATGCTGGACACTGGGGACAGAGGGAAATCAGGCCTGCAGGCCATTATCGGACCTGGTGACTAAGGAGCGCAATCTAAATCTTGGCGGGCTCTTTTCCCAGTGAGGAAAGTGTCAGGGAGCACGCTAGTGGGCAGAGCGTACTCCAGCAAAACCCCCTGGTCCCCTGGCTCTGCAGGATACCAGGTGCCATGGACCATTCAACAGGAGCACGTGAGTGGCATCTGGCACTTTTTGGTGGGCCACAACTGTCACAGCTATGACTTCTGGGTGTTCCCCCTAAAATAAAACAAACCACACAAGCAAAGAGATCTGACACGTCCAAAGCCATCCAATCTGTCAGCATGGGCCACTTATAGCCATCTCAGAAAAGGGGCTAAAGCAGGTGGCAGGGGACAAGTGTGTGTGTGTGGGAGGGAGCCCCTTGAGTGTTGTCAAGTATTATCTCTTTATTCCTTTGGTGGCAGGATTTTCTGGTAGAACACAGTGTAGGCCTGAGCAAGGCGGGGAGCTGGGGACAGCCTGGCTGAGGGCTCAGCAGGGGGTTCAGGTGGTGGGGGTCTGCAAGTCCTCTGCAGGCAGGAATCCTGGGGGCAGCCTGGCTCAGCAGGCCCTTGGTGGCAGGGAGCACACACAGGGCCCTGCCCCTCATTCCAGCCACCCACAGCTGCTCCCGCAGGCCTGCAGCCGCCACATGACGACACCCAGGCCTAAGCCTCCTCCATCAGCAGCCCCTCCAAGGGGCTATTTGCAGAGGCCCCCCCACCTGGACTCGAAGGCTTCGCACGCAAGTGTTTGCTTTGAAAAGGGAGAAAGGGGAGGAGAGCAGGTGTCCCCTTCCTCTCTGCCCCACCCACCCTTGAGGGTTCCCGGGAGCACGTGTGCCCTCCTGTCATCCCAGCATCTGCTGCCCCGTGACAAGGGCCTTTGAAGCTCCACAATGACGCCATCTGCCAGGGACACTGGCCGGCTGGCTCATCGGGGCTGACCCCACGGTTGTTCTAGCAACCAAGATGGCAGCCTGGGGCCTCCAGAAACCCCCAGGCCCACGAACACTGACGGGGGTGCCTGGGGCAGCATGGCCCTAGGCCCAGGCTTCATTGGCCCAGTGGACGGTGCAGGTGTGGGGTGGCCCAGGGAGGAGGAGGGACAAGGAGTCCTGGAGAGGTCTGGACTCTGGGTGGGGGAGGAGATCTTCCCAGGTGGCTGTGGGGAAACGCCAGCTCTGGGAAGGACACTGGCTCGCCTGACCCGGGAGGGGGTTTGTCCACATGGAGGAGACTGAATGGTCCCTGCAAGGGCCCTTCCCAGGGCCCTCTCACCTGCCCTTGAGGCTCAGTGCCGGGGGCTTCCAGTGGGATCGGCACCTCCCCTGGGCCCTGTCACTGGGCAGAGCTGCCTCCTGCACCTGGGGCTCAGCAGGGCTCATGGCCACTCAGCTGTCCCTGCCCAGCACAGGCCCTGCGTGTGGCAGATCCAGCCATGTTGAATGTACAAGTGAAGTGGCTTCGCTTCTCAGCCACTTGCAGAGTGATCTGAGGGCCCAGCACCTCAGCTGCTCTCGGTGTGTGAGGAACGCGCTGGGGACACGGAAACGCCTCCTCAGCTCTGTGGTGAGAGGTGGGCATGGGAGGCTTCTCAGCCAGTCAGTGCTACAGACCCCACAAGTCACTCCCGCATGGACTTGCGGGGACACCCATGTGTACCCTGGCATCTGGCCTAATCTGGGCAAACAGTTGGAGCAGAATAAGAATACCTATTAGCACCCAGACCCACTTGGGGTAGGCTAGCCTGTGGGACCTTGGGCGAAATCATTTGCTATCAGATCCCCTGATGGGGGTCAGAGGGCTTGTGTATGTTCCTCCAGGGTGGCTGTGACAAGTTACCTGGGTACGAGTGGCATAAGGAGCCCCCACTTCATACTCCCATCTCTCATGAGAGGCAGGTTTCTCATGACCCCTGTGTGCAGGGGCCACCTGGGTCTGTTGGTTTGAATCTCATTTCTCCAAGTTCTAGAGAACTCCACAGCCTAGTTACGCCCCCGTTTTCCTCTCTGGTTGTGTAACTTTTTCTACTAATTCGTAGTTCTCTGTATAGAGATTCTAAAGACGACTCCTTCCTTGCACGTGTGGCAACGGTCTTTCCCCCATCTGCAATGTGGAGTCCCAGCTTTATGGCTGGTGCCATTTGTTGAAGGGAAGTCTGTCATTTCTGTGTAGTCCTTTCTGTGTAGAAAGCTAAGCACCAAAAAAACCAAATAACCCAATCAACAAATGGGCCAAGGACCTGAACAGACACTTCTCAGGAGAGGATAATCAATCAATCAACAAATATATGAAAAAATGCTCATCATGTATAGCAATTAGAGAAATGCAAATCAAAACTACTCTAAGATTTCATCTCACTCCAGTCAGAATGGCAGCTATTATGAAGACAAACAACAATAAGTGTTGGTGAGGATGTGGGGGAAAAGGTACACTCATACATTGCTGGTGGGACTGCAAATTGGTGCAGCCAATATGGAAAGCAGTATGGAGATTCCTTGGAACCACCTTTGACCCAGCTATCCCTCTCCTCTGTCTATACCCAAAGGACTTAAAAACAGCATACTACAGGGACACAGCCACATCAATGTTTATAGCAGCACAATTCACAATAGTTAAACTGTGGAGCCAACCTAGATGTCCTTCAGTGGATGAATGGATAAAAAAATGTGGCATTTATACACAATGGAATATTACTCAGCAATAAAAGAGAACAAAATCATGGCATTTGCAGGTAAATGGATGGCGTTGGAGAAGATAATGCTAAGTGAAGTTAGCCAATCCCAAAAAAACAAATGCTGAATGTTTTCTGTGATATAAGGCAGCTGAGTCATAGTGGGGTAGGGAGGGGGAGCATGGGAGGATTGGATGAATTCTAGATAGGGCATATGGGTGGGAGGGAAAGGGAGGGGGCAGGAGATTAGCAAGGATGGTGGAATGTGATGGTCATCATTATCCAAAGTACATGTATGAAGACACGAATTGGGTGTCAACATACTTTATATACAACCAGTGATGTAAAAAACTGTGGTATATATGTGTAATAAGAATTGTAATGCAAAAAAAAAAAAGTACATGTATAAAGAAAAAGGAACAACCTTTGTCCTTGTGGTTTGAATGGCATTGGCTCTAGGGTGGGACAAGGCCTAGGACTGGCCAACCAGGGGACTCCATTTTCCAAGCTCTAAGGACACTGGGGTCCCGAGCTGAGTCAACCAAAGCACTCTTCTTCTGAGAGTTGGGTGGAATTACCAGGGAAGAGGCATTTTATTTTTTTGCCGGCCTATTCTATTTGAGATTGAAGCCAATATGGAGAAAAGCAGATCACAAGATGGAGAGAGACCTATTCCTGACATTGTTTGTAGCTGGATCCAGACTAGTACCCCTGAAGCCAGCTCCACAGGTTCTGTCAAAGTCCTGACTAATATAGACCTAGTCACAACAGGAACCAAAGCACAGGGACTAGACTCTGATCTTGAACCATTATTAAAAGTCTGAAGCCAGATACAGTCCTATGTACCTACAGTCCCAGCTACTCAGGAGGCTGAGACAGGAGATCATTGGAGCCCAAGAGTTTAGGAGCAGCCTAGGGCCCCCCCAAAATCTCTGAGTCTGACTCTTGAAAAAAAAAATATTTTTCACACACACACAAATACGCATGACGAGGTACTGATAGGGCCTTCCAATGCTGTATTTACCTATAGGCCTCAGTTTCCAAATCTGTGAGGTAGGGAAAATCAGTCCACCTCTTCCACCTCTGTGACTCCAGCTTCCCCAACACCTGAGCCTCTGGCTGAAGTGGGACACTGTGACCTCACGTTCTATCCTCAAGGACCTTTTGAATGGGAGACCAGAAACTGTGTACCTACTAGAAGTACTGAGCACATAAGAAAACAGATGTCAGCTCCAAGCTGCCCCAGGCAGAGACGATGGCAGGGGGAGGAGGGAGGAGGGAGGGAAACCTGGACCGGCGAGCAGCTATACCCAGAAATAAGGCACGGAAAAAATGAGTCCAGGTTTTCACTGTGAAATCTACACAGAAGCCAGGTGCGGTGGCCACGCCTGTGATCCTAATAGCCGGGGAGGCAGAGGCAGGAGGATCGCCAGTTCACAGCCAGCCTCAGCAACCTAGCACCTCAGGGACACCCTGACTCTAAATAAAATACAGAATAGGTCGAGTGCCCCTGGGTTCAGTCCCTGGTACCAAACAAACAAACAAAAAGCCTACAGAAAAGGATGAACCCTGCTAAGAATGATTTCCACAAAAATAAATGTAGAAATAAAAAATAAACCAACAAACCCCTTGGGACCAGCAGCCCCCCTTGGAGCTGGATGGAGGTCTTTGGGAAGCGTCCTCCTGGAGAGTGCGCTCGGGTGGAGGGCCATTGCTGTCAACGTCCTCCCTGTCCTGGGGGCCGAGCCCAGCTCCTAAGTAGGCACCCACGGCTAGGCACCCACGGCAGGGCAGCCCGGCGCCAGGCTACTCACCGTGGTGATGAACCTGTACAGCGGCTGCCGCCTCTCGGTGTACTTGACCGTGATGGGGCTGAGGTCATAGCGGAACCAGATGGCGGGGATGATGCGGCCCGTGTGGCTGTAGGCGACATACTCCTGCAGTGGGGAGGGGACCACTGTGAGAATCAGAAGCACAAACCCACCCGGTGGGCTGCCTGCCAGTGGGTGGGCGTGCACTGCAGAGGGTCCCCGAGCCCTGGGGAAGGGCCTCTCCTGTTTCCCGTGGAGCAGACTCCCCGGCCTCCTCTCCAGGCCCTGGACTCTGCCACTGGCATTGCACTCAGATGGCAGCCTTGGGGGACATTTTTGACTCTTAAGCTGTGGGAAATGGACCACATGACCGGGAAGCAGCATAGGAACTAAAATATGAATTTGAAAGCAGAGATGGATAAGGAAGAGATTTTTGGGGGGCTCAGGCTGAGTAGAGGCTATTTCCCCCTAGAACTTCTGAGCCAGGCAGAACCTTGCATTAATTCAACAATGGTGGGCTAGGCAGCCCAGACACGTAGGTGCTGGGTCCCTGAGGGGAGGAAGCCCCTTTCCCAGAGAGGGTCTCAGTCTGCAGCCTGCGGGAGGAGGCAGACCCCGGCCGTCCCCGATACTGCAGACCTTGACAGCCAGAGGCCCTGTCTGCCTCAGGGTTCCTGAGATGTGCACGTTGGGACCAGAGAGGTGCTAAGGGGCTGAACCTACAGAGTGGCTTTGGGCCAGCTCCTCCCTCCCTTGGGACCTTGGTTTCCCCATCTCAACTCTCAAGGGCCTGTAGAATCTCCAGTTTGGGCACTTGGGGTGCTGGGCGCCTCTGGGCTATTCCCACTATCTACAGCAAACGGAGACCTAAACTGGGGGACCTCCAACCCTCATCTCACACTGCTCACAGGGATAATAGGGAGAGGGCCGGACTTCCTGCTGAGGGCACGCTGAGCAAGCTGTTCTGGCCCTGGGCACTGGCCAGGCCTGGGGACAGGAGCCTGGAGCAAGACACAGCAGCTTCCTCGGGGGAGAGCTGATGGGGTTGTGTCTGCCTGGGTCACAGCCAGAGCTGCGGACAGAGGAAAGGAGCAAAAAATAGCCACGGTAAGCGTCACTGACCCAAGGCCTTCTCTGTGGCTGAGCACTTTTGCACACCGCCTCATTGAACAGCAGTCCTGTGACGTCACCATCTGACAAATGAGTAAACCGAGGCATGGAAAGCTGACAGGGCAGGTCCCAGGCCACACAGCTGGTGATGACTGAGCTGGGACTTGAACTGGGTGTGGTCCAGCATCCCTGTTCTTCCTGCTCAGACCACAACCATGTCCTGCGTCGCTAAGTTGCTGTCAGAACTTGAGGGTGATGCTACTATTGAATGTGTCCCTCAAGGTCATATGTTGTTGGTGTTTGGAGGTGGGATCACTGGGAGGTTTAGAGGAGGTCAAGAGGGTGGGGCCCCAAATGGCATCAGTGGCTTTATGAGGAGACCAAGGGAGTCTGCTTGCTCGGTCTCTCCAGGTGATGCCCTCCGCCAGGCTATGACGCAGCAAGAAGGCCCTCACCAGACGCCAAGCAGATGTCAGCGCTGTGCTCCTCAACTTCCCAGCCCGCAGAACCGTGAGCCAACTGAACGTCTCCTCCTCACCAGCCAGTTTCAAGTCCTTTGTTATAGCAACAGCAGATGGACTAAGATGCCCCCCTTGACACAGTGAACCAAAGAAACAGCACTGTCCTGCCGTGTTCCACCAGAATGCCCGTCTACAGTGGGTCAGGGTAGAGGGGCCCTCAGTCACCAATAGACAGCAGCTCTCCGGTGGGCTGACTCCACCGCTCCTTTTCAGACCCAAGTGGGTGACATAATCAAGAGGCCAAGCCTAGAGCCCAGGGGAACCAGGTTCTAATCCTTCCTCGGCCACTACCTAGTTCTATGACCACCGCTCCATTCCTTGGTGGCCAGATATGTAAAACAGGGGGTGTCCCCACTCCCAGTATCAGAGCTGCGAATGCTTGAGGAAGGACACAGGCTGAGAGCTTTGCAGGCCTGGCCCGTGGTGAGCACCCAGCAAACGACAGCACCCCTGCTCTGGTTGTTTTCAGCTGAGCTAAATGATCATGGCTCCTGAAGGGTTTGGTGGCCCTGGATCAGAAAAAGGCAAGTTCTGGTGGTAAATGGGAAGCCCCCACCTGTCCGGCTGGTATCTCAACCAACCAGCTTCCAGCACGTACAGCCCGTTGGCAGGTCATCTCTGGAGGGGCCCGAGGCGTCTGGGATCAAAGCCACTAACTGTTGGGCTGTCACATTCCACTCACTCATTCCATAACCACACTCTGCTTCCTGCCAAGATCTGCTCTTTCTCCATGACTCTGAGATCTGGGGTCCTGGGCCATCCCCGTTATTCCACAGCCAATCAATCAACAGCCAACCTGGCCCGATTAACCAGCCTCCCAAGTTTGGATAAAGCGCTTATCAGCTCAAGGGCTGGAGTGCGGATCACGGGCTCATCAATCAGGTTCTGAGCCCAACGGACCAGGACCAGGACCAGAGGCAGGACCCTGAGGCATCAGCAATCCTGGGACCTCAAACACTTCACACCCTTTCTCCTGGTTATATTTTCTCCCCTGGACTCTGAGACCCCCCACGATGGCAAGGATTGGGTCTTTTCATCTTTACCCAGAGTCAAGCCTGGAGGGAAGGTCCCCTCGCCCCAGGAGCCTGGAAGAAAATCAGCAGAAATCACAGGGCACAGCCGCCCGCCACCTCCGCCTTCTGCCGGCAGAGGGCGCACTCGACCACGGCTGGCAGCCGCCCACGCACCTTGTTGGCCACCGTGTACTGGTAGGAGTACCGCTGCTTGCCGTTCTTGTCCTCGTAAACCGTGGGCACGATCTTCAGGATGTAGTCGTGGGAGGCCAGGGCTGCGGGAAGCACGGGCAGGATGAAGCAGGGGATGGGCACTGCCTGGCTGACAGCTCTTTCTATCCCTTTAGTCCTGACACCCTGGCACTGCAGGGGGCTCTTTCCCCAGTGTCACCACCAAGCACCGCCCTGGATGCCAGGGACCCGAGAGTCCACCATCAGGATGTTCTCCTGAACTGTACATAATATTAAAATTCTGGGAACTGCCTAATGTCTAACAACAGGGCAGCCTCTAGAGTGGGTGCCGGGAGGGTAGACTCCCAGAGGTGTCATGCAGTGAGAAGAACCAAGGGACAGAAGAGGGTACACAGCACGTTCTGTGAGCTGGGACAGGAGGAGACAT
The DNA here is from genome assembly GCF_052094955.1 of Ictidomys tridecemlineatus. NCBI lineage: Eukaryota > Metazoa > Chordata > Mammalia > Rodentia > Sciuridae > Ictidomys > Ictidomys tridecemlineatus. The sequence goes on along the minus strand of NC_135477.1, from coordinate 181,952,739 downwards.
TCTCTCTAACGGGTGTGGGCACCTGTAAGAATTATCTAGAAAGATCCCAGGAAGCCCTGAGCAGCCTGGCCCTGGGGAGGAAGGCAGGGTTTGAGAGAGACCCCATCCACCGTGGGCGCTGCTCACATAGCTTTACTTGCAAACAAACAAGAGTTTTAGTTTTCAAAAGAAAAAGCTTGCCAACCAGAAAAGCCCAGTGACGTGAGCTGCCGATTCCTTTCCCCTTTGTCAGTGACTGGCCCTGGATCCTGCCACCTCAGCCCTGCCCTGCCCTGCCCTGCTGACACAACTCCGGCCCCTCCCCCACAGGCCGGACGGGGAGGTGCCTGGACCTGGCCTCACTCATCTTCTGGTCCCCAGAGCCCTGCGCAGGGCCTGGTACGGTCAGATGGCAGCAGATGCTTGCTGTATGAATGAACGGATGGAAGCTGCTGGCCCAGCGTGAATGGAGGAGCGGGTGAATCAGCTACTGAGAAGCATGAGGTCACCAGGGTCCAGCACCCAGCCGCAGCCCTGAGGCACCAGTCTTACCAGGGCAGAAAGAATCCTCCCGGGCCTTCTAGGATGCTAGGAGAGGCATCCAGGTCTGGGACCATGGGGCTAAGACAACACGGAGACCTAGACCTAAGACAACACGGAGACTCACCAGGCCAGTACAGGTCTAGTCCTGGACTCACTGGTGGTCCAGCCTGGCACACTTCCTCCTGGCCGCTGTGGAGTCTCCAGAAGGAACAGAATCAGGCTAACCCCTCAGAAAAACCTGGGGAAAGCCCTGCAGCCTTGGAGCTGGACCCAGGAAGCCCCACCTGTGTCCAATGGCTCTCAGCCCAGAGTATGAGGATGCCCTGGGATCGAAAGACCTCACCTGTGAAGAGCCAGGTCAGTGGGCCATGGGTGGGTCTCAGCATTTAATCCAGGAGCCCAAGACCACCCTGGACATACGGTGTCCCAAATGCGCACAGCATTAAACTCGGAAGGAATGAATGCCTTACCCAGATCAGACCTGTACTATCTTTGTTAGAACTTATGCAAAACTCAGCCGTCACAGGGAAACCTCACGGTCACCGTCACATCCACCTTCCACACAGGACTGGCTCACGTGCCCGTGTAGTGACTGCAGACAGGGGTTTGTATGGGGCCGCCCGTCTTCTTCTAACTCTCCAAGGAGTGAGTTTCAGGGACATCTTTTCAAGGCCAAGGCAAGGAACCCAAGCCCCAGGGAGCCTGTGTCCTCACCCGCATGTCCCCAGCACCTCGCCACAATAGGTGCTCAACATGCCTGACTGCCCAGGCCTTGATGGGGCCTCCCAGGACATGGGCACACAGGACGTCCTCGCCCCGCCCCACGGCCAGGGCTGATTGGCTCCTGTCTTCACTCTTCCAACAGCGACCCCGCAGCAGCGTCTCCCTAGGTCTCTCCCAGCTGTCCTGGTTCTTTCCAGTGCTCTTCTCTAGCAGAACCCGAGGCTCACAAGCTTTGATGCAGTTCCCCAGATGCCCACTAGAGGCAGGCACACGCGGGGGTTGGCGGAGGGCTCCTGGAGACCACAGGCTCATCTCGGGTCCCCTTGCGCCCCTCCAACACCATCAACACAGCGCCCCCTGGTTTCCTCTGCACCTCACCAGTGGGATGGGCTTCAAAGCTGCGCTTTCTTTGTCTTTTTTTTGGGCTGGAGCCCAGGCCTTGCACACACGAGGCAGGGGCTCTCCTCTTGCTGCACCTCCAACCCGCAGTTAAACCAGCAGCCTGCGTGTGTGAGTTGCACACCATTCAGTGCCACGACACAGGACACAATTCTGCCTAAGAACAGCCTAGGTGTGGCCATGGGAACTGTTCCCAAAGTGGACCACTGGCACCACAAAGGGGAAAGAAGAGAAAGGCTGGCACTTGGGCACCTGCAGTGCGACTCACGGACTGAGCCCTTGACAACCCCTTGCTGATCCTCATGGCAAGGCCCTGTGAGAGGTGGAAGGGATGCTCCCATCTTACAGATGAAGAAACTGAGGCTCGGGGGTTAGCAACTTCCAAGTTCCTAGTGCTGCGGAGTGGTGGAGCCTGACTCTGGAGTCCAAGGTCCCCCGTCACCACACTGCCACCTGATAACTGCTCCTACAAGTGATGTCCAGGTGTGACGGCTCATCACTCCTTAGCATGGCTCACACACCTGGTGGTTACTGGCACAGGCTGAGTCCTGGGGACAGACAGTGGGCAAGGCAGGGTCCCCAGTTCATGGGCTTATGTTTTTGCTGGAGCCGCAACAAAGAGCAACAAATGTCTGAAGGGACAGGTCATTTCCCAGGCTGGCACGTGCAGGGGGGAAATGGGCGTAATAACGCCGAAGAGTCAGCAGCTCATGCTCTGTGCGCCCCAAAAAACTAAAAACGACTTCTGCTCAAGGAGGTAGACTTCACAGGGTCACAGGGAGACAGGGGTTTGACTGACTGGTGGGCAGAGAGCGGAGGGTGTCTCCTTTCACCGCATCCTTGGCTGGGGGGGAATCAGAGAGCTCGGGTGAGGGGATGAGGCAGGTGACCTGTCCAGCATGGGGGGTGGCTAGAGCAGACAGGCCTGCTGGGCCCCTGTGTGTGAGCGTGCGTGAGTGTGGGGTGTGCAGCACCTGTGTGTGGTCTGGTGTGTGCAGATGGCTGTCCTCTTTCAAGGGAGAAGAGGGGAGGAGCCACTTCGGGTGGGAGGGGCAGGCAGTCAGGGGTGCTACCTGGGCCACCTCCAGAGATGTTCTCGCAGTGGCCTCCTGGAGCGAGAGTGGGATTGGGCCTGGCCATCACCCTCAGGCCAGTGTCTCCACTCAGAACTGCATGCAGCACTGGTGACAATCCTCCCTGCCTCCCCCTGTCCCTCCACCCTCCCTCCATCCCTTCTGCCCTCCTTCTGTCCCCTCTGCCCTCCCCCAGCCCCTCTGTCCTGTCCCCTCTGTCCACCCCATGTCCCCTTCCACCTGCAGTGGGGGGCTCCCGGGGCCAAGGGCCGTAGGACACTCACGGTTGGAGTTGAGTCTGTCGGCTCCCCCAAGGGCATTGAAAGCTCCGTGGACATTCTGGACCTGTGGAGAAGCACAGTGAGCCATGGGGACAGGCCCTGGCCGTGGGGCACTGGCCATGAGAGCCTGGTCTGGGGTGCTCATTCGTGGTTGAGGGGTCCAGCAGGGTTGTGGGGAGCAGGAGACAGCAAGGGCTGGGTGTGGGGAGGCAGTGGCCTTCCCCTGCGAGCGCCTAGTAGGTGCGCTGTTGCCGCCCCCCCCCGCCCCATGTCGCTCATTTACGGCCCTCACAATGTATCACTGGCCTGTTTCACAGAAGACCACCCCAAGGCCTGAGAGGCACCCAGGCTTGTCCAGCATCAGGCCACTGCTGAGCAGCTGAGCAGGCTGGACCAGGGCTGCCGGCGTCCAGCTGAGCTCTTCCAACAGGGACACACCAGCTCGGGTGACTCTGGACCCTGCACTCCTCCTGAGGCCCTGCCACCCTCTAGAAGGCCAGAGAGGAGGCTAGATGGGGTGCCCAGAGCTGGGGCCTCCCACTGTCCACTGCAGGGACAGACGGACTTGTGGAGAGACTCTTCCTGGGCACCTGGGCAGGCACCCACCAGGCAGGGGCAGTTGCAGAGTGGGCTACGGCCACGGCCACCTCTCGTTAGGGCTCGGTGGGAAATAGCTGAGCCGAGGAGGATGAGCACCCCGCAAGTGGAGCATGCCACCAGGGGACCCTAAGAGGGGACACGCAGCCAGACACCCTGGAAGGCTTCGTGGAGGAAGGGACACCAAGACTGGGGATGAGTCAGGCCAACGGTCTGAGCTGGAACCTGAGGAGCCTACAGAACCCTGGTGGCCCCAGGGGAAGGAGGGCAGGGGGCGGCCTCAGGAGCAAGGCCCCCACAGGGCAGGCTGCAGCCGGGTGGGCAGTGGGTGGTGACCCAAGATCGTCCTGATCCTCCCAGGCCCTCTGGCCGTGGTCACTGAGTAGCCCTTCAGAGCCACAGGCTTTCATCAGGCAGGAAGGGGAGTCTGCAAGGGAGGAGGAAGCCTGTCCCTGCGCTGCTCTGGGGCAGGGGTCCAAGCCTGGTTTCTGACCCAGGTGGAGGTGGGTGTGGGTGGAGGTCGGTGCCGGACGTTCCCTCCACACGGCGTCTGTGGCTCATCTCACGCTCACATGCACAGTGACCTGGTGAATGTGTGTCATCCCACAGGCTCCACCTGGGCAGGGGCCAGGCTTGGCCTCCTGGTGTGAGCCACGCCAGCAGCTAGTAGGTGCTCAGTGGGCGGTTCTTGGACAGACAGACAGATGGCAACGATGGGTGGATGGCCCTAAGCTGGGGGCGTGTTAAAGAATTTCTCACTAAGTCAGAATTCCCCACTAAGGACACAGTGTGGGCCGCTGTCCCTCAGTCCTGGCACGAGCACGTGTCGGGGTGCTGCTCTCGACACTGCAGGCAGGCCCCCCAGAAACGAGGAGGAGGAGCAGGGCGGAGAGGCAGAGTCTCAGATGGGCGGTCCCCCCAGAAGGCATTTACCTGTGCCCAAGGAGGACAGAGGGGACCAGGTGACACAGCTACTGTACCCTCACTCCTGGCCATGCCACCCCGAGTGTGCCCTGCTCACCTGTAGTGTATCCCCAAAGGACAGCTTGTGGATGATGTGCGTCATGTCTGGGTTCTGTGGCTGGGCCGTGGCACTGTGTGTGGACACGTGGAAGTTGCCAGGTACCTGGGAAAGAAAGGCAAGTTTCAGGAGTGTGGCTGTTCAGGATGGGATTCAGGGGCTGTGGTATCCAGGTGCAGCACAGGCAGTCAGACCTGGAGTCAGACTTGGGTTTGGATCCTGGCTCATATCATTTCCAGCTGTTTGACTTTGAAGGAGCCACTTCACCTCTCTGAGCCTCGGACTCCCCTCTTGTAGAAGGTGGGGCTTACAGTACCTACCTGAGGAGGGAGCTGGGGTAACCTTGAGGGAGAATGTGGGTGCCCCCCCACCCCGGGGCAACTGGCACGAAGCAGGACTTGAGACAGTGGCTGGTCCCCAGCACCCGCCACGGTCTCTGGGCTACAGGACAAGGGTCTTCCTTGAACTCCAACCAAGACTTCCTACCCAAGGATGCCCACCGCCCTGGACAGGGGAGCCCTGAGGACAGACTGTGGCAGCCTCATTCCTTCCCTGGGTCTCGAGGCGTGGCAGAGCCTTGCTCCAGGGAGGCTTGAGACAAGAACCTGTGGGCCCAGAGCTGACAGCCACAGGTAAAGCTTCGGGCGGTGACGGCTCCCCAAGACCTCCTTGCTCCTGCACAAGGCTCACCTTCCCCTCCTAGCAATGCAGACCAAGGCCCTGGGGTCACACCCAACATCCCGGCCGTCAGGAGCCCTGTCCACCACCTTCCCGCACACCAGTGCCTGCCCCTCTCCAGCCATCGCAGAGGCCCTGGGCCAGGCTCTGGACAGACAGCAACGGCAGCCTTGCCTTGGGCACTCAGCGCCTGCCTTGTCCCCACCTGGTCTAGGCCCTTCACTGACCAAGCTGGTCTCTCAGCTCCTCCCCAAACCCTCCCCGGCTGGCTCTCTGTCTGTGGTGTGGATGTGGCTCATCTCCCAGGGCTCGCGTTGGAGGCTTGGTCCTCCCTAGACGACGTGGGAGGTGGGGCCTTTGAGAGCAGGGCCTGAGTGGAGGGCCACAGGTCAGAGGGGACACTAAGGGACTGCTGTAGTTCTCCTGGGACCCTGGTTAGTTTTTGAAAGTGGGCTATAAAAATAGCAGAGCCAGACCCTCGGCTCACTTTGGCTTCCTGTGTCACCACGTGGTCCCTCTTGCACGCACTATGATGCCACTGGCCAAATGGATGGGGCTGCCCAACCCTGGGCTTTCAGCTTCCAGAACTGAACCAAATAAACCTCTTTACTTTATATCCATCCTAGCCTCAGGTATTTCATTATAGCATTGAAAAACTAGTACGTAGTTGAGTTCACATCCTCACGTGCTGGGTTATGGCTACTGGCAAGCATTCTGCCCTGTCCTCTCTGCCACTGTCACCTGTGCTCACACATGTCTGCCACATTGGCCTCCCTGCTCTGCCTGGGACATTGCCCAGCATGTCCCACCTCAGGGCCTTTGTGGCCACCACTTCTCCCTGGAATCCTCTTCACCATGGCCGACCCACCTCCTTTGGGTCTATGCTCAGGTGTCACCTCTTAGGCCTTCCTTGTTCCCCTGTCCACAAGAGCACCACAACCCTTAACTGCTAGAGCACTTGTCTTCTGTCTTATCTTGTCCATACCAGCAGGGACCTGTCTGCTTCGTCCCCTGCTCTCTCAGACCCGACCTGGACAGGTGCTTCCCTTACTGAATGAAGGAATGACCTCTGATCCTTGGCCTGGCACCTGGTCACTCTCTTCATATAGAAAAGGAAACTGAGGCTCACAGCAGTGAAGACACCCGCTAAGTCCCCACGTCGAAAGCTGCGGTCTGACTCATGTCCCTGGACGTGCCCCTTCCTCTGGCTCACATGGGGTGCACCTCTCTCAGTGGCCCTTGGTGACAGCACAGCGTACGGAACTAGGGGAGCTGGAGTAGCGGAGCCCCGAAAAGCAGGGGTGACGGCAGCAGGCCTGAGAGGGAGGCGGTCACGTGTCAAGGACCTCGGGTGTCACAGTGAGAAGGCCGGGGTCATCTCAGTGCTGACCTAGAGCACGTCTGCTCCAGGTGCACCCTGCGGAGCCTGAGCTTCAGGGCCGGGCCAGGCGGGCCGTGGACTGCAGTGGACGGGGCAGCCCATGGGGCCCGCCTGGGGCATGAGGAACAGCTTGGCCCTGCTCGGGGCCCAGAAAGCCAAGGGCAGCAGCAGCTGAGCTCTACACCTGGGCTCGAGACCAGCCCCGCTTCCTGGGGCCTCAGGCAAGGTGGTGGCCGCCCCGTCCCCACCAGAAAACAGGGAGTGAGGGAGGTGGCACAGAGCAGGTGGCAGTCAGTGGCTTGGCTTTGGGGATGAAGACACCTGTCATGGGGATCCGGGAGAAGTGCCCTGGAAGAGGGGGGGTGAAGGCGCCAGGCTCGAGGGGGGCACATTAGTCTTGAGGCTCTGCTGACTTGGCTTCGCTGACATAGGGAACATTCTCAGAACCTTCGCGGGGCTGGGGAGAGCCCGAGGGGGACAGAGCACCTGCCCAGCATGCACGAGGGCCACAAAACCCAGCTGACCAGGACGAGAACCTCCACCCACAGGCCCAGAGCTCCCAGCCCTGTGGCCGGCCCTCCCTGGAGGTAAGGAAGCCCCCAGCCACTCCTGGAGCTGGCCCCCCACCAGCACGGGCCTCCTGTGGACGGGGCCTCCTGTGGACGGGCCACGGGCACAGCTCAGACTCAAGGCTCCTAAGGCTAAGCAGGTGGGGGAGGCTGGCTCCAGGCATCTGCCGCCCGCGGTGGCCTCAGAGGCTGACTCAGGGATGGGCCCCTGCTGCACACAGCCATCACAGGTGCTGACTCATGCCAGCACCCGCCGGGCTGCAGAGGAGAGGACGTTGGTGACTGTGGCACCTGCGTCAGCATCTCTGATGCTTCCAGAGCTCAGGCTGAGCCTGCGCCTCCCCCTCCCCTCCCCTCCCCTCCTGGGGCTGCTGGGGGGGCCACCTGCGTCAGCCTCGGCGGGGCAGCGGGTAGCTGGGAATGTGAACCCCACAGGAGGCTGTGGTCCCCATGCATAGCTGCGCATCCTGATGGACGGAAAAGGGGGCTGTGACACAGTCTGGCCAGAGGCTGGGGGATGAGGGCGCAGGAGGTGGCTGTGGGGTCTCTGCTCTCCAAGGGTCTGGGCAGAGGGTGGCCCAGAGCACGGAGATGCACTGGCCACAGGACACAGCTGTGAGGCGGCAGCTGTGGGCAGTGGGCTTGGGGTCCTGGTGCCAGGCTGCCTGCGTCCAGGTCCTGGCCGTTGTCCTTGAGCTGGCTACTAAACCCGCCCCCCCCCAGGCTCATCTGCTCCAGACTCCTGTGGAAAGGGCTGGAAAGAGCCCAGTGAGGGTGGCCATAGCATGAGGGCTGGTGGGACCTTTCAGACCGGGCCCAGCCTGCTGGACATCTTCTGTGTCCATCTATGCTCACAGTAACTTGCTTGTGCCAGGTGGTGACCAGTGTGGGGTGGCTCACTGTCCAGGCCCTGCAGGGTGTGGTCCTTTCTCACAGCTGGGAAGCGGGTGCTGACCCCCAGTGGAGGAAGCAGAGGCTCAGAGAAACCAGAACGCCGAGTCTCCAACCAGTGGGCACCCCAGCCCGGGTTTCTGAACAAGGGTCTGCCTAACCCCAAAAGGGCAAGTTCTGATTCAGCCAGAGCAGCTGGGGCCCCAACGGAGCTTGTCCAAGGGAGCAGATGGCAGCTGGGGCACGGGAGCCAGGAGATGGAAAGATTTGGCACTTGGTGGTCTCCCGGGCACTGGGCGCGTAGACTCGAATCAACCCAGGCCCTTCCTGTCCCCTCTGGGGAGTGCACAGGTTCCAGCCCTGGTGGTCACAGCTCCCCAGGGCGGCCCCGTGACTGGGGGGCTGTGAGCATCTTCAACTTCCAGCCACTCGGAGCCTCATCCTGTGCCCTCCGCTCAGCATGTCCTTCATTATCTCCACGTCTGTCACCTAAAGTATGCGTCTGCTTGTCTGAGTGCTCACCTGAGCACTGGCCATCTGTGCAATAGACTGTGGCCGCTCCTCTCTGCCGGCAGCCAGGGCCGAGCGGGGGTAAAGGGCTCAGCAGCCTGGATGCACGGGAGAGCTAGTGCCCAGGGCAGCGACAAGAGCCCCTGGCGCGGGCAGGGAGGGGAGTGACGGCGTCCACAGGGGCCCACCTCATGGGATGTGGCTGCAGCAGATCCCCAGATGGTACAGCGGTGGAGCAGGGAGCCCGGGCCCACCTCCTGTCCTGCCAGCCTGCCATGGCCTCCCCTGGCCGTCCCCTCTCCAGGCCACCCCAGCTTTGGCCTGGACCCCACTACCCCTCGCCTCCCAAGAATGAGGCTCCTGCAGTGGCCCTTCTCTGCCCTTGTGGCCTTCCCTGGGCCATCCACAGTGCACAGGTGAGTGGCCCCTGACCTGTCCCCCTGCACCCTGCGGCACACCCTCTCTCTGACACACGTGGGCCACGTGACCTGCTGGGTGTCTGGGAGGTTGACGCGTTCCTGGTGTGGTCCCCCGTGTGGTGGTGCTGAGGCTGGCGGGGCTTGAGAGGTGGGCACAGCGGGAAGTGGCCAGGTCACGGGCACTGCCCTCAGAGGGGATTAATGTGCTTCTGCCCCTCCCCATTGCTCCTGGCTTCCTGTCCCTTGACTCCACCATGGTGACGCCATCCGTTGCAAGGCCTCCCCAGAGTTCAGTAGATGCCCACCAGGCTCAGATCTGAGAACTGAAGAGAAACCTTTCTTCTTTCCTTGTTCTGAGCAGGGGATCTCACTGTGTCACCACGCTGGCCTTGAACTCCGGGGCTCCAGTGACACTCCTGCCTCAGCCCCCGAGAGCTCATCTCTTTTTTTTCTGTTTTTGGAAGAAAACTTGCTCTCCTCTGGTGCACGTTGCTCACGCACAGTGGTGGCTCCTAGTGACATGCTCATAGTACAGGGGCCACTTGCTCAGCTTCACTCCCCGCATCTCCCCTTTCCTTCCCCCTCCCCCACCTCTTCCTTTAACCTCAGGGCCTCCTTCACTTTCCTGAGTCCCTTTTTTGTCCCCTCTAGATTCCACATGAGAGAAAACACGGGACACTGTCAGAGTCTGGCTTATTTTTTTTTAACATGATATTCTCCAGTTTCATTTATTTTCTTGCAGATAACATAATTTCATTCTTGTTTATGGCTGAATAAAACTCCATGATGCCTACATGCCACATTAAAAAAATCTTCTGCTCCTCTATTGATGATCTCTTATCTTTCTGAAGTGCCCGGCCTCAGGTATTTCATTATGGTAAAACCAACTTAGCCCATGTGTTTTCTAGATTCCAGAAACTGTCCAGCCCTTGCTGCCTCCTGACTGAGCACCCATCTCATATCTTTTGTTACACTGCCCGTCTCCCCAATTCTCAATGATGGGGTACACCAGAAATCGGTCCTCAAGTACATTTCTTTCAAGACCTGTGTTCTCAACAGTTTTGGTGACCCTTCTGCCAGTCTGACTACCCTGTTTTAAAAGTTAAAATGTTTTTAATGCACAAAGTTCCAGGATTACAAAGAAAAAACAATATATTTAAACAAGAATTAAAATATTAAAAACATCTAAACATTATTTCTTTAGTGATGCATCAAATAACAAGAGGGGGGAGGGGCATGTGACAGCTGTCATTTCAAAGTAGGGACGCCCCGATGTGGCACCACTGCCAGTTCACATCAGTGACAGCCACGGGCCTGCTGACAGCTAGTGTCCTGCCTGCACTCACTGCAGACAGAAGGGCTGCATCTGAGTCAGAGCTTGGCAAAAACAACATGTACTCCACCCCTGTCCAAGATCATGGGCCCTTGAGGTCACTCTGCTGTCCCTGGGGTACCTGCAAGTGAGTCCCCCGTCCTGTGTCAGAGGACGCCAGGTGTGGATTGAGGCTCCACGCTATCCCCAGATCAATGTAACATCTCCAGGGGACACTGGATGGACACCCCAGAGGACACCATAACTGAACTGTGGACCCCCAGCATCACGGGCCCCACATCAGGGAATCGAACCGCCCGGCGGCGGCGGGAAGAAAATGCCTAAGAGGCTTCTTCGTTCTCACCAGACCTGCCGCCCGATGCACGGTCACGTCCTGTCCACTCCACACCCCTAACCGGCCACGCTACGCCAATCCACTGACACAGCCACTGTCCCCGAGCCCCGCTCCAGGTCCCTAGGCCAGCCCCCACAGGTCCACCAGGTTGACCCTTCCTGTAAGGGTGGAAACGTCCTGCACCTGCGCTGACACAGTGGCCACCAGCCCCCTGTGGCTAGTGAGACTGAGGGACTGAATTTTATACTTTGTTGAATTTCAGCTAATTATGGTTTCAGTAGCCTTCGGGCCCACTGTGGAGAGATTACATGCCTCCTCTGCCTGAACACGAGGACCACCAGACAGCCCAGATCATGTGCACAGGCGGACCCCGGGAAGCAGCTGATCTGCACAGAAGCCCCAGTGCACCAGGCCTCCTAGGATCCCACCCCTGTTGTCCTCTCCCACCCTGCTCCTGGGCTGCAGCACTGTAAAACCCATAAGTGACAATGTCCCCACAGCAAGCTTCAAGAAGGCCCAGAGGAGGCAGAAGGTGGAAGGGCACTCTACCCGGGAGCTACACCTCCAGAGCTTTCTAGTTTTTATTTTGAGACAGAGTCTTGCTAAGTTGCTGAGACTGGCCTCAAACTTGTGATCCTCCTTCCTCAGCCTCCTGAGTCACTGGGATTACAGGTGGCCACTGTCCTGGCTAGAGGGTCTAACTTTTTTTTTGGTACTGGGGTTTGAACGCAGGGGCACTTAACCACTGAGCCACATCCCAGCCCTAGAGTGTCTAACTTTTAAGAGTCAGAAATATGGACACTTTGGATCTGTTGGTATTAGCTCTGATGCATTTAAATGTGGAACAGGAAAAACACAGCTTGTTTTTCCGGCTAGATGTGGCCAGTGAGTTAGCAACCTGCATTCAGGTGATCAGGGGTCACAGGAAGGGCATTCTAAGCAGAGACCGCAAGAGGCAAGCAGAAGCCAGGAGCCACCAGTGGCTGGCTGGGTGGCACTAGGAAGGTGGCTGTCGGACATGGGGCAGCTGTGGGACCTGGGTCTAGGCATCCTGTAAACAGCTGCAAGGCTCAGGGTGAAATGCCAAGCTGAGCAGAGAAGGCCCGGGCCTACCGCCCCCTGCTGGCTCTGAGCCCCCCATCCTCCCAGGTGGGACTGGGTCCCTTGTTTCTAAGGACAAAACAACAGGGACTTTCAAAGTCACCCCATCCACTCCTCCCTGGGCCCAGCTGACACTCCCAGCCCAGGGACGCAGGCGCCACTCACTGCCTGGCCCGTGACCAGCCGGGGCACAGAAGGTGCCGGATACATGTGTGGAATGAGGAGCCTGTGTGGGCTCAGCTAACTGCCACAGAACTTTGGAAGCGGGGAGACACACACACACACACACACACACACACACACACACACACACACACACCACGACACAACCCTGTGTCATTATTACCCTATGTCCTCAACCTGAAGGAGCTGGGCCAAGTGGCCTCTGGGGCATTGCGGGGCATGAGGAGAACCAGAGCTGGGACCAGAACCCAGGGCTCCAGGCTGCCGGTTCTGGGGAAGGAGCAGTCCCTCCTGAGAGGGCTGCCGGGCTCAGGGCCACGGGAGCCTGGAACTGCCCCCAGGTTCTCAGGAACCAGCCGGCGCTGGGCCCCGACTCCCAGCTCACCTGGGGCTCTGTCGGGGTCCAGCTTTGGGGGCACACAGCTCCCAGATGGTTTCCAGGGGGAGGGGACAGGGAGCAGGCAGGGGCCGGCGTCTCCTACCTTGTTGATGCTGAACTGCCCCTCGAAGCGGCAGCCCACCCCGTTGTTGAGCGGGATCTTCATGGAGTTGTCGATGTGGCCCACCTCGTGCCGGCCCATCTCGTCCTGGATGTCCAGCCCGACCACTGTGGAGCCGAGGAGACAGTCACCCCACCAGGCGGCAGGTGGGGAGCAGCCCCTCACAGGAGCCCAGGCCTCCGTTCCAGGCCCAGGCCTCCCCTCGCTGGGTCGGCAGAGGACAGAGGGAGGTCATCAGCCAGCGGGGAGAGAGTGGCCCCAGGCCGGGAGGAAGCAGGGGTGGGCGGGTGGCTGCTGAAGCGAGGCCCATGCGGGCAGTGAGTGGTGGGGAGGGATGGACCGTGGGGCCTGGCGTGCTGGAGCGCTGAACCCCAGCCCTGCACTTTCCCAGCTGGGTGGGCTTGGCTCAGGCACTCAGGACCCCTCCTTGCCTCTGTCACCTCCCTGGGAAACGGGGGCGGTGAGGATGGGACATCCCTGAAGATCAGGAGGACCAATGGTGCTTGGAGCTGGGGCTGCTGGGCAGTCAGCAGGACGTCCGTCCAGAAGCTCCAACTCGGGTCACTGTGTGAACAGGCCAGAGCTCGCTCGCAGCCCCCGAAGTCTGGCCTCCTCCCCAGGCCTGCTCCTGCCTGGCCCGGTACCGGCCTCCGCACAGGGGAGGCCCACCAGGACGGGGCTTCCTCCCGGGGCTCGGCTGCTTTCTCTAGCCTCCTCCGAGCCCCACAGAGGACACCTGTGACTTGGAGTCTTTGCCTGACTTCAATGGGACTCTGTCACCTCAGTGTGACACGACTTCCCCATGTGTAAAATGGACAGGCCAGTGTCTCCTGCATTCCCCGAGATGGTCCAAAGGGCAGGCAGACCCCCTGCAGGCAGGCCGGCGGGAGATCTTAAGACTCCATAAGAGAACCAGGGCCAGCCCTGCTCCCTAGTGGGCGTGGAGGGGCACGTGACTGCCTGTCAAAGAGGACCTCAGGTCTGTAGGATGTGGGGACATGGATGTTGTGAAGGTGAGGCTGACAGCACCAAGCAGGTCCCTGTCGGACTCAGCAGATCACCCCCAGCTCAGGTCCCCACACAGGTGTGAGGCCTCTCGGGGCAGCCTTCCTTGAAATCAGTGGCCAGTGTGAGCGCTCCCTTGGCCATCCGTCCAGCAGCCCTGCGACCTCAAGCAAGTCACCTAACACCTCGGTGCCTGTTTCTTCCTCCGTCACAGACTGGCTGTGAGGAGTCAAGAAAATTGAAACAGCACCTACTGTGTGCTAGACGCTCTTGTCAGAACATGCCACTGGAAAACGCCTGTGGGGACCGGCTGTTGTCAGCCCCAGCCCACCCGGGGAAACTGAGGCACGGGGTCTCCCTCCCAGCTGAGAAACAACAAGGCTTGGACCGGAGCCAGGAAGTCTTGCTCCAGAGCCAACCCTCAGCAGCCCTGCGGGGGCAATGATACCCAAATATGTCAACACGGTCAAGGGTTCAGGATGGGCCTGGCCCTGAGGAAGGGCGGTCATTTTTTATTAGTATTCTGAGTAATGTCAGAGCAGTTGAAAAAAAAAAATCCCTCGTGGGGCGCTGGCTCTGAGAGCCCTAGGGACACCAAAAGCTGAGGCTGCACAAGGGCCACCTATAAAATGGGGCAGCATTTGCATATGACCCACGGCATTCAAATCTCCTCCCCAGGACTTACAACAGGCTCTGCAAACAGCTGCTACAGCTTGGACCTCAGGTGCCCCTGAGACCCATGTGAGAGAGCCTTGGTCCCTGGCTTGGCACTGTTGGGAGGTGGTGGAACCCTCAAAGGGTGGGGCTTAGTGGGAGGCCACTGTCACTAGGGTGTGCCCTTGAAGGGAAGGAGGACTACAGCCCCTTCCTCTCTCTTTCACTTCCTGCCAGGAGCAGCTTTGCTCCAACACACACACCACCATGATGTGCTGCATAGCCCCAAAGCAACAGAACCAACCAGGAAAGGACTGAATCCTCCCAAACTGAGCCCCAATAAACCTTTCCTCTGTAAGTCGATTTTCTCAGGGATTTGTTACAGTAACAGACAACTGGCGAATACAGTTTTTATGTTGTGTCCTTTAGGGAATAATGATGAGGAAAAAGTCTGTTCAGGACAGACTTTTTCCCCAAAGTTTTTGATCTGCAGTTAGTCAATTCCCTGAATGTGGAACCGGCAGATGTGGAGGGCTGACTGTGTGTGTTTGCACTGAGTGGTGGTAGGGAAGGGGCCCTACTGCCAGCTTCCTTAGGGATGATGGCACAATAGGGAATAATGAAAGGGAATAAGAGAGGGGCATTCCAATGTTTTAACTTTCTTCTTTACATATTTTTGTAATTTGAATGTGTGTCTTTAAAACTGTGCCAAAAAAATATTATTTGGGGGCTGCTGGGGGTGTGGCTCAGTGGTAGAGCACTCACCTAGTATGTGTGAGGCCCTGGGTTCGATCCTCAGCACCATAAAAAATAAATACATAAAATAAAGGTCTAAAAAAAGAATATTATTTTTAAAATCAGGGTGTGAGGTCAGACATGCAGCATGATCTCAGCAGCATTTAGAAAGGCAGAGGACGGGTGGCCAAGTGGACAGAATGATGTCAGTGTGTCCACAGACACCGTCTCTGCTCCTCTGGGTTTGCCAATGAACAATGACAAACATGCATTTTTTTAAAATATTTTTTTAGTTGTAGACGGACATGATACTTTTATTTAATTAATTTAATTTTAATTTTTTAATGTGGTGTTGAGGATCAAATCCAGGTCTTCACACGTGGGAGACGAGTGCTCTACCACTGAGCCCAGCCCCAGACCACAAGCATGCAGTCTTGGCTATGATATGTGGCTGGGGTCGTGGGCCAGTGGAGGGGCGTCTGCCTGGCACGTCTGAGGCACAGGGCTCGAGTCTCAGCACCACAGATAAATAAAGATCCACTGACAACTAAAATACACATAAAATGTGAAGTCCCTTCCTCCCTCCCTCTTCCCTCCCTCCTCCCTCCCCCACTTCTTCCCTCCTTACCTCCCTCCCTCCCTTCCTTCCTCTCTCTCTCCCTCCTTACCTCCCTCTGTCCCTCCCTCCCTTCTTACCTCCCTCCCTCTCCCCTATCTCCCTCCCTCCCTCCTTACCTCCCTTGACCCTATCTCCCTCCCTCTTTACCACCCTCCCTCCTTACCTCCTTCATCTCTCCCTCCTCCCTCTCTCCCTCCCTCCTTACCTCCCTCCCCCTCCCCCTTCTTACCTCCCTTCCTTCCTTACTCCCTCCCTCCCTCCTTACCTCCCTCCCTCCCCTCCCTTTTTACTCTGCAGTGCTGGAGACAGCCTGGGCCTTCGTGCTGCACAGGTTAACCCTAGCTGCACCCCAGCCCTTAAGTTCTTCTAACAAGAAGCCGGGTGCCGGGCCTCCAGGCTTGCTGCTCCCATTCAGGATCAGGGGCCAATGTGGCCAGCAGCCTGAAGGTGCATTCTAGGCCACTGCTTGGAGCTGGGACAGAGCCCAGAACCATGTCCCCTCCCTGTTCCACTGGCCCCCGTCCTCTGGCCTGACTAAGATTTTCCTTCATGATCAGCTTCTGAAGGAGAAGCTGCCAAATGAATTGTTTTCCAAGAGGAAGGAAAAAAAATTTTTTAAATGAAAATAAATAGAACTGACCTATTTCAATAAGTTCTCTGGCTCGGGGCCACTGTGGATTCAAAAGTCTAACGTCAGTCTCACCAGAAGCAGGGACAGGGCTGACACCTCCCTGCTTCTGGCTGGGCCCTGGGCGTCCTGCCTTGTGCTGTGCCCTTTAATGGGGGCAGGCGGGGGGAGGAGGGGGCATCAGGTGATGCGCCAGGCAGTAGAGGGCCAGTGGCTGAGGAAGCCCAGAAATTTTAACAATGGTCACGGTTTTTGTGAATGAAGGAGCCAGGATCTGACCCTGAATCTGACCTTGACTGCATTTTGTTTTACAGGAGTAATTCACTGTTTTGATTAAAATACCCAAAGTAGGTTTGAAGTAAAAAAGGAAGCTTCCTGACCTCCCCCATAGGGACATCTTTGGGGACCTCTTGCTGACGGTGCCCACCCTCTTCTGCAGGTATTGCTGGCTCTGGCCACCCTTCTCTGGGCCACTGCTCTGGGCTACCTTCCCGAGATGCTTGGAGGCCGGTGACCCCGATGCTTCCACCCACAGCAGCCTGCAGCCACCAGCCAGAGAGAGATGGCACCTGATCCCATCGCTACTGTGGGAATAACTGGACGGTGTCACCACATGGCACAGCTGCCATGATGCCGGGCTGCGGCTGGACTGACACTAAAGACTCATCTTGGCTACCTCCTGTCAGGAGCCCCAGCCTCTTCCTCCTCAACAGACCACGTGCATGGACCCTCAGGCCCTGTCTCTGAAGACCAAGAGACCCGAGGGACTCCACCCGGCCCACCAGGCTGCTCTGCAGCGGTGACCCCGTGAGGAGTTTCTTATCCCCACAAACCTCCGAAATACCTTCTCCTAAAACAGAGAGCGGGGCCTCAGAGGCCCTGTCCCCCTGGCTCACCCTGGCCACCTGTGCACACAGATCTGCCCACAGGAGTGAGCGCTGCAGCGGCCTCAGGAACACTCACGTTCGCAGTGCAGGTTGGGCAAACTGATGTTCAGGCTGACGTCAATCTTGCCCCCGCTGTCCTTGTCCGGGTCATCGACGTAGAGCTCGTTCACACTGAGGGCGAGACAAGCAGAGCCTTAACTGAGAGGGAGGCAGCGATCAATGGGGGACGGCCAGTGCCTCGTTGGTGACCAGTGCTCAGATGACCGGGGCCCACCTGAGTCCAGCCTTTGTGTGCTCCGGCGCCGGGCAGCAGGGCTTTGGGCTCCAGCCCCTCCCAAGGCTCCCCACCACGTGGAGGGAGGAGGGGTGCGGGGAGACAAGGGCACATCTTTCACATCAGACGGGTCCAAGTTCAAATCCTGGTGGTGGCACTTTCCACGCGCACGTGAGCCCATCTGTTAAATGCAGATACGCTGCTCATTTCTAACGGGGTGGTTTGAACTCTGAAATGAGAACCACGGGTCTTCCTAGGGCTCAGGGCCGGGCACCAACGACCGTCCAGTGCCATCTGCCTCCTCTCGTGGGATCCCTTCCTATCCAGCTGGGAACCTGGAATCCCAGGGAGCTCATGCTTATAAAGCCCTGGGGGTGGACCCCGGGTTGTGGACCACAGGAGATGTGGCTGCTGGAACCAGCAGCAGAGAGCACGGCTTCGAACAGACAGAATGTGTCACCCTGCGCATACAGAGAGCTCTTTCCTGGCTCCGACTCCTGCTCCCCATGATTCCTGCCACCTCATCCCGTCCACTAGATAAACCAGGGTCACGGCACCACCCCAAGATCCTCATGTAATGGCACCTGTAAAACTCCTTGTGCCACATAAGGACACAGCATGGATTGTAGGGACAGGGATATGGATATCGCTGGGGGCAGGGGATCATTATTCTGCTGCTTTTATTTTATTTTATTGGTACTGGGGATTGAACCCAGGGGTGCTTCACCATTGAGCCACACCCCCCAGCCCTTTTTATATTTTAGAAACAGAGTCTTGCCAAGTTGCTCAGGACTTCGCTAGGTTGAGGCTGGCTTTGAACTTGCAATCCTCCTGCCTCAGCCTCCAGAGTCTCTGGAATTACAGGTGTGCACTACCATGCCCAGCTGCTCTGCTGCTTTTAATGGCCACAGCTAGGGGACATGTGGCTCCAAACAGCCACATCACCTTGCTGACAGGGACAGTGGCACCAGGTCGGGTTTATTCACAAACATTTTTGGGCACCTGCTACCTGTCAGGCACCAGAAGCAGTGACGAAGCAGACAGGCATGGTCTCCACTTTTGTGGCACTTTCAGACCTCATGCCTCCTACACAAACACTGCCACCAGCTGATATCAGTGCTGGGACGGAGGGCTGCAGGGCACTACGGAGGGACACAGGGCGACAGGCCTCCAGGGAGCTGGTAGAGGGCTCCTCTGAGATGCGGGTAAGGTCTGCAGGGAGATGAGGCAGGTCCTGGCAGAGACGGGAGGAGGACCCCGCAGCTTGCGCCAAGGCCTGGCAGTGGGGAGGACACAGCCTGTGTGGGACCCGAGTGAAGGTCACCGAGGCTGCATCATGGAGCAAAGGGGAGGCAGGGCTGTGACGCAGTTGGAGAGTGCCGGGCCGGCCAGGCCACCGTCTTCAGAGTTGGTGCAGAGCGCAGCCAGATGGTCAGGCTCGCACTTGAATGGGCTCCCTCCAGAGGGACCATCCTGTGACAGGGACACCAGATGGGAGGCAGCCAGGACATGGGGGGATGGACAGGAGGCCAGGCACCATGCAGAGCAGGCCGGACTTGCAGAAGGGTGGTGGTGGGGTGGGCAGAGGCAGGCATGGGGGTAGAAGGCCACATTTCTCTCTGGGCCGGGAGCCCCTGGGGAACTCGGGGCAGGAGAGGAACAGGTACTGAGTTTCAGGGGCTGTTCTGATCGGGAGGAGGCTAAGGAGCTGCTAAGAGGGATCAGAGGCTCAGTCTGAGCTCAGTTAACTCCCCACAGGGAGAGGGAACAGACTCCATGGGTGTGGCCAGCAGGCAGCCCAAGGGGGAGGGCCACGGGGCTGGGCAGTGGTTACTTCAAACATCAGCAGGATGGGGACAGGGAGACGTCGTCAGTGGGCACAGAGCCGCCCATTTAGATGGACATTCCCGGTCTCAACTGCACAGAACTGGAGTTAATAATAAGGAACTCTTGGGCTCAACCATCAGACACGAGATTGCAGACGTCCTGTCTGGGGAAGACGAGTCAGGCAGAGGCGTGGATCTCCTTTCCACCAGAACTCCATCAGTTGCTCTTGGTACCTGCTGTGGCATAGCTGGTGCTCAATTAACACGGAACTGTGGGTGCAGAAAGGCAGCCCGTCTGCTTCTCTGTGGGGGCCACAGGGGTATTCCTGGGGACAGGCCAGCCAGAGGTAGCTCAGATTTCAGCCTGCGGGACCCCCAGCTTAATGGGTTAAAGGGAAGGTGGGAAGCTAATTAGGGAGGTCTACTATGTGCATTCACATGACCCTATCTGCTTCTGTGATTTTAACACCAGGAAACCAAGGTTCAGAGAGGGTGTGTCCCATGCCCAGTGTCACACACCAGGAAATGGCCAGGCTAGACTTTTTTTGGGGGGGGTACTGGGAATTAAACCCAGGAGCACTCAATCATTGAGCCACACCCCCAGCCCTTTTCTGTATTTTATTTAGAGGAAGGGTCTCATTGAGTTGCTTAGGGCCTCGCTAAGTTGCTTTAGGCTGGTTTTGAACTCGCCATCCTCCTGCCTCAGCCTCCTGAGCCACTGGTTGGCTCCAGGTGTATGCCCCATCCCTAGCCCCAGCTAGACTCTTAACCGGCTCGGCCTTCCGCCAGAGCCCAGGATTTCCACAGCTCACACTGCCCACCCGCCCTCCCACTCCTCAGGATCCAGGGTCAAGGGTAAGAATGAGGGAAGCCTTGGCCTCTGGAGGCCATGGGGAGGCAAGGGCGTCCGCTGGGCAGGGGTGCTCACATTGTTGGGCCACATCACACAAGTAGGAGGGACAAAGGCACATGGTGGGGGGGGCGTTGTGCACAGGGTAGGAGGACAGAGCCCTCTGGCCAGACGGACACCTCCTTGGCCCTGGGCACCCACTTTCTGCTCCTTGATTCACTACTCCAGAGGGCTGCTGAGTCACGAGCTGAGGGTGAGCGCAGAGACAGAGCCCAGCTTCCTCCCTGCCCCAGACTCTTCCCTGAAACAGCTCACCTTTCCCACCTGGTGAGGCTGGGCCTCCTCGAGCCACTGATCCACTGAGGGATTATGGGATGATGTCATTTCTGGCAATCGTGGGGAGGTGACCTCAGCAAAGAGCAGGGTGAATCCCAGGTGTGGCCCAGGTGAGTTCACCTGCCAGGCCCCAGAGCGCCTCTCCCGGGCCTGGCCTCCGGCCTCCCAACCAGAACAACCAGAGCAGCCAGCTGCCCAGGGCTCAGGGCCACCCAGAAGAAAGGGGCAAGGGCGCTGGGCGGGGAGGACAAACCCAGGCCTGTGGCATTTGGGCCAGAACAGGCTGCTCTGGGGCTCCTGCCTGGAGGGTCCCGGGCTGCAGGACAGCTGCGGTCCAGTCTCCTGCCCCTCCAATGCGTATGATCGGCACAGCTGCCTCTGCATCCAAGGCAAGTCCCAGGCCTGCTGGCTTCCTGCCACCCCACCAGGCCACAGCAGCCCCCCAGCAGGGCCCGCAGGACAAACTGGCTTTGGGGGTTGGTAAAAGGCCCATGGGCTGCCAGAAACCAGCCCACCTGGTGGACTGGCGAATGCTCTGTGGACCCACTGCAGTTTGGGGACTTCCGTGGGACTGGCACCTTGTGGTTTTTAGCACAGGCAATGAGAAGACCGTGGGGGCGGGGCAGACAGGGGTGGGCTCATCTCTAGGCTCTGCCACTTAGCAGCCGGGGCACCAGGGCATGCTGCTCCGCCTCTCAGAGCCTCAGTTTCCTCCTCTGAACAACTGGGGAAGCTTCTGAGAAAGTCTGATAACAGGCAAAATCAATCTCTGGCCATAGGGGTCAGAACAGTGGTGGTAGGGGACACTGACCGTGGGGGGTGTGAGGGAAACGCACTGTCCTGGTCAGATGGTGAGCACATAGTGCAATTGTAGGTGACAGTGCACCAAGCCTCACCCGCGAATCTGCACACTTTGCTGCACACAAGTCCCACAGACCTCGGCTACAAAGAAGGAAAGAAAGTCAGGAGGGAAGGGAAAGGGAGGGAGGAAGGGACAAAGAGAAAGGGGGAGGAGAGCTCCGGCTACCAAGCCGAGGCTGCCCCACAGCAGACGCATAAGTCTGTGTCTGTCTGTCTGTTGCGCACAGCTCTCTTGGGAAAGACAGTTCAGCATCACAGGGAAGCCCCCAGCCAGGGATCAGTCCCGGCTGCACCCCCTCCTGGCTGACCCTGGACAAGGGGCCTTGCCTCCATCAGCCCCAGTTTCTCCAGATACAAAACGGGGCCATCCCAGTACAGTGGGTCCTCCGAATCCCAGGTTTTACAAACTGGGTTCAACCAACAAATATTCAAAAACAGAAGCTGACTCTGTTCTTATCAGACATATGTATTTTTTTTTCTTGTCACTGTTCCCTAACAACACAGGGTAACACTTACACCAGGATCAGACTGTGCGAGGGGTCACGTCACATACAAGACATCTAGAGATGTTGAAGTTCCCAGGAGGGTGGGCAGGTTCCCTGCAGATACTGCGCCATTCCACAGGAGGGACTTGAGCAGCCTCAGGTTTTGGTATCCTGGGTTGGGGTCTCAGTCTGGACCCCCCAGGACACCAAAGGACGACCAGTATCTATAACAGAGCTGTGGGCTGGGGGGCGCTCAGTGGTAGCGCTCTCCTGGCACATACAAGGCATTGGGTTCGATCCTCAGCACCACGTAAATGTAAAATAAAGATACTGTGTCCACCTAAAACTTAAGAACTAATATTTAAAAAAAAAAAAAAGAATAAGAGCAACTCTAAACATGGTCTTAATAAACAGTAGGTGCTCAATCTAGCTCCAGGACTTTTACCATCATTGTGAATAATGGGGATGGCACCAGGACCCCCTCACCGCACCGGGAGGAGTGAATGTACTGCTGCAGGTGGGGCTGGGCTCGGCCCCGTGGGGCAGCAGAGCTAGTCCCTCTGAGCTGGCCTCCTATTTGGGCCAGGATGACACCAGGGCCTTCACAGGGGCATTTCGTATCTTGCTCATGGCCAGTCCATGTGGGTCGAGGCCTCTGGGAGCCTCAGCACGGTGTGGTGTGCTCGCAGACTCCTGTGGAATGACCGTGAGGCAGGAGGGAGACCTCCGCTTGGGAAGTGGGGAGGGTGTGCCCACATTCCAGGTGGGGGACGGTGGGCGGCCAGCCAGCGTAGCCTGAGTGTGCAGGGAGGAGGCTGTGGAACTGACCTTGTAGGGGAGAGCAAGAGCAGGCCGAGGTGCGCGCGGGGGGGGGGGGGGGGGGGGATGGGGATATAGGCGGAGGAGCTAAGGGCCTTGAGATTCTGGGCTGAGGCTGAGCCCAGTGACATCTATGGAAAACAATTTTATTTGCTTTTAGAAGAACACTTGAATAGTTGGAATTCCTGGCCAAAGTCGCAGACCTCCTTCCTTTGATCCAATGGAAACTTACAGGCAGCAGTGGTGGGGGCTGGGGCAGTGGCGGGGGCTGGGGGCAGTGGCTGCAGCTTATGTCAACAGGCGCCCCAGACCTTGACTTTTAAGTCCGGACTCTTCCAGCAAGCAAGGCATCTATCACCTAGATGGATGGCCACTAAAACATGTCCCTTGACAGCCAGCCTCCTGCTGGTCCTGGGCCACCAACTGGCTCCTCACCAGGGCCCAGGCTTCAGGGTCACCTGTCCTGGACTCACCTTTACAAGAGGTGACCTTTCTAATACATGAACCTGTCACCCGGCCCTCAGAGGCCTTGGGCCTCCCATTGCTAACAGCAAGGTCCTCAGTGCTCCTGCATGTGACCTGCTGGTTGCCTGCCAGCCCTGACCACACTCCAGGTTCACATTCTCCCCTCCCTCGGCTAGCGACTGTCTCCCCAAGTCTGAGTCTACCTGGGGAGGGTGGGGGAACACCTGAAGGTGGCCCCCAAGCTCCCCTCCCTGGGGCTGCAGCTGCCTGTGCGTCACCCTGCCCCCCACCCCCAGCACCTACATCCTCCAGTCAACCGGGGCTCCAGAGGGCTCCGGGCGGAGACGGGGGCATGGCAGGGTGGGGTGCGCAGGCTGGGCCTCGGTGTCCCACAGACCTGGGCTTGACTCTGGCTCTGCCACCCACCAGCCTGGTGGGGTCTCAGTGCCTGGTGCCTCAGAGTCCCTGGCTTTAAAGTGGAGCTAAAAACACGCAGCCACGGGGTTTTGTGAAGGTTAAACGAGACGATTATCATACAACCTGGACGTGTGTACTGGGCGTCTGCACGTCCTTGTCCCGAGCCAGCCCAGCCTAACCTGGGCATGCTGACCGAGTGGTGGTCGCTCAGACAAATCCTACTGGACAGAGAGCTTGGGCGCCATAAGCGACTGGCGGAGGCTCCGGTTGCTGCGTTTTATCACTAAGTCCTCATCGGGTCGATTGTCACTGAGCCGTCAGAGCCTGGTCACCCAGAGCCTGAACAATCTGGGCCGCCTTCTCCAGGGAGGGCGCTGCCCCCTGGAAACAGAATCTCAGGACATCCTGTGGGGCCACTTTCCCAAGGACAGTCACTGGCCTGTCCAAAGCCCAGGTTGAAACCCAACCACCCAGACAAACATGCCTCCTCCCCGCGGGGCTGGGCCACAACAAGTGCCTTATGTCACTGGGAACCACAGGCCGGGCTGGAGCGGTGCTGCTCCAAGTGGAGGTGACCTCATTTCCTTCAGCTACAGGCTCATGGTGAGAGGGGGGATGCTGACCCGCTGTGGTCACCAAACCACCCGAGAGGGCCAGCCACCCAGAAAGGGGGTAAAGGGTCACCCCCAGCTCTTCCCAAACCTGCAGGCCTCCCTGGGGCTCAGAGAAGCCTCATGAACCTGAGGCCCCAAAGGGCTGGTGGCTATCCCCCGGCTGTGCCCAAGCCCTCGGTCAATGGAGGCAAGTCCTGCAGCGTGGCAGAGGCAGCAGGAAGGCAACTGGCATGTTCACGGTGGCACCTCCGCACAGCCCTGTCCCCTCCCCCAGCTCTTTCCTCGCCCGGCTGCGATGCTGAAGACGGACGTGTGTCTATCTCAGGGCTGGTCGCGAGGCCAACCCCCTCTAGGTGGACCCTAGTGTTCTCCTGCCCCCTCGACCCTTTCTTCCTCTCCAGGGCCACCAAGAGGAAGTCGTGGAGCAGGGAGGACGGCGGGGACACACTGTGCTCTGCAGAAGCAGGCTGCCCCGCCCTTAGTAAACGGCACGGGCTGCCTGGGCTTGCCTGCGGGCCTGACGGGGCAGCGAGTGGCAGGGGCAGGCGCACACAGGTGGCCCGCCCGCGCCAGCTCAGGCTCTGACGTCAAGCTCCTGGTCTGCGGCCCACTGCCCAGTGCCTGCCTCACCACTGCTGGGCTGAGTAACGCCACCATCAAGTCGTCCGTCAGAGGCCAGAGAGGGAGGAGGGTGAGGAAAGGGACCCGCCCAGGGCCCGGGTTACACACCCTGGGCACAGCAGCCCTGAAGCCCACCAGTGCTAGATGGGCGCAAGCGGTGCTGGGGCCACGAGAGGAGGTGCGGGTCAGCCCAGCCGCCAGGCCAGGTGGAGAGCCCAGGTCTAGCCTCAGAGCACCACCTCCCTGCAGCCCTTGTCCACCACGCAGACCCTGCTCGGGGCTTCTCTTCCGCTCAGTGGTCACTGATATGCAGCCGACCCCCAATCGCGGGTCCCATGTCCACAGATTCAGCCCACCCTGGACTGGGAAATGGGGGGCTGGGGACGCCACCTGCCCAGCACCAGAGGCCCTGGGTTCACTCCAGCTCCAGGTCGTCAGGGGGGAAGACTTGGTTCCTGGGTCTCCCTGTACCATACGGTGTGACAACCACTCACAGCGGGGACACTGTATGGGCAGCAGGAGGCACTGGGTTCCAAGCATAGGTGACGCCCTGTGACGGCAGGAACGCCAGCATCTCAGATGCTGTTATGTTTGGGGATCCTGGTCGACCCCCAGGGACAGTGTTGTCTGTCTGCTGACGGCCTGGGTCCAAGGCCCACTTGGGCTCTTCTGAGAATGGACACAGGGGCCGAGAGGCTGGCCCAGCGAGGCGGGGGCCTATGGTCAGCCATGAGCCCGGCAGCATGGAAGCCACCCTGCCTGAGGGCCTGGGCCTGGGCCTGGCCACCGCCCTGCAGGACAGCTCCTGCCTCCCTCAGATATCGCAGGTCTGCAGAGAAGCCCCACCCCAGGGAGCAGGTGAGCCCAGAGCCTGGCACTGCCAGCTGGTATACAGCAGGTGCTTCACAGTGCAGCTAGTCTCCACCTCTTGCTTCCACCTCTTAATTCCTAAAAGCAGCCCCTGAGATCCCAGCAGCCCAAATGCTAAAGAGGGGAGCCTGCTGGCCTCGGAGAAGGCTGTTGACGCCCCCAATGGGGGACAGGCTGCAGTGGGGGAAACGTCCTTTCCTGACCCCTGTTCTCCCTGGAGGGTCACGGCTTAGAAAGCAAGGCCTCTCCCAGAATCAGGGGGGAGTTTGCCCTCACTCAGTCAGCAATACCAAGACTCAGAGAGGTTCAGCAGCTTGCTCAGGGTCACACAGTAATGCAGCGACTGCACAGACCCAGTACTGGGTCCCCCCACCAGTCTATGAGATCCCTGGGCTTTGGTGCCAAAAAGTTTAAGAACAGAATCAGAGTGACAGCAAGGCAAGCTGCCTCACCCCAGGAGAAGGTGGGAGGCTAGGGGGAGGCCCTACAGGTGCCTCGGTGGCCTGGAGACACCGCCCAACCGCGTGGCTGTGGTAAGTCCCTCCACTTCTCTGACCCTCCGCTTCCTCTGTAGTGAGAGCATGTCTGCCTCCTGGGGCTGAGGGTCACCAGGTAGTGATGCTATCTGCCATCCAGGGCCACCTAGGCTAGGCAGCTGGGTTTCTACCCTCCATTGTTCTTGAGAGGAAGGCCAAGGAGACAAGAAATTCCATCAAGGGAACAAGAACATTCCAGGCTGACTGGGGGGGGAGGGGGCAGCTCTCTGGTGTAAACACAGGAACAGTGCTTTGAAGTCTGAAGTCAGTGCCAACAGCCGGAAAGTGCTGGTCTCCTCCCCAGGGACACTGTGAGGGGGTGGCCGGCTCCACACACCCTGCAGGCTGGGGGCAAGGGGACAGCGGGTCATTCTAGGAATCAGATGGACGGCTGGGTCATGGCTGCCAGGAAGCCCACGCGGACCCCGCCCTGTGTGGGCCTGGGGAGCAGTGGGGGAGCCTGAAGTCAGCGATCCCCCCAGGAAGCTGCCCCATCCTCCCAACAATTCCAGCTACAGCAGCAAATGACCCCGAGGTGACTCAGAGGGACAGAGGCCCCGGCCAACCAGGAGTGCAGAGCTGAGCAGGTCCATTCATTCATCCGTGGACCCAGGAGCCCCGCAGGACGCACGGAAAGCCATCCTTTCATGTGGACCAAGCTCTGCTCACTTGTGCTCTCAGTTCAAAGGCACTGTATGAAACAGAGCGGTGGGCGGACGGACAGACGGACGGACGGCAGGGGCCTGGAAACTGACGCTGAGAGAGCAGGGAGGTTTCTGTCCCCCGGGGGCTCAGAATGACTTACACTTCTGTCGTGATGAAGCCGGTGAGTTCCGAGAGGAAGAGGAAGAGGATGAAGAGGCAGCAGCAGATGGAAACTGCAAGAACAGAGCGGGATGGTCAGGGTGGAGGCTCCAGAGAGGAGGCCGCCCCTCAGCCCTCCTCGGAGGCTGTGGACACCATGGGGGAGGTTCCCTCACTCCTTCCAAAGGCCCTTCTCCCCACGGCCTCAATGAAGCAGCCCCACCCCAAGAACAGAAGTCTGTGGTGGAGACTGAGCCGACTCTGGGGTCAGGGTGGTCTCTAATATCAAGGCCAGCCTCCAACACAGGTTGCACACGGGCGGCCCACACAGGTGTTCTTCTGTTGGGCTTGAGTGACATGCGCTGGACAAGGTGGAGTCCGCATGGGGGAGATTTCATGTTGAAATTGAAACTTCTGCCTTCTGCAGAACACCCAGCCCTGTCCCACGGGGGTCTGACAGGGGTTGACCCTGGACCCCCACATTCCCTCTGCCTCCTCGACCCCAAGGCTGAGGCAGAGGGAGGTGACACCCAGCCCGTCTCCATGAGAGGCACCTTCCGCTCCACCTTGGGATGGCGAGGTGGGTCCCTCCCTCTGGAATCGCTCTGTCAGGAAGCCCTGTCTTCTCTAGTCCACACATCAGAGTCACTTGCAGGCCACTTCTAAACTCTCTGGGTCCTAGACTGATGCTGTTGTCACTTCCGCTCCAGCTTTGGCCTCGGGTGGTCCTGGTTCGGAGCACAAACCCCAGGCCAGGGCGTACTGCCCACTCTCACTGGAATCGGGCTTCTCTCGGGAGTCCTGTCCCTTTTATTAGCGTGGCCTTCAGAGACCCCACTCCAGGTGCGTTTGAGGCTTTTATTAAATGGATAAAAATCCACCGTGTGTCTTGGGCACCTCCACTCGGGGCCTGGGCACAAGGCCTTCACT
Source organism: Ictidomys tridecemlineatus (assembly GCF_052094955.1). NCBI lineage: Eukaryota > Metazoa > Chordata > Mammalia > Rodentia > Sciuridae > Ictidomys > Ictidomys tridecemlineatus. The sequence continues at coordinate 181,924,988 of NC_135477.1, read as the reverse complement.
GCACCGTTTGGCTGGCACATCCGGGGGCTGCTCACACCACAGAAGACATCTTGGAGCATTTGGGGTTTCAGATTAGGGCTCCTCAATGACGTGGGAGAGTCCCCGGGCACCCTCTAGAACAGACCCCGCCTGGCCCCGCAGGGCAGGGCGGAGAGGCCCGTGGGAGTCGGGGAGGGCACCCCCTCCTCTCAGTTCTGCACAGAGGGGGCGGGCGCAGGGGGTGGGGGGCATGCAGAGTGGGGACAGGGGTCGGAGGGGCTACTCACTGATGGCCCCGGTGTAGGTGGGCTGTGTGAGGTCCTTGGGCACCTTCCTGTAGATGTCAAACCTATGGGAGGAACAGCAGCATGAGGGCAGAGCGGGGGCAAGGGCGGGCAGGTGCCAGGCACGGTGGGCAGTGAGCCGCGGTCTTCCACACCAGGGCCACCTCTTCCAAGCAGCCTCACTCTGCGTCATCCATGAGGGTGCCCCTCACGGTACCTGGCACCTCCATCCTGACACTTGTTGCCCAAGGCCCCCCCTCGAGTGACCTTGTGGGCTCGCTGGGTTGGTCGGCCCTTCCAGGTGGGTCTCCCTGCATCAGAGTGTAACCTCCCTAGGGACAGGGACCTTGTTGGTGTGTCCCTGCCATATCCCCAAGCCTTGGCACATAGCAGCCCTGCAGAGGTAACTGCGGAGTGACTCAGGTGACCCTAGAGGAAACAGGGCCGTCATCTTCCCTTTCCTGCCCTCCCCTCCTGTCTCCACTCTCCCCTGGAGCCCTGGCCAGCGCCTGCTCCACGTGCACGAGGTGAATGTGCGTCCGCCTGCAGCCCAGGGCCTGGCACCAGCTGGTGGTGGCTGTCTCCTCTGGTTCCTCCCAGAAGCACCGCTGCCCTTCAACACCAGGGTCCCACCAGAGCTCAGGGAAGTCATGGGGTGGTAGGAAAACCCAGGGTTTGGAATCAGGTGACATGGATTTAATGCCGGCTGTTTCACCCCACGTCCCACCCCGGCTATGAGAGCTGAAGCCTGGGAATCATATGGCTCCAATCTCCCCAGTCCTCTTCCTTACTGTGTGACTGTAGGCAAAAGGCTGTCCCTCTCTGATCTCAGCATTCCTCCTCTTTGAGATGGGCCTCCTACTCCTGCGAGGACTGAGCGTGGGGAGGCTCCACGCCAGGCCTCCTTCCCTTCCCTGAGGCACAGAGGTAGTTTTCTGCCCCACACAGGTCATGGCCTGCCCTCCTGCGCCAGGCTCTGGGGGTAGGGCCTGACTGGTGGAGAGGCTGAGGACCAGGGGGCTTGGCTGCTCTCTGGTGACCGGGAAACAAAGGCATCTTGCTAAAGCCAAGGCTTGGGCTGGTTGGACGTCTTGCCTAAGGGCCGGTCCCTGGCTCTGCCTGCTACACTAAGACCTCAGGGGAGAAGGACTGCTGTGTGCAGCCAGGTTCAAAGGGCAGCGCTTTCTCTGCTGCCTGATTGGCAATGGAGACGAGGGCTGGGGGAGAGGGTCCCTGTGACTTTCCCTCTTTGAAAAGGTGGGCCCTGAGCTTGGAAGCCACGTCAGAGGTCCAGAGTCTGACTGTGGAGTCAGACTGCTCAACTGTGACTGCATCCCTGCGTGACCTTGGGACCGTTGCTTGACCTCTCTGTGCCCTGGTTGCTTTGGTAGTGGGGGCAACGACAGCAACTACCCCACAGAGCAGGAGTAAGGGTCAAATGCCTGAGTACATAAAAAGCACCCAGAAGCGGGAGGGCTGGGGGGTGGGGTATCTCTCTATCCTGGGGTCAGCCCCTGAGGCCCTTGTGAAACTTCCCGCAGGGGCTGGTGTCTGAAGGGGTTGCAGCTGGTTCAGCTGGGATGCCAAGCCCTGGAGGAAGTGCCCTTGAACCTGACCTTCCCCAGGCTGGCCATGTGTGTGCAGAACCCGCTCAGCCTGGGATCTCATGCTAAAGGACATCAACTCAGTAAACTCCACAAGACCCTCAAGGCCCTGTCACAGCGCGGGCTCCGTGTGTCTGTTGGGCCCAGAGTGGGCCGGCCTGAGGCTCCGAGCATGCGCAAGGTCGGCCGGTGGCGCTGGGACAGGGACATCCCAGGTGCAGACACTGACCTGTCTTCAACTGGGGATGGGTTTACTGGACGACACTCACCCTCAGTCAGCGGCACCCTGAGAGCAGTCGGCGTGGGTGGCCAGGATCAGGGTGGCCAGGACTTCAGATTTTTAAAGAGAAGCCAAACATTTGGAATTTTACGTGGAGTTTCCCAGTTCTCGTGGGGCAGTCACGAAGGGGCCATGGTCAGAGGAGGCCCAGGGCCCACCCGTGGCTCTCTGGGTGATAAGCCCTGCAAAGCTGGGGGGGACACCGATGGCCACAGGCCTGGAGAGGCCACTCGGGGCCAGGTGAGAGGCACGTGCCTTCTCCAAAGGAGACCAGAGAGCCAGCAGCAGAGTGACATGGGGGACAGCAGTGGGAAGGTCCTTTCTCGCTGTCCCCCTTGGTCTTGAACGAACGGCTTCACTCTGATCATGAGGAAAGTCCAAACTGAGCCGAGCAGACGGGTCAGCTCACCCTGAAGGGGACCCTGGCTCGGCAAACGGACAACCTCTGCGCGAGCTCAGGAGGGGACTCTGAGCTCGTTCTGTAATTTGGGAGTGGTCTGAAATCGTTTCAAGAGGAAAACTTAGACAGCTTTCAAAATCCAGGGGAATTATTTTGGGAGTTGAAGGGGGTGTCCAGATCCCCCCCCCCCAGCAGGTGTCTGCCCCCAGGGCTGGGCGTCAGGGCCTTGTGTCTGCTGGGGGCAGCAAAGGGCAGGAGAATGGGTGAACAGAGCCACAGGGAGGAAGACGAGGACACAGACAGCAGGTGACCTGGGGCGGGAAGTGCTCCAGAGAGGAGGAGGCCCTGAGTCACGATCCCCTCTGCCCGGCTGGGCACCTGGACAGACATATTTGCATCTAATTCCCACAATGACCCTGGCAGATCCTGGCATCCCACTTTTTCCAGAGGGAAAAAACTGAGGCTCAGGTGGAGGCAACATGCTCGGGTCACTGATCCAGGGAATAGCGAGCTGGGATTCACACCCCAATCTCCGTCCCAGCCCCTCCTTCCACCGCTCAGGGGAAGGAGTTTAGAGCTCGCCTGCTGGTCAACAGCACCCAAGTCTCCAGGTGGCAGGGTTTGCTTCTCCAAGCCTGAGCCCTGGAGCAGCGGGAACCTCTGGAGGACAGGCCCGGGGTGACACACAGGCTTTCATGGACTCAACAGGTGTTTACAGACCTCTACCCCATCACGGGAAGGCCCCTCCCTCATGTAGCTGCCATCTGACAAAGCTTTTGGCTCCTGGGAGGGACCACCTGGACACAACGAGCGTGGACAATGACTCCTTTCCCACGCTAGAGCCAAGCTGGAGGCTGGTGGGGCAGAGAAGGAAGAGCTGAAAAGGATCCTGATTTCAGAGCTGACCACAAGCCAAGTGAGTCAGCGGTGAAGGTCACTGAAATTGGGCCACCAGGAGGCTGGTGAGAACCCAGGCATGTGATGGATCAGGAAGTGAGCCGTCCATCCTCCTCGCTCACATTAGTCAGCCCCTCACTGCGGTGATGTGATCAGCTGTGGCCACCACACCGTCAAGAGAATGGGGCGGAGAGGGGAAAGAGAATGAGGAGGGAAGAGGGATGCTTGGTGTGGACCTACTGTGTGCTAGGGTCATGCTATGCCCTTGAGTGGCATGTTCTCATACAGTTCTCTTGAGGGACTTGCAAGTTAGAGACCGTTGTCCCACTGTGCAGATGAGGCTGAGAGGCCCTGGCCTTGGTGCCTGCCACCATCAGCTGAGGTCACGGTTCCACCAGTTCACTGTGTAGACCAACAATAAAAGCCTCAGGAAGACCGACTCGACAGTCGGGGGGTCTCGAGCAGAGCTGGGCACAGGGCACACTGCAGCCCCAGCTCAGGAGGCCGGAAGGTCCCTGCGCCCAGGAGCTGGGCAACACAGCGAGACCCACCTCATTTTTTTTTTTTTTTAAAAAGGATTTAAAACAAAACAAGCCAATGAAAAGCTATGAACCCCTGGGCCTCTCGTGTCCTTGAAAAGTCCTGTGCCAGAGTCTCAATCAGGAGTCACTGTGCCTCCTGGGATGTGGTGACGTCCAGAGACACGCACCATCACGGCTGGGGCTGGGGTGCCATCGGCACGAGTGGGTGGAGGCCAGGGGTCTGCCATACAGACAGGACGCCACAAGGAGGGCCACCAGCTCCAGGGTCCACAGTGCTGGCATGGAGGTAGCCTGCCATGTGCAGGGACACCTGCCCACGGGTCCCCCTGTCCCCAGCTGTCCCCATTCAACCTCAGGGGCCCTGCTGCTCTGCTCCTGCTGGGGGAGTCAAGGCCCCGGCCAGCGTGGCCCCCAGACAGGACCTTGGTGTCAGACGGTCTTCCCTGTCCCTTCTGCTCTGAGCCCAGAGAGAACACTGGGCAAAGGAACACGAGAACCTGAGGAGTCCACCTGGACCTGCCCGTGGCTCAGAATTGGGGTGGCGTGGTGAGCACAAGGTCAGGACCATGCAGAGCGACCGGTGTCCATCTCTGGCTTCACGCCTCAGCCATGGGCACTCACAGCAGCCTGGATGGCGCAGTCAGAGAGAAGATGGAGGCCAGGCGCCCCCGGCCAGCCGGGTGAGGTCAGCTCCCAAATAGCCCAAAGCAAACACGTCTTTCCCAGTGAGAAGCTGGGAACATCCGGCTCCCCCATCCCCTTCCCTCGCTCCCTAGCTCTACGGCTTTAACTCTGACACCAACCCTGAGGGACCTGCAGACGAGTCTTGGCCGGCTCTGTGGCACACTGTGGGTGGCCAGAGGCTGTGAGGTCACCAAGGCTTTAATGGAACGGATATCTCTTAGCAGCAAGTCACTGGAAATGGGGGTCACTCATCCTAAAATAGCCATCGAGGCTCCCAGCGGGCACTCGCCCTAGTCAGCCCTGCCCACCAGCCCAGGGCGTGGGCAGGAGGCACGCGTGCTCTGTCCCGGCACCCTGCTGACCACCACCAGCACAGGACAGTGTTAAGCGTGTGCACTCGCCTGCGAGCTGGGCACGGGGTGTGGGGGCAAGGCCTCTGCCAGGAGGGGCAGGCCCAGAGAGAGCCCTGGGATTCTTCTGACCTTGACCTTCAAGCTGCTGATATGCGCTCATACCACCCAGCGCTCTGTCAGCTGGGCTCTGTCGCTGGAACCCTCTGTCTGTCCCCCAGGTGCAGGAGCCTTGACAGAGAAGGAAGGATGGTAGGGGACCCCACGTGAGGCTGCCCTGCACCTGGCCTGAACTCAGCCTTCAGGTCCATTACCCCACAGCCTTGTGAAGCCCTGTGTGGCAGACAGCATCGCTGGCCCCATTTACCTGCCCAGGGGCAGGGCTGAGCCTGACCCCTGATGTCGTGCCACCCCAGGGGAGTGGGGCTGGGAGGTGGGGGAGTAGGGGCTGGGCTCACGGGAGGTCTGGGAGAAGCCCGAGGTCTGGGAGAAGCCCGGGCACACAGCTGCCCGACGCCCATGCACCAGTGCACACCTAGCGCCCCCACGGTGGTCCCCCGCCCCGCAGCCATGCTTCTGCCCTGTCACCCCACAAGTGACCACAGACCACGAGTCCTGGCTGATCCCTCCTGCTGCCCCGACAAGAGTCGGCTGGAGAGGAGGAGCGGAGCTGCTGCTGCTCTCTCCCAGGGCCGGCCACCGCTCGGCAGCCCGAGAGGCCTCCCTGACCCCGTGCTCTGCACACAGGCTCCTGGCCCAGGCCTCAGAGAGCTGCAGGTCTTCCGTTCTGACTGGGCAGGGCCCAGGTAGATCTGTCCTGCGTCACCTGCAGGGCTGACACCCGGCAAATGCCAGGTGAAAGTGTAAGGTGACGTCCACACAAGGCCCTGTCCACAGCACCAGCCCTAACAGTATAGGCTAGAGAGTGGCCACCCGCGGAGGTGCAGGGGCAAGGGCACAAAGCCATACGTGAAAGGCACGGCCAGCGAGCCAGGAAGCCTGCACACTCTGACCCGGGCTCTGCGGGGACAGCACCACGGAGGGGGCGGGCCTGACCACTGACCTACGTATGTGTTTGGGGGTGGGGGAGGGGGAAAAAAGAAGGCGAAACTGAAGGTTTCATACAGAAGGTCACACAAGGGTCACAAAAGTGTCAACTACTCAGGGGTGAATGTGACAGAAGTGCAGAAAACACTATCGAGGAGGCAGAGGGAGAAGGGAGGGAGACGCGGACCCGCCGAGGGGCCAGGAGTGCAGTACTGGCCACGTGGCATCCCCCACTGGCCACATGTGCGACTCAATCCCAGCCTCCATTCACCTCCTCAGCCTTCAGCCTGCGCCCACAGGTCAGCAGAGAGAGGAGAAAAGGCACCGGCATTTCCCAGGCTCCTGCTCCATGGCCAAGCCCCACTTAAGCAGCTGACCACTGGATCCCACAGAGGCCTCCCCTACCCAGGACGCCTCAAACGCGAAAGCTCAGAGAGGGAGAGCAACATGCCCAGGTGCACACAGCGAGGAAGAGGCCATCGGGGTTGGAGGCCTGGTCAGGGACCAAGGGGCTACACAGAGATGCTCCCTGGCCTCCTGACACACGCCCCCCCAGGCCTTGGCTGTCCAGGGTCAGAGCTGCTTCCTGGTACCAACAGCAAGCCGAGAGCCCTCGCTGAGGGAGCGGAGGGGAAAGGGGGTGCACAAGGCAAGCACAGCTGGAGGGGCCCACCCCACCCGCATCGGGCATCGGTCTCCCTCTACATTCCAGAGCTGTGCGCAGGAGGAAGCCGGCCTTGGCTGAGTCAGGCTTCCCACCTGCCAAGGACACAGGCAGCCCTGCGGGGTGACTGGTCCCCAAAGCGTTTCCAACTCACTGGAAACTGGAAACAGCTGGCAACACACCTCCAGAGCAGGACAACATCCCCTGTGCAGATGCTATAAATGGAAATGCATCTCAGAGGGGCGGGGCAGGGGCGGTGCTTGTCACAGTGACCCATCATTGTCATCGTCATGGGATAAAAATACAGCAGGCCCCAAACGCGCCAGCAGCCCGGGCTGGGAGCTATTCAGGGCCTGGACTCCCTGCCAGGCTGGCCCTGCACGGAGGTAGGAAAGGAATGTGCTGGTGGCCTTGGGAGTATTTAAGTTTAGGAGCAAATCAGGGGAAGCAGCCAGTCCCTATGGAGGGCATCCCGAGGGACGCCCCCTTCCCTGCCCTTCGCCCCACCTACCCTTGGGGTTCCATCTGCTCGCAGCTCTGAGGGCACCTTTGACAATGTTCCCAGTGGCCTTGGGGGCAGTCACAGCCAAGTCCTGCCCACAAGCAGAGGGTGAGAGGAAGGTATTAGGAGGGGAAGGAGCTTCACCACTCCACTGGTCTCAGATGATCAGCACCATCCAGGTGCAAGAACTAGTCCAGCCCTATTTTTCACAGAAAAAGAAAACAGATTCAGAAAGACCTGGAAAGGCAAGTGGGAAATGCAGAGGAAGGAGGAGCAGCTTCCAGAGGCTCCCACAGAGGTTCACGTCCAGAGCCGGAGAGCAGCGGACACGCCCCCTCCCTAAAGGGGCCAGAGATGGGAAGGAGTTAGGAAGCAACAGAGAGCAGGCCCAGGGCCAGCGAGGCTTTCCTTACAATCCCTAGCAGAGGGCAGGAGAAGGGGACTTGAGTGTCCTCTGGCTGGCCTGGCCGAAGGGGCAATTGGTAATCATTTTCATGATCACGAGTTGCCAGTTTTAGGGGGGCTGTTTGAGGTGGGCTGTGGGGGTGCTAGCGAAGGCTAATCTGGCAAGGAGGCATATAAATGAAGATCTGAATTAGGGAGATAGCATCCATAATGGCCCTGGGGCAGGGAGCACCAGGCAGGAGGGTCAGCAGGGGCAGGGAGCAGAGGCCCTGAGGTCTTACATGAAGTCACCCATTTAAAAATAGTACTGACCAGTTTAAAAAAAAAAAAAAAAACTATGCAAAGCAAACATCCCGCATTTGGCCTGGAGGTGATCAGATCGGCACTTGGCCTTGAATCTTGAACTTACAGAGTGGAACTGAAAGGAGCCAAAGGGCAAAGACACTGGAGAGCTGCAGAGCTGGAGGGGTGCTGGGACCAGACCCTCCCCACACACCGTGGCCAACAGGGTTTGTACCAGGGATCCCTGGAGGGGCACCTGCTGCTGCCACGGAGCCTGACTGGGTGTGTGCCAGCTGAGATGTCTGCCCAGGTCACAGGTGTGGGGACAAGAGTCACACGCTTTCTGGGGTCACGGGGCTGCTGTCATCTAGACCCATTTTGAAGACGAGAACCTGGTGCCCAGGGAGCTGCACTGAATCACCCATGTCACAAACAAGGACCAGAGTCATCCTGGGGCTCTCCCCAGGACGTCCAGATGCTCCCGAATCTGCAGGCTTTGGGAGCCCATCTCTACCAGACTCCTCCTGCACTGACCCATCTCTAACCAATAACGCAGAATACGAAAATCGGATTTTGCAGTGACTCACTTTATCCATGGCTGAGAGGCGAACGTGGGGATTTGGCCTGACGAAGCCCTCTGACGATGTGCCTGTGGCACATGCTGTTCAGTGAGAGCCCTGAGCTGCCCTGAGCTGGCCGAGGGCCCTGCTGCCAGCTGAGCCCAGTGCCTGCCTCCCAGCCACCCTCCCTCCCGCTAGGTGTGAGTCACGCCTGGAGACCTCAGTGTGCCGGCTGCAGAGCCTCCACTTTCCTTGGCTCCTGAGCAAGATGTACTTTTCCATAGGACACTGATTCAGCTGAGCCCGGAGTTTGCAATGCCCTGCAGTGGTGAGGCCGGCCTCCCCTGAGTCCAGCCTCCTCTGAGCCCACACTGTCCTGGAGTGGGGACCACAGAGGGAAGCTACTACCTCCCTCGCCTTCTTCCTCCTCCTGCCCAAATGGCAAGAGTGCCCACCTTCTGAGGACCCACCCAAGCCAGCCAGATCCCCAGTGGCCTCCCTGGAGCCCCCAAGGCCATGCACACCTGCAGACAGGAACGGAAAGGAAGGGCCCACGGTGGATGGCCAGGGACCCTCCAGTGTGGAGCCAGGACAGCCTTCCCGTCAACCTGGGGTCCTGGCAGCTCAGCACCAAGCGCCCCGTGGACCACATTTCCATTGGTACAAAGCACTGTGCTTGGGAGCAGCTTCGGGTTCACAGGAACACAGAGCAGACACAAAGTCCGTCCTCCCTGACCCACATGTGCACAGCTCCCGCTGTCCACACACCCTCAGAAGGCACATCTGTCATCCACAGGCGCCAGCCAGGCCACCCATCACACCCAGTGCTTGGTTCTACAGGGCTGAGCGTCCTTGGGCTTGGATGAATGTGCGATGGCATCTGTCCACCAGGGCAGTGCCCAAGAGAGGCCTCTCTCTTAAAACCCACACCCCTGAAGCCCCAACCCCCTTGTACGGCTGGTCTTTTCCTGTCCCCAAGTGGCCTTTCCTACAGCGAGGACACACAGCTCCATGGCTGCTGGGGGTATCTTGGTCTGTATTGTGCACACCAGGTGCCCCTTGCTTCACGGGTTCGGGGCTCCTCCTAGTTGGCACCGGTGACCTCCATGTCTGCAGGTAGCTGCGCAGACTTGTGACTTCTGTAAAGTGGGGGTGAAAATCCTGCCCACCATGGGAGTGCGGCTGAAAGCTGGGCCCTACCTCAGGAGTGGCCAATTCGCTGCACAAAGCAAGCAGTGGTCGGCCATGACTGACCACACCGGTACCGTGGCCATCACCACTGGTGGGCTCACCACGCAGTTCTCCACCAGAGTAGCACAGGGAGGGGACAACCTCTGCTGACCCAGCGGCCAGCCCTCTCCAGGCTCAACCTGTTCACATGCAAAATGGGGGCAGGGAGGCTGCGTCTCTCCTCTGGGGGGGTCAGAGACAGAGCAGATGACTGACTGGCATGCAGGAGCCATGGACATCCGATGGGCACTCTCAGAAGGCCAGGTCCTGGCTGAAAAGTCTGGAGGGGTCCCTGGCCTTTTCTGGGGCCCAGTGGACAGCCACGTGGGTGACATCACAGACGTGCTATGGAAGGAAGAAGTCCCACGCACAGGCCGAGGGACACGCAGAACTAATGCCCGCAGGAGTCAGGAGCCGGCTCACCTCGGTGGCCTCCCGGGGTGCTGAAAACGGGCTGTACCCCCATCCACGCGCGGCCACCGCGCTGCGCGTTTCACGAGCGCTCTGTCATGAGCCACAGTTCAATTTAGAAATTAAAATTAAAAAACTAAAGAGAATCAAGTCATCATCCACGTGTGGGACTCCTCGGCACCACCTGAGGATCATGTGACAGAGACGGTTTCAGGGCTTCTTTCCTTGGATTCCTACTGCCACCTTCCCTGGGTGCAACCCCAAGCAAGTGGCAGGACCCAGGCAGGCATTCAAGAACTCCTGAAACCTGCCCTCCCTGCTGTGTGAGCTGGGCTAAGTGATGTCCCTCTCTGAGCCTGGTGGCCTGGTGTACAAAGTGTGCTCAAGATGAATCGGGAGTGTCCAGCACTGTGCTTAGCAGCTAGTGGCTGCTTTAAAAAGGCGACCTGTTCATAGGATTCTCACTGAAACGCCCCCAGAGTGTCTTGCCAATTGCAGGTTTGGGTGGGTTGAGAAATCTGTCTAGTGGGCTGCAACCAGTATTAAAAAAAAAAAAAAGACTAGAGCAAGAAGGAGAACTCAGTCTGCGCTGCTGCCTACAAGAGGCACACAGCCCCATTCTGCTGCGCCACCATGCCACAGCCTAGGGGCACCTAGGAACAATAACACACCCCGTGAGAAGAGCTCCAGGAAGGTCACGGGTGGCACTTCCCCGAGGACGGACAGGCTGTGGAGTTGAGGGCAGAGCAGAGGGGCTGCCTGCAGGGGGCGCCAGACCCGGCCCTGCGGCTCCGGAGGGGCTCCTGGAGGAAAGAGGCTGGATAGGCACCCAGGATGACGGTGGGCTGGTGTCTGTCCCTCAGGGAGGAGGCAGGGGCCACCTTTCCCTTCCCTCGACCAAGTCCAGGACACTCGGTGACGCAGCCTTTTAACACCTACATCCCACTGTGCTGGCTGGACCCCAGCCTCGTGGGCCAGGTAAGTGCTCCAGGAGCCACGCCCAGGCGGGGTGATCACGCTAGTAGTGAAAGGAGGAGAAGACTTCCGCACAGCCTCCAACCAGCGCAGGGCCTTCTAGAACCTTCTTCTCCCCTCGCCAAGTCTCGTGAATCCCGTGGGCTCACGGCGGGTGAGGCTGGCTTTCCACTCCCAGGGAGGAGGACAGTGACCACCTTTTGAAACGCATCCGTCCGAATTTTTAAAAGTGAAGCCATTTAATCAGCCACATGGGCCTGGTGGGTGGTAGAAGTCCATGTGGCCTCGATGGTGGTGACTGCCATTTGGGTAGCACCCTGAGGCCGGGGAAGTTCCTGTCACTGATACCAAGTTGCCAGGGAGATGACTGTTGAAGTGGGGTCTTAGAGCTGAAAGGTGTCCCTGTCACTATACACACACCCAGTTGTGATGCGAACTAATGAGCAGACGAAGACGAGGACTAAAGGCCGTAGCCGTGTGCCCAGGGCACTTCCTCCCTGAAGACTTCCAATCTGGGTTGGCCCAGGGTGTGCAGGTGGCGCCCACAGGTGCAGGTGCGGGTCTGGGGGCTGAGGCCACTCATCCGTGTGGCCCTGACACGATGGCGAAGACCCCGCTACCGTTTTCTCTGCTGTAGTCCTTCCCCTGGGCCAGTGCGAGCTCAGAGAAGCTGGTCTGTACCAACAGCACAGAAGGCTCCCTGCACCCTCCACCTGGCTTTCCGTCACATAACGTGACCAGAGAAACCTCCTCGGAACTCAGAGGTACGCCTTGGCGTGACTCTATCAGCTGAACACACATTTGCATGGGTTTTCCCCTCAGGTTTTCTGGTCTAGAACCTCACACTGCATTTAGTTGTGTCTGCTCCAATCTGTGATGGAGGTGAGAGCAGCTGTGCTTCCTGGTGGGTGGGCAGACTGCTTCCTCCCAGAGGTTTTCTGAGGGGCTGGGGATAGAGCGCAGGGACCTGTCCCATCACTGAGCCACACCCCAGACCTTTTCAGTTTTTTTTTGAGAAAGGATCCTGCTAAAACGCCCAGGCTATCCTTGAACCTGGGATCCTCCTGCCTCGGCTTCCTGAGTTGCCAGGGTACAACCACCCCCTCTTTATGCCCAGTGCTAGAACCACACCGGGCACGTAGTAGGTGCTCAGTGCATTTGTCAAACAAACCAAGGGGCCAAGGCGCTGAGCAGGCACCAGCTGCCCTCTTCCCCACAGGGAGCACATTGTGTCCTGCCTGGGCACGGGCTGACCTGAGCCACAACCTCACAGTTTAGCTGGAAGGAAACAGAAGGGGGGAGGCCGACTCCAGCCTGGAATGCGCCCTTGTCAGCCAGCTGGGACAGCGACAGACAGAGGTGGTGACGGTGGGAGGTGCTGGCCTCCTGGAGTGTGTCCAGCCTGGAGCGGATCCCCTGAATGACCAGCTGGCTGCCTGCAATCAGGGCCTCCGACCCCTCCCGGGGACCTGCATGGCCCAGAGCAGTGTCTCATCTGGACAGGGAAGTCACGCAGGAAGAATGTGCACGTCAGTGGACTGGTATTTACAGGGAACAGCCCTGCCCACGGCCCAGGATGGGGTGCATGGGGTGTGGGAAGCCTCCCACAAAGGCCACTCACTGCCCACCCAAAATCAAGTACCCCAGCCGCTACAAAGGGCGTCTCAGTGGTGGCCTAGCAGAGCTAACAGGAGCCTCCCGTGCCTTGAGTGGCTGCCTGGGTCCAGGCCTTGTGGCTGCAAAGGCTGCAGCCCTGTGTCCAGCAGCCCCCATGTTCCCGTGCCCTCCTGCATGCCCTGTGACTCAGGAACACCTGGCCACAGGCACCTCAGGACCCTGGGCAAGCTCCTTGGCCTGTGGGGCACTGTCCACGTCACAGGGGGCCTAGAAGCTGGCCAAGATGATGAGCTTGGGCTGGCACTCAGCAGGGTCACTGAACAGACTTCACCTGTGTCCTCCGAAGCAAGATGGGTTAGAATGGTCACAGTCACATGACAGCAAGACACTCGGCAAAGCACCCCCATTTCCGCCCCAAGCCCCAGGACACACAGTCCTGGCACCCGCTGTCTTCTGCACCATCACTAGGTGCCAGGCAAGAGCCGGGCTCCAAGGACCTGGTGGGTGGTGCAGACCACCTGCCTCGCCCCCAGGCTGCAGGCGCTGCTCTATCCACACCTCCTTCTGTCCAGGGTGAGCTTTCCACAAGGATCTACTCAGAAGGCCTCGGGGGCCCAAGGAGGCCCAGGATAGAGGGCAAATTCCTCCCTGGGCCTCTGAGGTCCTCGTGGCTCAAAAGACCTCTCCCGCCCGGCGCTCCCCGGCTGTCCTCCAGTCACTTCTGCCCCGACCAGCTCCCACTGTGCCAGGGGACCTGTGTCCCTGCTCTCCCTCCACCTGGGCCTCCCTCCCCCCAGGGACTCAGTGAGCCTTACATATCTTTCAAGTGTCAAGGCACCGGCTCCCTTGGAGGCCCTGCAGACGCAGGCTCCGGGTCCCCTGTGACTCTTTTTTTTTTTTTTTAGTACCGGGAATCGAACTCGGGGTACTCGACACTGAGCCACATCCCAGCCCCTTTTCTATTTTATTTAGAAAGAGGGTCTCACTGAGTTGCTTAGCGCCTCACAGTTTCTGAGGCTGGCTTTGAAGTTCAATCCTGCTGCAAAGAGGGAGACCCCCCACCTGCTGCGGCACCCCTCGCTCTTCCCCACCTCCCTCGCTCTCCTGAGCTGCTGGTCCCTGTGACTTTCTGAGAGTCCTCTCAACAACTGAGGACGGTAAGTGGTTGAGGACGGTAAGTGTAGCTGGGTGTTGATTTCCTGGCTGAAACTCGGGGCGCTGGGGCGGGGGCTGTGTCCCCGTTTCACCACCGGACAGTGCGCAGTGCAGTGGCCAGCGGGAACATTTGTAAGTGACTGAGGATTGGACGACCAGCCAGACGGCCCCGGGGGCCAAAAGTGAAAGGGACGCAAAGCAGAAGCAGAGGGAGACCCAGACTCCATGTCCCCACTCTGGGGGCTACAAGGGAAGCTGGAAGACAAGAGCACAGGGGGACAGAGTCACGTGCCTCGGGTCCCAGGAGCAGTGGGGCCCTGAAGGACAGGTGTGTGGCTTGACAGCTGCAGTGGAGCCTTAATGGCAACCCACGCACGCGATCTTGTTGCCCCCAAACGATGCTGGGGTTCGAGGGCACCATCAACGCGACCTTTGACATTTGTTCCTAAGGCCTGTGAGAGGCCCTGGGACCCCAACACCTCTTCCCACAAGCTTTGCAAGGTCCTAGCTGTGACTTTCCTATTGTGGGGTTGTCAGAGACCCGGCCTCTCACTCCCCCCACCCCCACCCCACCCCCCCACCCCACCCCCACCCCACCCCCACCACCCCCCCCACCCCCCCGCCAGTGTGCCTGGAACTTGCTTCAGGCACATCCTGTGCAGGATTTAACTGTACACCACAGGGCCCTGGGAGGTCACTCTGCCCCAGTGTATAAAGGGGACATGGAGGCAGGGGCGACCGAGGCAAGGTGGAGTCCGCGAGATGGGCCCCTAGTCCAGTCCTGCTCCACAAGGGTCTGCATAATGAGCAGGCATCCCGAGTGGGGAGCTCCGCCCGCCATGTATGAGGAGCCGACCCATCCCCACTGTGGGCTCCTGCTTCCCCTTCACAGCGCCCTAGGGGTTCCCTCACTTGATCCCCCTGGTTTTCTGAAGCACCACATCTGCTCAAGAACCTGCCTGACTCTCCGCGGCCAAGTGCCGCACAGGGAGACCCCCTCACCTGCTCACAGCACCCCTCGTCTTCCCCCCTCCCACCTCACTGACCCCCACAACTCACCCCTAGAGTGCCCCTCCCCCAGGAGGCCTGCTACTTCGCCCACACCCCCACTCTCCTCCCGCCTGGGAGCCCTCTGCCTCGGGGCTCAGGTCCAGGTCCCGCTGCCTGGGCCTGGCGTCCAGCCCACCTCGGCTTCTCTAGCCCAGCCCTCATGGGAATGGCCCGGCCACCTGGGGACGCAGGACTGAGGCACACGCCTCCCCTCTGGCCTTGAGTGCCTCCAACTGAGTCACCGGTCATTGTTTTTTAGTTGATGGGATATAACTTCCAATCTAATAAGGGCCACTTGATGAATCAAAGGTCAACATTTTCAGGACGTCATTTGATGTGGAAAATGTGAATCGGAGACGCCAGCCAGAAGACTGGGCAGCGGGAGCGGGCAGCACAGGCCCCGTGCAGGCTGGCGGCCCCAGCCACGCCCCCCAGGTGTCCTTCCGCCTCACCCACACCGGCTCAGTCCTGTTTTGGCCTCTGGACTGCCCTGACCCCTCGCCCTGGCTCTGAACCAATCACTCAAGGTGAAAGCATGGGACAGGGTCGCGGGGAATCTTCTTCACCCCTGTCCAGATGCCCCTGCCATCCCCAGAGCTCTCAGGGCCCCTCTGCTCAGAAAACTCTCCCTCAGACGCCTGTCCTTGTTCCCCTTGCCCTGTAAGCCCCACAGAGGGGACGCCAGATCCATCACGGCCACTCCATCCCCGGTGCAGGGCCCAGCAGTAAATGTTACGTGTCTCAGTGAGCAAACATGCTCATGGGTGCCCACCAGCAAGGAGGCCACTCAGCCGCAGAGCTGGGTGCAGGGTCGGTGGCCCTGCTGAGCTGCCAGGAGAGACACAGGCTACAGAGACACAAAGGGCACAGGGCTCTCCAGACGCAGAGCGGCTGGAGGCGGGTGGACACGCTCCCCTCCCCCACCAGGGCCCTCGTGGAAACTGGTGTCGCCATCCCCACCCCATGGTGTGTCCTAGAGTTCTGGGAAATGCCACCAGGCCGCGGTGCAACGACCCACAGGGTGCCAACACACCTGCCCCACCAGGAAGCCTGCAACACCTGTCCTGCCCGACAGCCCAGGCAGCTCACTGAAGGGGCCCATCGTGGGAGCCCAGAGCCCTGGTGGCCGAGTGCCCACCGAGTCCCCAGGCGTCAGTACTTTGTCCCCACATTGAGGCAGAGTGACCCCCGCTGCCTGCGAAGCCCCTGCTTCAGAGATGAGAAGACGGGCCGCACCCGCGGGGGTCAGTGCCTCTTAAACTGCGTGGACCAGCAGCTATGAGTCAATGTCCACTGAATGCTGCCCCAAAGTCCCATCTCCCGCGTGGCCTCTCCAGCTGCCCTTGGAGAGGGCTGCTGCTCCTCCCATCTCCAGTGGAGGACCAGGGTCCAGGTGCACGACCCTGTCGAGTCTCAACATGGAAATACCCAGCCACTTCAGCCCTGTGCCGAGAACTGACCGGGGCTGGGTGCCTGTGTCACCTCGTGACCCCCTACTGACCCCAGGGAAGGTTCCCATTCCTGCTAAGGTGCCACCGCATTGGGAGCCTGCAGGAGCAGAGCTCATCCTACCCAGGGAGGGAGCTCCAATCACTTGCTGTGTGGTGCCTTCAGTGTGCCTGGCGCTGTCCTAGGCCCTGGGGACCCACCCCACGACGAACACAGCAGAGCCAGTCTCTGCTCTGGTGGGGGCCTCTGGAGACCCAGCTCTTGGTGGCTGGTCCCTACTATTTCCCAAAGACCAGCTCCTTCCAAAGGGAGACCTCCCTGCCCAGGTCCCCAGTTCCACTGCCAGCAAGAAGCCCAGAAGAGAACCTGAGGAGCAGTGGCCTGGTTTAGAGGCCAAGAGGCCTCCTGGACACCAGCCAGCAAAACCAAGTCCTGGGCACTGGTCAGTGGCCGGAGGCCCCCAGGCGGACTGCGCCTGCTCCGGAAGACTGGATGCCACCTCCAGACCCTTCCCATGGGCTGGTGGCCTGGCTGGGCTTTAACTACTGGGCTCAAAGTGGAGGCACCAAGACATGACCTACCCTCCTGTGGAGCGGTGGCAACATGCCCAGCACCTGGAGCCATCCTGTCCGGCTCCGATCCCACCAGGCCCAGTGGGGTCTGCAGACACAGGAGCAGCTCCTGCTCCTCCTTGGCTGGGTGGCCCGGCACCCACAGGTCCATGGCTTGCTCTCAGCGCTAAAGGGGAAAAAGACCTTGGGCAAGTCTGCCTGGGGAGGGGGCAGGCCAGGTGGTCACTTGCCCAAGGTCACAGAGCGGATAAGTGGGGCACTCTCAGGTAGGAGTCGGCCTCGGGAGCCTGGGCTCCTACTGACCTCTTCTCTGTTAGGTTCGATCCTTGCAGTATCACTGCCAGACAGTCTTCCCATTCCAGAGAGAGAGAGACTACAAAGGCCTCCATCCTCTTTCCCAGGGACTCCTGCCCAGTTGCCCCAGATCAGCACCAAGCAGCAGCCACGGAACGAGGCGAGTCCCAGCGGCCAATTTGATGTGCTCCAGTGGGTGAGGCGAGTGAGGGCCACCTGGGGTGACGTGCCTGCATGGCCCAGGGACCTGGCCGGACAGAGCAGGGGACCTTCTCATGGCCCTTGACTCAGCTCACTTAGCTTGACACACACCCCAACTCTGCGGCAGAAGCCGAGCTGCAAGTCCCCCTGACACCCGGGCAGGTGCTCCAGCCTTCTGAGCCTGGTTCCCCTGACCCCACCCAGGGCGGCCTCACCCACCGCAGGCCCCTCCGTAAATCCTGATGTTAACCTGCCAACGCCAGGACAGCCCACTCCACCTTGGCGCTCGCCCCTGTGGAGTGGGCAGAAGCCCCCAGGTGGCCCACCTGTGAGAACGGAATGCACTGACGTGGGGACAGCAGCTAGTGCTCCTCTGGAGACCCAGAGATGACAGCGCTTTCTTGTCTACTGTCCCTGCCTGCCAAGTGCCCAATGCCTTCCGCTCACCCCCATTCCCCCTTCCAGAAGCACAGGTGAAGATGTCCACCGGTCAGGTCTCGTGCCACACACCAGGAGCAGGAGGAAAGAAAATCCCACAGCCAACATGACCAGGGCGAAGCCAAAGCTTCTCTGCTAAGGTCTGGCACTGGGTGAGGAGGGTGCGTCTGGTCCCTCTACCTCCACCACGGAGCACCAGAGGCACGGGCCAGAGCAACTAGACAAAGAAAAGAAATAGGAGGTGCCCACTCCAGGAAGGAGCAGCAAGATTCCCGATGCAGCAAGCCCCGGATGTCACACGGTCTAGAAGCCACACACGACCCGCGTGTCCACCACAGACGACGGCCTCCCTGAGACCAGGAAGCAGCCCCGCGCGTGAGAGCCACATCAGGACAGCTCAGGGATAAACTGAACAGTTTGTCCAGGGAGGCGGACGCCTGAGAGCTACGGGACGTGACAGAGACTGAAAAGGACCCAAAGAGACTGCAGGCCTGCCACCGACGGAAGCAGTCGACGGTCAGCAAGCAGACTCGGTGCGACCCCGCCCAGGAGTCCCATGCCACCGCCCCTAAGGCCTGTACGAGAGAGCCAAAGCAGTAGAGAAGAGGGAGGTCGAAGCAGTAGAGAAGAGGGAGGTCGAAGACACCAGCTTCCTGACTTAGGGTCACATTACAGAGCCACAGTCAGGAAAGAGCACGGCCCTGGCAGGGAAAATCAGCAGGAAGACGGTGCAGCAGGACCAAGCCTCCAGATACAGGGCCGCTAACTCGACCAGGCACCGAGAGGACACAGGGGAGCAGGCTCCTCAACCAATCAGGCTGGGAAAGCTGAGCATCCTGAGTGGAACTGGCCCCTTATCTTATACCATATGCAAAAATAAACTTGAATAAATAAGAACACGTAAAACCCCAAAGCACAAAACTGCTAGAGGAAATCAGGGAAGGCCTGGACACGGGCTTTGGCAATGATTTCTTGGATGTCACCAAGCAGATGGCATCAAAGGAACGGAAAGGCCATGGCTGGGAGACCCCAGGGCTCACTGGGGAGGGTCAGATTTACCACTCGGGAGCAAGAAAACGTCATCCCGTCAAAACTGGGCAGGGCTTGAACAGGCACTTTAATGGCCAGCAGGTCTGTGGAAAGGTGCCATCAGACACCAGGGAAATGCAGGCAGCCACCACCTCACGCCTGCTGTCCAGATGACAGAGAGCAAGCGCTGGTGAGGAAGTGGAGAGGGGACTCTGCACACCGTGGGGCTCAGACGAGCCCACCGTGGGGAAAGCAGCAGGGGGTGCCCAGCACCCTGCTAGCATCTCTCTGGGCACACACTCAGAGGACACAAAGCCACACCTGGCAAAGGTGCCAAGTTATGCAAACTCCATGAGTGTCCACCAAGGGCCAAGTGAACACGGAAGCAGGTGCAGACACAAAGAGACAGTGCCACAAGCCATGGGCCCAGAGGACACGTGCTGGGGGGAAGGCTAGACGCCCAGAGGACAACTTCGCACTGTGACCTCTCCCTGGCGCTCTGTTTTCTACTCAAAAGGTCAAAGACACAGGGAGTAAAAATGGTCCCCAGGATCAGGTGCAGGAGGAAACAGGAAAGAGGCAGAAGGAGGTCAAAGGACACAGATTTCCAAGTGGATCCACTGGAGACGAGGGACCACGGGTGGTGACGTGTGCGTGTCCCTCACAGGGGCTCTTGCCCCTGAGGAGTGAGCCATGAGCTGATTGGGACCTGCAGGGGGCTGGTCCCCAAGGTTTATGTGAGGGAAGCTGGGTCCCAGCTTTGGCAACGCGAAGTAATGGAACCCTTAACAGGTGTGGCCAGGAAGGAGGTCACTACCAGTGTCACTCTTGAGAGAGGTTAAGGTAGTTCTCCTGGGATTAGTTAGTTCCCGGGGGAGGGTTGTTATAAAAGCCCCTCCCATCCACCGATCTCTCCATGTTGTTTGTTTTCCCTGTTTGATCTCTACCTCTTGCACAAGATGCCATTGGCCACAAAGTGAGATAGCCAGGGGCACTCACACAGAGCCAGCGCAATGCCATCTGAACTCTCAGCCTGGAAATTGTGAGCTAAATAAACCTCTTTTATTTATAAGTTACCCAGCTCAGATGCTTTGTAACAGCACTGGAAAATAGACTAATCTAGCAACTGTGTGAGATGATGTTTCACTACAATAACCATTTTACTATGTGTGTGTCTTAAAAACATCATGCTGTGGGCTGGGGATGTGGCTCAAGCGGTAGCACGCTCGCTAGCGTGCCTGCGGCCCGGGTTCGATCCTCAGCACCACATACAAACGAAGATGTTGTGTCCACCGAGAACTAAGAAAAAATAAATGTTAAAATTCTCTCTCTCTGTCCCCCTCTCTCTCTCACTCTCTCTTAAAAAAAAAAAAATCATGCTGTACATCTTAAATATACACGATACAATTTAAAAAAAAAAAAAAAAAGACTTGGAATCTGGAGTCTCCACTCCTAAAACACTACAGTGCTGGGTGAAGTAGTGAAGTATTCCTTTCCAAGTTTCCCTTGTGATGTGGGTGCTGGGCCCTTGTCATTGGCTCTGCTTACAAAAGGTGCAGGGTGCAATAGAAGAACCGCAGGGTGGGTGCCGACTGCCACGCCCACTCCAGGCATGGATGCCACCTCCTATCCCGCAGGTCTGTGTCTTGGTCACAGACTGCCTTGCGCCCCGCAAGCCCAACCCTACATTGCCATAAGCTTGCGAGGCCCAGAGGCAGCCGAGCTGCCCCTGCCCTGGGTCCTGCTCATGTTAAGTCATGTGACGTCACACGGGGACTGGGTGGTCTCCTTCCCTCCAGGAGGGTCAGTTTACAGGGAGAGGAGGGAGAAGAGGAGCCACAGGTCAGCTTCTCAGCCGGATGAACACGTCACGGCAACGTAACGCATGGACCGTGGGGACACGGGACATGGGGTACGTGGCAACACAACTTTTCATACACTTAAAATCATTTCTGAATTAAAAGTTCCCTTAGTTTGTAAAAATGAGATGCACCAGGCCTGCGAGGCAGGGGCAGGCCCTAGCCTGGCAGCAGAGCTTCAGTGAACATGGTCAGGGGGCAGCCGACCCTCACCCAGCCCACGCTGGGCCTGCAGCTGGGGCTCTGGGGACCGGCCAGGGCTTCCTCCGCAAGAGGCGGTGGCACTAACCACAGACGCTCCTTGGGCTCCCGGGAACTTCCTGCCTGGCAGCTGCGCAATGGGAAATGGCCACCGGCGGCCTCCTCCCATTACCCAGAGGCCTCAGGCTCCCATGGCAACAGTGACAAACACAACCAGGCGGACGGGATGACGTCGGTGTCCGTGGGGTGTCCCCGAGAAAATGCCAGTGTTAACCTACCCCCAGGGGCTGAAGCCGTGGTCAGGAAGGCCAGCTCTGATGTCACAGCGTGCCAGTCAAGGCTGTGTCACCTGTTTGCGTGACTCTGCCGAGTCCTGTCCCCTCTGTACCCCGGCATCCTGCCTCGAGGGTGCGCGGAAGAGTCCAAGCCTGGCCCTTGGTAACAGCTGGCTCCGTGGGGACCCCCGGTGTTACCAGTGCCTCAGCGGGAGGTTCCTGATGGGGACACCCTGGGAGCAGGAGGTATGACAGGTCCTGCAGAAGGGCGTGTCCCTCAGGAGGGACTTCCACCAGCTCTAGGCCTGCCCAGGGAGGCAGGAGCAATGGTAAAGGCAGCAGTGCCATCCCAGCAGACGGGCCTGGAGGAGTCAGCCCCTTGGGCCAAGCCTGGGCCAGGCCAGGCCCAGGGTAGGACGGGACTCCGAGGCTGCCTCTGTCCTGCTGCAGGTCTGTGCCCACCAGAGTCCAGGGCTCGGCCCAGAGGTCTGTCCATCCGCCCAGCGAGCACAGCTGTTCACACACCACACACACGGGGCCTGCACACTGCAGCCATCAACGACCCTTGGAAAGGCTGGTGACTGTGGTGCTAGACAGAAATAAAACCAGAGTTGGCGCCAAGCACCTCCACACACGTCATGAGGTCTTCATTAGGGCCACACGGGGCCCCGCTTCCTGCTGGGGCATCGCCGCCGCTGGCCGGGGCCTGCGCCTGCTCCGACCGCTCACTGAGGTCTGGCATCTGTGTCCCTGTGGGTGCCACCAAGGATGCAGAGTCCAGCTTCAGGCCTAACCACGAGGTGTGCTCACGTGAGCCTCTCTGCAAACAAGGGGCCAGGCTTTCCAAGAGCCGTCTCCAGATGACTGGCGGCTGGGGTCAGGGGCGCTGCGAGGACCATGGGCTTGTGCTGCAGGAAGGGGGGGGGGGATGCGCTCCTCCTTCCAGGCAGCGCATCTCACAGGCCACAGGCGCTGGTCCCATCCTCCCCAAAGCCCTGCGGGGACAGTACGAACACCCCAATTTGCAGGTAAGGCAAACCAAGGCTTGGGGACAGTCTCTCGTCCAGGGCCCCCGGGCGGAGAAGAGCGAGGCAGGAATGCAGATTCAGAGACCCGTCAGGCCAGCACCCGAGGGCTGTTCCCAGGGCGGCCTGGCCGTATGCCCAGTTGCGGGATTTACAGTGGGGAACCTTCTGGAAGGTGGACAGGGTGGACCACCATGCAGCACGTCCCCCTGAAGATCTGGAGGCTCTCTCTGCACACTCTTTGAGTGTCACCTGGACCCAGGAAACGTCAAACCAGGCTGGGCAGTACCGGGCTCCCAAGTTCTTCAGGGAGACTGTGGCTAAATTCTGTGCCTTCTGGCCTGAGAGCCGGTGGCAGCCAGCAACTGGCCGGTCAGGGCAGCAGCCAGGCAGGAGGCACTGAGGGGAGCCACCAGCCCCTGGGGCTCCAGCCGCTCTGCCAGCCGGTGGTGGCCTGGCCGTTCCCAGCCCTGGACCGGCTTCCTACTTAAAACTAAAGCCGCAGGAGCGAGTGGGCAGCCCGTGGGGAGGGCAGGCACCTGCAAGCCGCACGTCCAACAGGGGCTCATGTCCAAAATACACGACACAGGAGCCCATGAGAAACCCAGAGGACAGGGACAGACACATCTTCAGAGACGAGCGGCCACCGGTCTATCAGATGCTCAACATTGCTCATCGCCAGGGAAATAAATGCCAGTCCCTGGGACTCAGACCACACGGGCTAGGTCAGCTGTACCAGGAAGCATGACCAGTGTTGCGGGGGGATGTGGGAAAAGGGCTCCCTTACGCTCTGCTGGTGGGAGGGGAACACAGAGCAGCCACCGCAGAGGCCACTTTGGAGGCCACTGGAAAACCCACAAGTGGACTACAGGATTCAGCAAGCCCATGACAGGGCCCTCTCCAAAGGACTGAAATCAGGATCTCAAAGAGACGTCGCACCCCAGGCAGCCCACTGATGGAGAAAAACGAGGAATCAACCTCAACAAGTGAATGCAGGCATACACACGTGCTGGAATACTACTCAGCCTGGAAAAAGAAAGGGAATCCTGTCGTTTGCAGTGAGACAGATGAACCAGGAGCATACTAAGTGAAATGTGTCAGGCACAGAAGGCCAAATACTATCTGATTCTGAGACATGAGGCTTCCAAAACAGGCAGACTAAAGAAATGAGGTCACAGGGGCCGGGGAGAGGGACGCTGGGAGATTTCCACAGATAAAGGTTTCAGGCCTGTGGAGCAAGCATGTCCCTAGAGATCTGAGGGGTGGCACTACCTGTGATCGACCCCATGCATCGTGCACTGGAGTCTGTTAAGACTGCAGACCTCAAGTGTTCTGGCTGCACTTCCAAAAACTGAATTAACACAGTGTGACTGGAGAGGAGGCCTGAGGGGTCTGGGGGCCCAGGGCTGGTTTGTACCAGCTGCGGCTGGTGATTACATGATAAACATGTCTAACATTTCAAAGTGTGCACCAAAAAAAGAGCCAAGTTTATTATATGCTAGCTTAAAAAATTAAGCAAAAATAAAATAAAGTCCTAACAGTCTCATGTCACGCATAAGGCCAGCGTGACTTCAGTCCAGCGAGGCGCCCGGCAGGACGCTCAGCACAGGGCTCATAGCTCAAGAACCACAGGCAGGAGCAACAAGGTAGCGCTGCCCCCTCCTTCAGGGACCCTGCCACCCAGACCAGAGCAAGAGGAAGGGAGCTCGTGTTGCAGGGGCCGCTGGGAAGCCAGCAGCCATGTGTCCAGGCACATGGATGAGCTGCGACCCTAACTGCATCCGTCCTTCGTCCAGGGGGCCCACCACTGGAACACAGCAGACTCGGTCCAGTTCAAATGCATCTCGCTTCCTGAGCAGGGCAGGTTCCAGGAGGGGGCTGCTGACAAGGACCAGAGATGGCACTGTCAGGTGTGCCAGGTCCCCAGGGGGCCCCTTGCTGCACCAGCCAGGAGACCCAGCATTTCTTTTTCCTTTTCCCTTCTGAGCTGGGGTCTCACTATGTCACCCGGGCTCGTCTCGACCTCCTGGCTTGGGTGATCCTCCTACCACAGCCTCCCGGGTGCCGGGGTCAGGCGAGCATACAGCTGACACCCAGAGTTTCTGAGGGCTGATTTCCCTGGGTATGAACAGGACTCAGCGTGCCTGCTCAGAGGGCACAGAGGAGCATCCTAAGGAGCTCCTACGGAGTGCAGGAGGGACTCCTCCCGCCTCTCCCTTGGGCCAGGATTTTTTATGTGGAGCGTGGGAGGTTTCTGCCCTCACACAGCCAAGGTAATTAGGTTAATAGGCCTAAATGTTAAAGCTGCAACAGACAATTAGGCTAATTACCACTCCTAAAGGACAATTAGGGCTGTGTTTCCCAAACCGGGTTCTAGGCATTCTAGCAACAGCAGGGCGCCTCCGAGGACTCATCAGGCAAAACTGGGCTGAACCAAGAGACCGTGGGTCCTCCGTGCAGGATGCCTGGGAGCCCTGAGTGAGGCAGCCTGACAGTGGTGTGCACGGGCAGGACTCCGCGTGTCACCGTCTCCCAGAGCCAGGACTTGTGCTAACACGCGCTTCTGATGCAGGTGGGCGCTGAGATGATGCAGGTTCAAGAGCTCCCGGGCGATGCTGGAGCTGTTGGCCTGGGACTTCTTGGAAGATAGAGGATGTTAACAGAAAAGACCCCCAGCCCATCACTTTACTGGTGGCCTCTGCCCTGCTGGCTATGGGTTCTCTCAACACAGAGCACTGGAATCACAAAGGGGCTTTCAAAAGTACCCAGGCCCCACCCTGGGGTCCGGACCACTGGGCCTGGGGTACAGCTTGAGTTTGGGGATTTTGACATCTTCTCAAACGATCCCGATGGAAGTGGGGTTCAAGCGCACCATTTAGAGGTACCAGCTCAGCCTCACCCCAGGGCCCTCCTATGCCCTGCCTGGCTCTCCTGGGTCTATAGAAACCGCCCAGCAACTGGGGGGGGGGGAGCGGGGAATGCAAGGCCACTGCCTACTAAAGCAAGGTCACAGCCACCAGGAGATCAGAGCCGGGGATCCAAAGGCCTGGGGGAGCGAGTCCCCTACACGCCCAGCCCAGAGGAGCAGGTGGACACAGCCCCGTGGACAGCACGCAGACCTGGCCTTCAAGAGTGATGCCATCAGCTGGTGTAAGGGCTTTTGAAAACGCTGATTCCAGAATCAAGGGTCAGACTGCATGAAACCAGTTTTAAAAATAGAAAGAAAAACAAGAAAAAGACTGAAAGCTCTGAGCTTTGTGAGGAGCCCTGCTGGACAGGGTCAGCCAAGAGGAAGCCAATCAGAAGGGGCTCCAGATCGCTCTCAATTTAGTGAATGGAAAAGAAGCCTATAAGGCGGCAATGGGCCACCGCTGGCTGATGGGCCCTGCTCCTGCCCTCTGCCACCTCAACAGGCCCTGTGTGTCCAGGAACAGTGCAGTGCTGCCTTGGAGAGCTGCCGGGGTCAAAGTGAGTGGACCCCTGCCAGCTTCTTCCAGCCGTCCTGAGCTAGTAAGTGCTCAATCAACACAACACACGGGCTCCCGCGTTCCCTCGGCTCTGGGTTTTAGGCAGGCCTCCATTTACGCACATGGCTGTGAAGCTTGTGCTGTGGTCGCTCCCGGGAGCTCCGCTGGGACGAGGCTCACTGGGCATGCAGGCCTCCCTGCTGTCACTCTGCTCGGGGTTAACTGTGCTCACAGTCCCCGTGGGGGCTGAGGCTCAGCCGGGCGCAGGCGCAGGGGCAGCCACGGTCTGCAGGGCCTAGCACACAGGCTGCGGGGTGCACGGGGTCCAGACCCGAGGGCCAGCACCAGGATGGGGAAGTATTGCTCCACCTTGGAGAGCTCCCACTGGGTCCTGAAGAGGTCTGGGGTCTCCCAGAGGGCAGAGACCACTTGGAAGGCCAGAGTGAGAAGTGACCCAAGGGACCGCACAGGGCCAGCACCATAGGCTGTGGCCCCTGTTGTCACACAGGGTCCCAAGCTTGCTGCACACTTGGCTCAATGCTCCGCGGCCTCCATCTTGAAATTCCTAATACTTTTCCAGAGGGGCAGCACTGGGCCCCACAAATTATGTGGCTGTCCCTACAGTGCAGGGGTGTCCCACTTGTCCCTACAACTCTCATCTCCTTGAAGGAGAGAAATGAAGCTCCAAGAGGCAAGTCCATTGTCCCAGGGCAGGGCACGGGTCAGGTAGGGAAGCAGCAGCCCCCAGGTCTTGGGGTTTGAACTTGGGCTTTGTGGGGGCATCAGCCACCTGCGCCTCCTTCCTGAGAGAGAGTTCAGGCTCCACTGGCTTGGGGCATGGGGACGCCACGTGCTGTTCTCTCCCCCCCCCCCCCAGGCTCAGCAGCAGAGCTGGCAGGTGCCTCTGGTCCCGGGCCAGCCGGAACTAGGGACAACACCCACGGATCTAGGTCACAAGGCCAGTTCCACAAGTACGTGCCCAGCTATCAGTGGACCTGTGGGCAGAGGCAAAGCAAACACAAGACACCACCTCAGGTCCAGGGTCCCTCCTCTGCGCCCACCCCCTCCCTCACCCAAAAACAATGCTGAAAGGGAAGGGGCAGGGGTCTGGGGGGAAGGGGCAGGCACTGGGTTCCATCCCTAGGGGAGGAAGGAAGAAGGATGCAGACCTGCTTTTCATCGCTAGCTGCCAACGGCCCCAGTGCCCAGCAAAAAGCTGCAGCAATCACAGTGGCTTGGCCCAAGCACCGCCCTGGGTGCTGGACATGGCCTGAATAAAGCAGATACAAATCCTTGCCCTAGGGTGCCCACAGAGTAACGGGAAGGAGAAGAATAAGCCTCAGAATTAAGCAAATGACGGGGTGCTGGGTGAAAGGTGTTAAAATGAAACGACAAGAAGAACAATTGCAGCAGCTGGAACTTCCGGCAGCACCCTGCGGCATGTGCTGGACTTCCCCGGGGTCTGGCCTGGACCCTGTCCTTTTCCTGGAGCTCCTAAGGTGCACAAGGTCCTAAGGGCAGGAGAGAGGAGCGTGGCAAGCTCAAGGTTTCTGTTTCTTCTCCTGCTACAGGAAGAGCACCAGGAAGTGCACTAGGAAGCCAGTTTGCCCCTGGCCTTGAACTGGGGCTGGGGAGTCATGGCAGAGCACGCCCCTCTGCCCCTCCTCCAACTGGGCAATGAGAGCCTCTGGGTCTCCTCTTCTCCCCAGCTAAGGCTCTGAAGCCCATGTCAAGGCCTAGTCACTGCCTCTCCCGCTGCCCAGGACAAAGACCTCCCACCCAAGGAGTCTCCCCCTCCTTTATCTAAAGTGAAGATTAGCTCCCTCTCCCAGGTGGAACGGGGATGGGCCTCAAGTCTGCCTGTGCAATGCTGGATGGTCCTTGCTCGCTCGCTGGCACTTCCAGTCCTCAGGCTCCATTAGCCCTCCTCCCTCCTCCTCTGGGGCCACTGAGCAGGCTGGGCCACCTGCCACCGGCCTCCCCACAGTGGAGCACGTGGCAGAGGGCTGAGCACGGTGCAGGCACTCAGTGAATACTTGATAAGCAAACACTGAATAGGGGGAAGGTGCGTGGGGACAGGGGAACTTCCTCAGCACCCGAATCCTAGACCCTTTGGTTAAGAGGTCTTAAAAAGCACAGGTCGCCTGGGTGCACAGGGCTCGTCCTCCAACGTGCAGCCACCAAGTGTGGAATCCACCCTCAACCATGCTGCAGTGGGCCCCAGGGCGCTCAGGGCCAGAGGCATGCCCACAGAGCTCTGGGCAGCTGCCAGAAGGCTGCACCAGTCCCCCTTAAACACCAATGCCGGTGACAGCAAGCGCCTCCAAGGCCAAAGGCTAGCACTGGCTCACTTGGTTTCCTTATTTCACCTTTCCTGCCCCCCAAACTTCCAACCAGGATCCAGGCCTATCCTTCCCTGCAGCACCCAGGAAGCCTAGGGTAAGCCCCTCAGCCTCTACTTCCTCCTCTGTACGATGGGGGTGCAGAGTGAAAGGATTAAGTGACCAGAGGAAGCAATTTCTCCAACAAGCTCAAAATCATTTGACAAACGAGGGGGCAGGAATCTCCTCAGTCCAAGCAAGGGAGGTGACTGAAACTAGGAGTGGGTGTGCAAACGGCTCTAGTGGCCCCATCTGTCGGCATGAGGACTGCCCTGAATTCCATCGGTGGGGCGTTCTTTGTTCAAAGTGCCCTGAGTCTGCATGCATTTGTATCAGGGACCTCAGTGCCAGCCTCAGGGCTGCCCCGAAGGAGCAGGAAGCTAGGAAATGTTTGCCAGGTGGCCTCGGTGCCCACGTTGAGCAGGAAAACCACGTCAGCTGGTCAAGAGGTTCAAGGATGATGTCTTCTCCAAACCTACACCCCAGCATGCTCCCATGCCATGGTTGACAGCAGGCTAGGACCTTCCCTTCCGGGGGACTGTCACTGTACTACTTCACCTGTGCTTGACTCTTCCTGATGCTGGCAGCACAGGCTGGCACAGAGAAGCCCCTCCTGCACTAATGCCCTACTTCAAAGCGGTGAAGCTGCACAGCTGTTCAGCCCTCTCCTGAACCGGGGCCTCACAGGTGGGGACCTTATTTTTAGACCCAATTTGAAAGTGGTGAAACCAGAAGCTGAGAGGGTTCAGACACTTGCTGGGGTCAGGTGGCTGAGCAGTGAGGGGAGGTCCCAACCTAGAGCCCTTGCCCCTGATTTTTGGAATATACCCCCGCTGCTCAGTGTGGGCATCGAGCCAGGATGCTAATCCAGCTCCTCCTAAAAAGCCCTGCTATTTTCCCGGCCTTCAAGGGCATCCCCTGGAGCTCCGCACCTCAAGGGAACGTGTGGTGGAGACCCGGTTGCGGGCCGACTTCCAGAATGCCTGGTCCAGCATGACAGGGGCCAGCGAGGCAGCTGGACCCCACAAAGGGCCCATTGTTGTGACTGCAGAAAGCCAAGGCCAGACCCTGCTGGCCCCTCTGCAGAGCCCTTTCCAAGCCTGCCAGGCCTCCTTCCCTTCCCGTAGTGCCCCCAGCCCCGGAGCACAGAGACTGGGCTGGGGTCGGGGTGGGGGTGGGGACAGGCCTTCATCTGGACAGGCCTCCTGATCTGCCCTGCCTGGGGGTGCCTCGGGCTCTGGAAATCCAGCCCTCTCCCGCTGCTGCGGGGCTGGCTGAGGGTGCAAGCCGCTGCGGATCCCAGGGGCCCAGGCGAGGTGCCCTGGCCCCACCTGTCACCTAGGGTGGGGTCCACTAAAGGAGGCCGGGAGAGGGAGGAGGGGATGCTCGTGGGTTCCCATCTGGGGGTTGGGGGAGGGAATGCAAGGGGTGCGGGCGCTGGGGAAGGGGCTCTGCGGTCGGCGGGAGGGTGGGCCGGCGGGCTGCCCGCGGGGCCTCCGCGCCTCCGGCCGGCTCGCTGCAGGGCGGGGGTCCCAGGGCCTGCCAAGGCGTGCACCGCGCGGGGGCTGCTTTGGCGCGCAGGGCAGGAACGTGCGCGGCTGCCGAGCGCCGCGGAGGGTCCCGGGGGGGGGGTCCCAGGGGCCGGGCCGCCCCACTCACCTCCTGAAGTCAAAGGGCATCGTGCCGCCGCCGCCGGGGAGGGAGCGCTGCAGGCCGGGCGGGCCGCGCGCCGCGTGGGTCCAGCCCGTGCCGCCGCCTCCTGGCCGCCCCGCCCCCGCCGGCGCCCCGCCCCCGCCGCCGCTGCCGCCGCGGGAAGTGACGCTCCGAGCAGCCCATTGGCCGCCGCCGCCGCCCCTTCCGCTCGGTGAGCCTGGCCGTGGCTGTAGGCGGGGCGGGAATCGAGGCCCCCAGCGGAGGGGAGCCCCGGGAATCCTGCACCCGTCCCTTTGAGCCTTCGCTGGGTCTTCCTCCTCGTTCCTCCGGGTGGCCTGCGGCAAATGGCTTTGCCCGTCGGGGCCCTGATCTTTGCATTTGCAAAACAACTTCTTTGAGCTGTGAATTAAATGGGAAGGTCCCCGTTTGGTCCGTGCAAGTGCCCAGCTCCAAGTGAGGGCCTGGTATTAGGGGAAGGCAGGAGGTCTGAGATGGGTAAAGTGGACCCACTGCCTACCCTGCTGTGCCTCTCTGGGAAAATCACTGTCTCTGATCTCCCCTTCCACATCTGCACAAAGCAGCTGATGACACCTGTTCACTGGGAGATGGGGTTTCTTGGGGGATGGAGTGAGAACATTTGGGAGGCTGGCTCAGCAGGGTGCCTGCACCTGGTGCGGGCTCCTCCCCAAGCTAGCAGGTCCTCTTCAGCTTCTCATTGCCCCACCTGGTATTTGCAGAGTGCCAGGCCATCCAGGACTTGCAGGGCTGCCAGAGGCGGACGGACAGCTCTGTGGCTTGGCCTAAGGTGGCAATGCACATTGTCACAGAAGGGCAGAGTGATTGTGGGGCTGAGGGGATGGCAGTGGGACAGACACAGGCAGGCCATGAAAGCTCTTTCTGACCTCTGACCTCTCCTGGGGTTCTGGCGCTGTCCCTTCCTCCAGATGTTGGTACCACGAGAAAAATCCAGGGGGAGGTGGGGGCTGGTGCCCCAAGAGCTGGGCTGTTAGGTGGCAGTCAGGGACACCAAGGCCATGGAGGCAGGGTACAAGAAAAGTGCTGCAGGAGGGAGACAGGGAGGTGAGTTGCCATGTCCCTGTTTACCGGGAGCCCACCACCCAGGACTCCTGCCAGAGGTTAAGTCTCCAGAATAACTCAAGTGCACAGTGTTGTACTTAGGTTTCCTGAAGTAACCATGGAGGAAACTGGGCACCATTCTAATCAGTTATCCTAAGGTGACCAGTGGGAGCGGATGGGTCACTGTCTTCAATCCGTCCTCAGAGGGATGAGAGGGCCTTTGCAGCTCAGCCTATGGGACAAGTGCCTAAGCAGTGGCTCGGTGCAGAGGACAGCTGGCCCTGTGTAGAGGGACATTCTGTGCAGGTGACATTTGACCCTGTGCCCTCCCTTTTCCAAATGTGGATCACAGATAAAGTACTTGGGTGTCACAGGGCAACAGAAGCTGGGTGCCTTCCCTGTCCTCAGATACCTACCCAGGCTTTTACACAAGAGAGAAGTGAGAATCTCCCTGTTTAAGCCCCTGTTGCTTTGGGGGTTTGGACCCTCCTGCCTGAACCCAGTGCTCACAGCCTTCCAGCCCAGTTAATTACCTGACTGCTCAATTACTATGCGTGAAACAGGCCAGTCCCCTGTTACACAACCATGGTGTGCCAAGGATTTCCTTGGGAGAACTTGGCACAATGTGTGATTAGATTGTCACTAACTGGTTAGTACCTACCTCCCCACCTTGAGTGGACACTGCAGAAGGAGGCAGGGTCTGTTTGCTGGCCATCGTAGCCCAGCGTCCAACCGGAGCCTGTTGTGAAGGGGACACAGCAATGCATGTTGAAGGGACGGGTCTTCCCCCAGAACAGGGGCCACCAGAGGGCCCACCCACAAGGGTCTCTGCAGGGACTCTTGAGGTCCAGAAGCAGACCAAGCTGTATATCCCAGATGGTCCACGCTCCCCGGAGATGGCAGGAGGTGGAGCCAAGAGGGAACGGTGTGTGGTGTGTGCACGGAAGCAGGCAGGGACGAGGATCTTTTTTGGTGGGGGTGAACTTCATAAGAGCTGAGCTGCAGGACTATCAATCCCGTGGGGCCCTGTGGTGGCCAGAGGTCCTCAGAGCATCCAGTGTCCTCATCCTGGCACTCCCAAGCCCTTGTGTCATCGCTTCCTACAATGAAGAGGGCTGACCTGTGAACCAACCTGCAGGATGCTGCAGAGGTGACAGGGTATGACTTCTAGGTCTCAAAAGACACTGAGCCTCCTGTGGAGCTCTTTGGCTTCTTCGTTCTGAGGCAGCCCAACGCCCTGTCCTGAGCATGCCTGAGCTTGGCTGTCACGGGGGTCTACGTGGCAAGGCTCCTGGACCCTGCCAGGGGCCTCGTGGATGATAGGGCCCACAGCTTAGCCACAGCCTCCGGGGAACCCTGAGTCAGAACCACCCAGCCAGCTGCTCTGGGCTCCAGACCCATGGAATGACAAGAGAAATGCTCATGTCAAGCCACTAGGTCATGGGTCACTGGTCACATTTCTTTCTACTGGCATTTTCTTCCTACCTTCCTTTATCTCACCCCCAACTGGCTTGGGGACTTAGAGTCAGGAAACTCTCGAGCTGGTGAGCAGATAGGTTGCCAACCACCGGGCATCTGGGCGAGAAATGAAGAGGATAATGCTCTCTGCGGCAGGTGGCCTCTGAGGCGCCCGGTGACTCCACTTCCTGGCATTTGTACCCTAGCAGGACTCCTCCCTGGGAGTGGAGGCTGGACTTACTGACTGGCTTCTAATGAGCAGAGTATGGCAGGGGCATGGGCAGGCTGCTTCCAGAAGGAGGTTGCAAGGCTGTGACCTCTGTCCAAGACACTGCCCCTCACTGTCTCCAGGATCAGTGGCCCAGGAGCAGAGCATTGTCTTGGGGAAGCCACCCGAGTGAGCCCACGGTGGATCTTCCAAGCCCCCCACAGCTACTACCTTCAAATGAGCCTGGAGACGATCCCTGAACCCCAGTGGGCCCCAGGTAGCCGGTGGACAGTGTGCCTGCAGTCTCTGAGATGTTCTGACCCAGAGGAGGCGTCCAGCTCAGCCGGGCCTGGGTTCCTGTTTGCTGTTTTAAGCCCCTAAGCTTGGAGTGGTTGGCAGTGCAGCCAGACATAGCCAGTACGGTGCCCGGAATGCCGGTCAGGAGGATGTGGTGCATGCGTCGTGCCTGGCGCATAGTAGGTGCCAATTAAACACTTGCTGAATGAACCAATCAAAAAATAAAAGAATGTCCTACGATGCAGAGTTTCCTGAATCCACAGGCTCACTCCTTTCCACCCAAATGTCACTGAAGGTTGTCTTCGGCAGGGGAATACCTGGGCCAGATTGGTTTTTCTGTGGTGGGAGACTGCTTTGTGGTTCATGGGTGGGGCTGGCTCAGCCATGGTCCTGATGAAGAGAGATCAAAAATAATAATCCTTTGTCTCAGAGAGGACTCGAGGGTGACTTAGGTCTGTAGCAATCAGGTCTCTGAATGTGTGACTTCTCACTCTGTTAAGGTCTCTGATCCAGCAGGAAACACTCGTGTTCATCACAATGACTACAATTATTCACTGAGCACAGCTCAGGGGCAGGTGCTGTGGAAGGAAACTGGCCTTGCTCTGAGTTCAAGAGCTCGGGAGGAGGTGAGTGACCTCTGAAGCAAAAACCAACAGCAGGGTTACCAATGTCTGCGGCAGTTTCATGTGGGAAGTTCAGTCTCATGGGAAGCATAGAAGTCTGGGGTCCCTAGAATTAGGTCCCTGATTCCAGCAATGGGGATGAATTGGTCTGAACTTTCTCAGCTGAGGGTGTCAGATATCACCTCGAATCAATACACACTTTCCATAACAGGGAAAGCAGAGGAGAGGAGTAGATGTGGGTTTCAGGCATAGCTGAATCCAGGTCCTTCAACCATCACTCAGGAATCTGTCTCTCCCGGGCTCATCTTTTTTCTTCCAGCTACATCTAGAGGTGGGCTTTTACCCATGCTGGCAGAATATAGCTCCAGGCTGACGTTTTTTTCTACCCAGAAACCTCCACAGACAGATTTTATTTTTCCCAATTCTTCCTGCAAAGGCTCCTACTCTGACTGTCAAGGGTCTGGCCGAGGTCACACAGCCCTATATGGTGGCCTCAAGGGAATGGGCATACTGACTGGCCGGCCTAGGCTGACCATCAGCCCCCACAGCCTGGGGAAAAGCCAGCCCCATCCTACGCACACAGATGAGGAGCGGTTCCTAGAGCGGACTGCGGGCACTGTTGCCAGAAAAGGTGGAGAGGATACTGAGAGGCTGAGCTTAGGTGTTCTGGACAGGGGTCCAGGGCAGGATTCCAGGAAGAAGGAGAATCAGAGCCAAGACCAAGCAGAAAGGGAAGGGCACAGGCTGGGTGCATTAGCCCTCCAGAGTGTGACCAATCACCCAGCACTTATCACTTAAAAAGCGACATGGTATGTGAGAGTCGGGAATCTGGGAGCAACTCAGCCAGTGCTTCTGGCTAATGGGAGCTGCATTCCAAAGGCACCCAGCGATGGAGGATCCAGGCTCCCTCCCGGGGCTGCTGGCTGGAGGCTTCATTTCTCCCCTCGTGGACTTTTCCAAGACGATGCTGTGACAAGGATCTCCTCTCGTGTAAAGAGGGGGAGAGAGACTCCTAAAACAGTCTCCAAGGGGCTGTCCGCGTGCTGGGTGAGGATGCAGTGCAGGCCAGCGGCAGGAGGGCAGGGTGGCTGTAGCCTGGGCTGATGTCCCTCCAGCTGGTGAGGTCAGTGGGGGTGCTGGCTTGTCCAGACTTTGTTTGAACTTTCTTCTGTAGATGGTTAGGGCCCTGACACATCTGAAGTCAGGCTGCATGGGAGCCTTTCACTCTTGGAGTTGGAGGGAGAGAGCCCTATGCAGCCTTCTTTTTCCTGCTGTGTTCTGAACACAGCCACTTCTTTGGGGGAGGGGGGTTTCCTAATGGTGAACCACAGAATTCGGCAGATGGACCCAAACAGGCACAGGAGGGGCAGAAGAAGCCAGGTCCCCTGGGGCATGGCGTGGGAGGGCAGAGCAGCACACAGCTCCCTGCCTCTGCCCAGAAGGAAGTAGCAAAGAGGGGCCAGCCCCTAGTCCCTAACTCAGAGTCAGAATTCACCCTCCACCTGGGGGAGGTCAGGGGGCCACCAGAGTATTAAGGGGAAATCCTTCTTCATAAAAATCAGAGGAGTGGGGAAGCACAGCCTCGTGGGATAATTTGCAATTTTTAGAAGGCTGATTGGTGGCCAATGTGAAGGCTGGGCAGTGGGAGGCCAGGCAGAAGGCCACTGCCATCTCCAAGCAAGAGAAGGGAAGTGGACTCAAATCTGTGGGCTGGGAGAGAGTCTGGGGGCAGTAAAGCGGTCTCTTGTCTAGCTACCAAGAAGAATTCCAGGGGTCAGGAGGTTCAAAATTCAAGGGGCCTGGCAGGTAATTCCTCCACTTTCTCAAATGTTTCCTACTCTCCCAACTCAATTGTTGGCAACTCCATCAACTTCCAACTGCCCATATTCTTCCATCACCCATGACTCCTCTCTGTATCTGCAGGGTCATGGAATTGTGTTTAGGTGTGAGCTGAGGTTCCTCAAGCTCCAACCTGTGGGTTTCTCAAATAGAATTTGTGAATTGATTTTTTTCAATGCTCTGGAAAATTATCACCAACTATATTTTTAAACATTACCTCTGCTCTATTTCTCTTATTTTGTTGCTTTTGAACTCTGTTTATTTTTGCATATTTTCTTCAAACCTATTTTCCAGTTCACTAAGTCTCTCTTTGGCTATGTTTAGTCTATTGTTAAACTTATTCATTGAATTATTTATTTTAATTATTGTACTTTTCAACTCTGAAATTTGAATTTGCTTCTTTTTCAGATATTCTGTGTCATTGTCTCAGATGCCTTCTGTGCAGGCCTCCAGAGTAACTCTTTTCTCCTGCCTTCTCTGTGTGCTGGGAGATTGACCGACACTTGTGGCTTCTTATTCTCTGGTTGATTTCAGCCTGTGGAGAGAGCCCGTAGTAGATTGGAAGGAGAAAAATAATCAAGTTTTGATATGTGTCCCTCAGCTTTACTGCAATTGGTTCTCTGTCCTTCAGTAGACACCCAGTTCCTATCAGGTGGCCTTCTCCACCTGGCCCCACCCTTCCAAGTTCCAGCCACCACTCCCTTTCCCGACCCTTTCAGGACTCCAGTGTGCCTCTGCTACTAGCTCCAGGGTCCCAGATCTATTGAAAGCACCTTTTGTAAGTTCTCCTCTAACCACTACAGTGCACCATCAATTTCAGGCCAGGAGGTCAGAACACTAACAACTTCTTTTTCTTATCTTTTCTCCTCCCCCTCCCCCCTCCTCCTCCTGTTCTCCTCCTCCTCCTCCTTCTTTTTTTTTTTTGGTACTGGGGATTGAACCCAGGAACACTCCACCACTGAGCCCAACCCTCAGCCCTTTTTCGATTTTGTTTAGAGACAGGGTCTCACTACGTTGCTTAGGGCCTCGCTAAGTTGCGGAGGCTGGCTTTGAATTTGTGATCTTCTTGCCTTAGCTTCTCCAGCCTCTGGGATTATAGGCATGTGCCATCACACTCAGCAACAATTACTTTGGAGGGGAGTACTGGGGATTGAACTCAGGGGTGAGCCACCTCCCCAGCCCTATTTTGTATTTTATTTAGAGATAGGGTCTCACTGAGTTTATTAGCACCTCAGCTTTGCTGAGGTGAAGGGAACTCGTGATCCTCCTGTCTCAGCCTCCTGAGCCAAAGCTATTGTAGGTGTACGCACTGCGCCCCGCCCCCACAACACCTCTGCTTCCGGTAACAGTTACTTTTTATGGATTCCAGTTTCCTACAGAGTTCTCAGGCAGGCTCCTGAATGTGGCAAGCACAATTGCATCATTGTTGCTGTCTGATGATTCCATGTCTGGCGTCCCTGAGGCCATTCCTGCTTGGCTTCTCTCATGGTGTCCTGTCTTCTCATGGATCCAGTTACATTTGACAATGTGCTGAAAATTGTGTTTGAAAAATAAAATAGGCATAAAAATAATCTTAGAGCTGAGGTGATTTTGCGTGGCTTTGGCCGCGTACCCGGGGCAAACACGCATTCCAGAACCACCTTATTTCACGCTCAGAACTTGAGATTTACGAGGGCCACAGATGACTTGAAGCTGCAGTATTCCCAGGAACTGCTCTGCTACGATTCCTCTCCTGCTCTGGGTACAGCACTTCAGGGTGACATCCCAAGGTACAGGGAGATTTACCAGGGTCACCAAACTGTCAGACCCTGGACTCTGAGATGCATCTCTCAGGTCTTCAAATAATCCAGATCTGAGCTCTTCTGACACCTCATGCTGCTCGGTTCTCTGAGCCTGTTTAGCCCAGGATCACGATGACACTCACACAGACTAAATGGAGCACAGGAGTAAAAGATGTGGCCAAGAGCTGCAGGGGACACAAGACCCAGGCAGCAGCCACCAGCACGACAGCTTCTATGAACTTGTTTTAAGTAAGAAGAAGTGCACTCTAAAGTGAGGGTGAAATCACAGTGAATAGCGCATAAGCCAGAACCAGGGGCTCACTGTCATCAAGTGTCATGCACTGGGCGTAACTGTCAGCTTTGCGCGGTGGGTGATGTGTCGAGACCGTGTGAGGACAGCTGCATCCTCTGCAGGCAGCAGAGGTCCCGTGGGGCCATCATCACGCAGGCGGTCCATTGCTGCTGGAGGTTGGGGACAGTGGGAACAGAGTCACAACACAGAACCCTAGAAGCATGGGATTCTGAATAGGCATTGGAGGTTGTCATCAGCATCTGTCACTGTGACAAACACCTGAGATCTTGGGCTCATAGAGAGAAAAGCTTTGCCTTACTCAAAATTCTGGGGGTGCCTTCCGTGATCCGTGGCCCCGTTCTCTGTACACCTGGAGTGTGACGCAGGAGGGTCCTCACAGCAGAAGCGGCAGTGACGTCCGGGTGCCTGCAGCAGCTCCAGCCAGAGGAAGAAGCAGCTGGTGAGAGCCTGGCTCCAGAGCATCTGGATCCTGTCTGGGCCAGTCACAGGTGTCCCTCTCCCCACTCAGTGTCATCTTCTGCAAAATTGAACTGGTGCCCATGTCCAATGGCCCTGGGAGGCCTGGGGTGTGGACCTGTGGTCACCGAGCACCTCCCACACACACTGCTTTGGATCTGGGCCTGACAGGATCCTGAGTCTGTCCCCTCTGGGTGCCGGGGCCTCTCTGGAGTCAGAATGCTGGCCACGGCTTCCTCCCATTCTCTCTCCAAACGACTGCCCTTCTCAGCTCGGCCTGGACACGCAGATTGAATTCAAAACAATCCTCACGCGAGTCCCAGGGGCGTTTTAAGTGTTAGGTGGAGGAGGACTGCACCCTGCCCTCCGGGGAGGGACCCCCTTGTTCAGCCAGAATCCCCAGCACCTGCCTGCTCTGTCCACTCTGTCCCCAGCGCACACGGCCCCAGGGACTCTCCTCTGGCCTCTGAGTCGTGAAGAGAGTGTTTGCTCTCGTGAAATCTATTTTTTGTTTGTACCAACTAATTATTTAATTAAAGGAATAGTAATCGTTGAATTTCAGAAGTCACACATGTAGAAGGACACTAAGCAGGGATGTGGGGCTGTAGCGGAGAGCTCATTCCGTCTGCCACCAGCCCTGCCTTGGCCCAGGCGATGGCTGCTGCTGCTGGGTCCCGGCACCAGCCCGGGCTCCTGGTGTGCTGGGAGGCCTGGGCCTCTAAGGGGAAGGCCAAGGAGGAAGGCTCTGCTCTCCTGCAGGGAGCTCTGAGTCTAGAGCCAGGGGCGTGTTCCGAGGAGTTGAAGGGTGGAGTCTCAGAGTGCCAACACCTGGGCACAGAGGTCTGCGTGAGAGACCTCTGACCTGCTTCCAAGAGAGCCAGGGGTCTGGGCAGAGAAGCTCTGCAGATATTCATGGAGGGGTTATAACGGGCCAGAAATAACTGCGGCCTCAGCCCGGGGTTGGAATCAGGGCGAGTTAGGAAATGGAACTGAAGAGACCTGTCTCCCGAGTCATGGAGCCAGAGAGAGGTAACAGTGAGCGCCTGCCCGCTGCCCAGGGCTCCGGGGCCCCCCAGGGTTCACTGTATTTGGTCCAAAGGTTGCAGAAAGAGCCACTTTCCTTAGAAGAGTGCCCAGGAGGCTGGGTTCCCCTTTGGCCCTCCAACTCCAAGCCTCCTTCCTCTGCTTCAGCTGTGGTGACCCTGTTTTCATTTTGGAGTGAGCACTTCCAACTCCTTCCCTCTGCAGTTTACGTGTGTGTGTGTGTGTGTGTGTGTGTGTGTGTGTGTGTGTTTGCTTGTCCTTTAAAGCTGATAGTGTCTCATGTCCTATTCTGAGGACCTGAAGTTCTCTCAGGTGGCGCAGGCGCCCGCCGACCTCCGCCCAGGTCTCCCACGGGGAGTGTCAGAGGATGTTCAGAGGCTTCGTCTGCAGACCCCACTCAGACGAGGGTGAAGCGGCGCCAGGAGGGACTTGTGCCTGAGTTGGGAGCGTGTGTGTCTTCTGTGGTCTGGTTCTGGAATGTTCCCCAAAAGGCTCGCAGTGTGCGTTCTCAGGAGATGGAGTCTCATGGGACAGAGTTAGGTCATCGGGGAGCCCTTAGTATTGGGACCCCAGCCTGTCCTGCCTTTTTTTTTTTTTTTTTTTTTGCTCCTGGCCACTGAGAGGTGAACAGGCCTGTCTGCCATGTGCTTCTGCCATGATGTACCATGTCACCACAGTCCCAAGACAACGGAGCCAAGCCACCGTGGTCTGCAACCAAGAGCCAAAGTAAACCTTTCCTCTTTGCAAGTTGTTTGACCTCAGGTATTTTGTCACAGGGACAGAAAACTGACTAACACAATGCTGTTAACCTAATCTGCTATGGTGGTTACCCTAGGTTTCCTCTGGCCTATGATATCATCATATGGGCTACTTAAATGGCAGATTGATCATGATGGAAGGGACTTATTTGCACCTCCCTTCCCTGTAAAATACCTGTACAGCTTCCAGTGCCCTGGGGATATAGTCTAAGGTCTTCTATCTGGTGAGAAAGGACCTTCAAAATATGGTTCCTGGTCATTTCTCCACCTCCCCTGGCCAGGTCTGCCTCACATCATAGTTTCAGGGAAAAAACAAAAATCAAACAGCAACAATAAAACTCCCAAACGACTTGTGGCCCTTCACACCACGTGTTTCCTGCTCCCAATCTTTGCCTCCCCGCCTCTACCTAGCTCACCATAGCTCACCTGTCCCAGTGACAGGGCCCTCTCCTGTGGATCGCCTCCCTGCTGCCCAGGCTGGTTCCGTGGCCCTCCACTGGTCTACAGTGTCCTGTTGTGTTGCTATGGGTCTGTGGGTGCCGGGGATGGACCGGGGCCTTGGGCCTGTGAGGTCCACCCCAGCCACAGGGGACCTGTCCTTATCACAGCATTTCTACTCTCAGGGCCACTACTGCTGCCTCCCTCGTGGAAGGGAGGGTTGCTGTGACCCTCCTCTTCGTCTCCAGGCCCAGCTGGTGAGTGTGTCTGTGTCGTGAGGGAATGGGGGCCTTGGAGCTGCTGGGAGAGACCAGGTACACAGATAGAGGGTGGAAAGAAAAACCCACACCTCAGGAATAGACTTACCCAAAGGCAGTCTTTTTTTTTTTTTTTTTGGTACCAGGGATTGAACTCAGGGGCACTCGACCACTGAGCCTCATCCCCAGCCCCAGTTCATATTTTATTGAGAGACAGGGTCTCACTGAGTTGCTTAGCACCTCACTGTTGCTGAGGCTGGCTTTGAACTCACGATCCTCCTGCCTCAGCCTCCTGAGCCTCTGGGAGGACAGGCCTGGGTCACCACGCCCAGCTCCAAGGCAGTCTTGTTCCCAGCTGTGCCATGACTACAAGTCCCTGTGTTTTCCTGAATCATTTCCTCACTCAGCCTTGTCACTCAGGTCTGTCGCATTCCTCTGTTTCATCTTCAGCAGTGAAAAGGGGATTGGTGCGGGATTTTTTTGTTTGTTTGTTTGTTTTTTTTTAACCTAAAATCAGTCCTGGCAAGAGCTGGCTGAGCCCAGTGGCTTCCTCTCCTTATCACACCCTCTGGTTTCAAGACAGTCTCCAAACCCTCTGCCCACTCCAGACGCCGGCAGGGACTTTTGAGAAGAGGGACGGCCAGGCTCGCCCTTTGGAGGAACAGTCGCCCCCTCCAGATAACGGCTGAGGCCCATTATCTCTGAGAAGCGCTCTGTCCCCGGATCCCCATCGCCTTGTTACTGGTAGAATTGGGGGAATCCCAAGGCTTTCACCTCACTCCTCTCACTTCCCTTTTCTCTAAACAAACTTGAGGGAAAAGCTCTCTTCATTTCTTTTTTTCTTAACATAATTTAATGGTCTTTTCCTATAAAAGTACAAGAGATTTTCAAGACCCACCCTCGTATTGAGAGCACTTTCCATCTGTCTTCCACACAGAGGATTTTTAAAAAAATTACCTAATACTGTGTATGGACCAAAAGGCGTAGACGACACACATGTATCATTTAAAGGCCAAATATGGAATGGATACCCATGAATATACATCACCCGGGTTAAGGAACAAACCATCATCAACAGCTCAGAAAGCCCCCGAGGCCCTCTCTGGTCCCATGTCTCTCCCAACCCACCTAGAGGTGGCCGCCATCTTTAATTTTGTGGGAACTACTCATTCCTTTGCTTTTCTTTAGTGTGTGTATGTGTGTAAAATACCCCAAAATGCTGTCAGGTTTTTGCCCTTGATCAAATTGGAAGGTATGGTTCACCACCTGGCCTTTCACTCACTCTGTGAAACCTACTCATGCTGAGGTGAGCAGGTGTGATTCCTCCTCTTCTCCACTGTATAGTAGTATCCTACATATGAATGTACCAAAGTCTACCTGATTCATGCTCCTGATGACATATACATGGGTGATTTCCAGGATTTTTTTCCTCTTCCAAATATTCTAGCATATTTCTTAGTGTGAAAAGAAGTGTAACATAGTTTTCTCCTTTTTCATCATTCCGGGGTGTACAGTTTGGTGACATTAGGTGCATTCACATTGCTGTGTAACTGGTACCACCATCTGCCTCCAGAACATTTTCCATATTCCCAAATTAAGGCTCTGTACCAGTTAAACCATGACTCCACCCCAGCTCCACACCACCGTTCTACTTTCTCTCTCTATGGATTTGGCCACTCTTGGGACCTTATGTAAATGGAAAAATCCGCTGTTTGTTGTTTTGGGACTGGCTTATTACATTTAGCGCCATTTCTCAAGGTTCATCTATGATGTGGAAGGTGTAAAAATTTCCTTCCTTTTGAGACCAAGTGCCATTCCATTGTATGTGTTTTGTCAAATTTACTTTTAAGTACTTCAAATTCTTCATTGCTAAATTAGAGAGAAAGGACATTCTTATGTTAGACATGTCTTGAAACTCTGCTGAATTCATTTATTCTGGTAGATTTGTGTTGGCACTCAGGATTTTTGATGTAGAAATAACATGAATGAAGATCTTTTTACTTCTTTTCCAAAATATTTAAGAATATTTACTTACATATTTATAACATATATTCCATTAGATATAAAGATACTACACTGGAGTTGCAGCCTGATAAACCCCTCATAACTTGGAAATATCACAAGTCAAATGTGCTGAATCCGCCTGAGCTAGAAAATGCCCAGGTCAGTCACAGCACACTGGAGGACCCTGTGTGCCCTGGAGGGCTGACTGGGAGTTGGCGCTGCATGTCACTGCCCGGCATCAGGAGAGAACATCATCTGGCAGAAAGCTAGCCTAGGAAAAGGTCAATATTCAAAATTCAAAGTGCAGGTTCTAACTGTGCATTGCTTCTGTGCCATCAGAAGGTTGAAAAGTGCTAGGTCCAGCCAGGGCACGTGAGGGACACCTGCACCGGGCACACTCTGTGTATTCACTCACCTGTGGTGGGTGCTTAGGCCACTTCTACCTTTGGCCTCCTGTGGATAATGCTGCTAGGAATGCAGGTGAGCAAACATCTATTCAAATCTCTGCCCCTGCTTTTGATTCTTCTAGATACACCCCAGAAGTGAATTTCGGGACACGCTGTAATTCCATTTTTAATTTTTTGAGAAACCTCCACACTGTTTTCCAAAGCAGCTGCGCACCTCCTGTTCCCACCAGCAGTGCGAAGGAGCAGACTTCTCCCTGGACTCGCCAGCACTTGTTACTTCCTGGTATATGTGAAGTGGTTCTGGATTTTTAATCAGCAGCTACAGCCGTTCTTGTCCAGATATCTTGATGCATGTGTGGAAGATGTTTCTAGAAGATTGGGAATGAGATTTCTGGGAGCTAAGAGCTGTGTGTCGTTGTCCAGTGTGGCAGTTGCACCGAATGCTGTCACCAGGAGGAGACGGTCTTCCTAGCTGCTCCTGGTCCCAGTGCTAACTGTTGGGTACGAAGTGACACCTCATCATGATCTTATTTTGCATTCACATGAGTAAGAATGAAACTGAGCTTCTTGTTACATACACTTTGGTCACATTGCTTCCTCTTATGTAAAACCTCTGCCCTTTGTCCCTTTTTATCTGTTGGGTTGATTGTCTTAGTCTTATGAATCTGTAAGATGTTTCTCGTCTATTCTAGACTCTCAAATTCTTTATTAATTATATTCTACAGATATCTTCAAACTTGTGACTTGTCATTTCAACTCTTATGATGTCTTTTATGAACAGAAATTACTTTTATTTAGTTAAACGCATCAGTCTTTTTTCTGTGGGTTGTACTTTCTGTATTCTGATTAAGATGTGTCATAATGATCCCCATAAGTAGAGTCTAGATTTTCTTCTAAGACTTCTAAGGTTTTTCTTTCGTATTTAAGGGCTTGATCCACCTGGAACTGATGGCATGTGTGCTAAGGGGTGTTGGTTCTCCCGTGGGGACAGCTGGTCACCTTCACTTTATTTATGGGGTCATCAGTTCTCTCCTTACTTGAGGTCTCCTTTATTAGAAGCCAGATTTTCTAATATGTGTGCC
The DNA here is from genome assembly GCF_052094955.1 of Ictidomys tridecemlineatus. Classification (NCBI taxonomy): domain Eukaryota; kingdom Metazoa; phylum Chordata; class Mammalia; order Rodentia; family Sciuridae; genus Ictidomys; species Ictidomys tridecemlineatus. The sequence continues at coordinate 181,881,184 of NC_135477.1, read as the reverse complement.
TCCACTTTGGGACCCTTTTTTCGTCCCATTCACCTATTTGTCAATTCCTATACCTGCTTCATTCTATCTCAGTCATGATTACTTATCATAAATATTGATATTTGATAAATCAGTTTTCGGGCCCAGATTTCTTCTTTCTTGGTTCTTTGTTCTTCCATGTGAATTGAAGATTCAGTGAATTGAATTATGGGAAAGCTGTGTTGGACTTTTGGCTGAAATAGTGTGAGGATACTTAGAGGAGAGGTGTCTTCTTGTCCATGGACGTGGTATGCATCTGCAGGTATTCAGGTTTTCTTTAACAGCACAGAATACAATTTTCTAATTTTCTTAGAAAAGGCTGTGACACGTTATCTCAGGTTCCTTATGTTGTGGCTCCTTTCATGAATAGTGTTTTATGTCTGTGTCTACGTCTGCTAAAAATGTATGTGTAGTCGCAATGTACATAATGTGCTTCTCCTTCTTGGATCACACCACACCGGCTTTTACTAAGGATCCTTGGAGGTTTGTAGGCGGGAGGGAACGTCCTCCTGTTACCAAACATTCTAGATTTTGCTCTAATCCCACTGGTTGTTTACTTTTTCCCTAAGAACTTGAGTTTCGAGGTCTGACAACCTTGAATGGCCATCCTTGCTCTCTGTCACCATGGACCACATCCTTCACCTCTCTGTGCCTGTGTAGATATCTCTAACTCTCCCAGGAGGTGATCGTGATCACAGAGATAATGGACTGAAATGCCTAGTGTGGAGCCCTGTCCTTCTATTTTGCTGCGTATTTGTTGTTCTAACTGAAATCAGTGTTTGAAAAATTGGAATGAAGATTTCTGTTTCCTGTTCCACTTTCTCTCTTCCATTCCTGAGGATGCTACCTCCAGGCTGCCTCCTCCTCCCCAGTGGCAGCTGCCTGTCCCCTGCCTCTCTTCACTTTGCCACTTGAGCAAGACTCCCCCCACCTAGGTCCCACCTTTGGATAGTGCTGCCCCTGCTTGAAGCCCTCCCTGGCTCCCTAGTTCCCTTGGATGGGGTCTGAGCTCATTTAATGTGCTTTTCTAAGGCCCTCTGTCTAATTGCCACACTGACCCAACCGCTGCTGGGTGTTAGAGTGCTCTAGGTGATTTGCATTACAAGGTTGCTTAGCAGGAATCATCTTCCACTTGACAGAGGAGAACCTTGAGGCTCAGAGAGGTGAAGTCACTCATCAGAGCACCCCCCCTCTCCAAGTTCAGAAACACAGACCCAAGTGTCCCCTCCCAGGTTGGTTTGTGTTGGCCCTCCACCTGGCCTCTGATCTAGGGAGAAAAACCTCAGTTTGATCCAGTTTGACACACTGGTGAACCCCGGGGAAGGTTCCCATGCTGACCTAGCTCTCACACTGCTGCAGAGGTGAGCCAGAGGGTCTGAAAGGGCAGGGGACGGGTAAAGGTCAAGAGAGCAGGGGGGAAGAAAGAGAAAGTGGGGCTGGCTGGAGCTTCCCCCGCCCCCCAGGCTGAGCTGGGGCTGAGCTGGGCGGACCGAGAGGGGGATGGTGACGTGCTGATGGGAGGGGCAGGGTGGGGACAGTGCTGAGGTAAGAGGAGGGGGAGGGATGACGCAGCCTCCCGGGTGGAGGAAGTGATTGTGACCAGGAAGTAAGCAAGCTGAAACCACCTCGGAGGACCGTCAGAACCTTCCTGGCATCCGCGCAGGTTAAAAAATAGTGACAATCACACTGAAAAATCACATTGAAAAATTGGAATGAAGATTTCGGTTTCCCGTTCCACTTCCTGTCACTCATTTGCCCGGCCAAAAACCTGAACCGTGGGTCTCCCTCCCACTATTTTGCAGAGTGGAGGCTGAGGCTCAGAGAGCCACAAGGATTTGCTCCAGAGCCCCTGGCCCCCAAAATGGAACCACCAAAAAAAAAAAAAAAAACCTTGCTCTGGGCGGCCCATGCCCAGCCTCCCCTCCCTCCTGCTCCTTGGCAGCCACCTTGGGCCCTCCAGAATCGGCTGGATGATTGGGGCCCCATAAACATAATGAATGTTCTGCTTGATACAAAATATCCCAATAAAATGAGAGGCCATGAAGCAGAAAGCACTGGTGACCTACCACGGGTGGACCCAGTATTGACCACAGTGCTGGCCGCCCATGCGCTGCTTCCTCAGACCTGATTGCCTGTCCTCCTTCAGGCCCCCATCAGCGTCTCCCTGTGTGACCTTACAAGACAGACCTGGGGCGGGAGGACCTGGGGCCGCCGGGGCTGGGCGGGAGGTAGCAGGCAGAGCACACTCGCGCAGGGTACCCGCTCAGCATCCCAGAAGCTGGGTCAGGGCCATAGTAGTCAAGAGCCCCCTTTGCTGTCTTTCTCTAGACCCTGCAATGTCAGGGACAGGACTGTGCCAGGGGATAATTCTATATTTTTAAAATTAATGTGCAAAGATCCAAGGAAGAAACCGCTCAAAAGGGACTCAAAAGGGAGGAGAACGGTTAGCTGAGTCCCCCTGGCCTTTCCTGGGGGGCCGCTTCTGCTATCAGCTCTCCATGACTCCAACAGGCACTCAGAGAATCAGCTTAGAGAGGGAAAGGGTTTATTTAGGCTCCCAGTTAGGGAGGTTCCAGACCATTACTGGTTGGGCCTGTCCCTTTGGGGCCAGTGGTGGGGCAGCGCGTCCTGACTACAGCACGTGGAAAAGCAAAAGTGCTCGCTTTGTGGTGGCGTGGAAGCAGAAAAGAAGAAGGGGCTGGGGTCCCAGTGTCCCCTCGGGGCTCAGGTCCCAGTGACTGGGAGACCTCCCACCAGCCCCACTTCTTACAGTATCAGGGTGTGTGAGCTATGTACTGCAGACCTGCGGAGCCCGGCAGCCACCAGCCTCCTCCACTCCACCGGAGGCTCCTGTGGAATCTGTCAGGGACTCAGGGCGGATCCTGCAGCCTCTTTGTTCTTTGACCTTTTAAAAATTCTGTCCTTTTAGGGCTGGGGTTGTGGCTCAGTGGTAGAGCACTTGCCTAGCATGTGCGAGTCCCTGGGTTCAATCCTCAGTACCACATAAAAACAAATTAATAAAATAAAGGTATTGTGTCAACTACAACTAAAAAATAGTTTTTAAAAAATTCTGTCCATTTAGGTACACAGGACAGTAGAATGGGTTCACACACACACACACACACACACACACACACACGCAGGAGCTCCCGTTCTTGTGGTTGTGCGTGATGTGCTTTCACTGTTGTGTATTCATATGTGAACAGGAAAGCTATGTCCAATGCATCCCACTGTCGCCCCCTTCCCGTTCCCCTTCCCTTCATTCTCCTTTGTCTAATCATATATTTTTTTCTTCCCCAGGACTGAAGATTGAGTCCAGGCACACTCTCCCACTGAGCTAAACCCCATACCTTTTTATTTCTTATTTCTAAATGGTCTCACTAAGTCGCTCAGGCTGGCCTTGAACCTGTGATCCTCCTGCCTCAGCCTCCAGTGTAGCTGGGACGACAGGCGTGCACCACCATGCCTGGCTACAAGCATACTCTTTATATTGCATAATAAAGACACTTAAAATTAAGATCCACATATCTGGCAAGATTTTAGAGTTGGATTTGTGGTTTGGGGGAGATAGTCAGGCTAGGCTAAGACTGACCCCGGTTCAGGAGGAGGCAGAGAGTACCTGTTGGGTACAGTGACCGACACCTCCCTCCTCCTTTCTCTGCCCTTCTTTTCCTCTCTCCCCCTTCCTCTCTTCCCTCCTTCCCCTCCCTCCCTTTCCCCTTCTCCCATTCCTCTCTTCTCCCTTCCCTCCCTCTTCCTTCCCTCCCTCCCTTCCCCCTCCCTCCTTTCTTCCCTTTCCTCCTCCCCTTCCTCTTTTCACTTCTTCCTTTCCTCCCTCCCCACCCCCTTGTCTCCTCCCTTCCTCCTCCTTCCCCTCCCTCCATCCCCTCCCCTTCCCTCCTCCTTCCCTCCCCCTCCCTCCCTCCAGGGCTACAGGATCCAGGACATTCCAGGGATTTTTGCCTGCGGCTATTAAACCTCTGTTCCCCCCCTAGAAGCCGGATCCAGCTGCACTTGAGGGTGGCTCACTAAGTACCTGCCCCGAGCTGGACCTGGACGGCGTGTCTCTGCGGTGTCTGTGGAGGGCAGTTGGACCCTGAGCTCTCCACCTTGGGCTTCTCTGGTCTGAGTGGAACCTCTCTCCCCCAGCACCACTCCCCAGGCTTCCCTTGCATTTGGTGACATGGTCAGTGGGATGTCCACCACGCCACCAGAGTCCCAAACAGCTCGCTAAAAACCACGTTGACTGCGCAGCGGCACATCCTCGTTCCCTGCTTGGGTCCCTGCCTCGTGGCCTCCCCACTCAGAACCCACACAGGTGCCATCAGGGTCCTGCTGTCTCGGTGGGGGGGGGGGGGGGGCTGCGCCTGCCCCTCCCTGGCGCGCCCCTCCTCCGGCCCCTCCCCTCCGCTGCACGGTCTCAGGGCCTCACACCTCGGTCTGCGGAGGCCCTAGTAGTGGACACCACAAACACGGAGACCCGGACAACGGAAACGTGGTTCTAGAGGCTGCAGGTCCAGGGTGGAGGCACGGCTTTCTGGTCTCCTGGGGCCTCTACCCTCGACATGCATCCCTCCATGGTGTCCCTGTGGGCTGCTCTGGGCTTGTGCCTCATGGGTCTCCTTGTGTGTCCTGATCTTTCCTTTAATTTATTTACTGTTTGTTATTAATTAATTGGTGCATGATCCCTTCTTCTTGTCAGGGAGCCAGTCACCTGGGATCAGGGCCTGCTAACATGCCCGCATCCTCCTGCCCTGACAGTCTTAGAGGCCTGGCGCCTCCTGCCCTCCCCCAGCCTGGGCTCCGTCGGGCCCCTCCCCCAGCCTGGCTCCTCCCTCTCCAGGCCTCTCAGGCTCCATCCGGCTCCTGAGGCCCTCCCTACATCCCTCCCACAGGATGCAACACTGTCCAGCCCCCCCACCCCGGGGAAGACCAGCCTCCACAGCCCTCAGGCTCAGGTTCTCTGCTTCCGCCCACAGGTGGATGCCCTTCAGGACAGGCCCTCGCCCACCCAAGAACATCCGAGGATGGAAGAGTGGCCAGCAATGACTTCTTGGGTGGATCCCACTTTAGTCCAACTGTGGGGACCTTCCCGAGTTGCCCTTTCAGGACCCTCATCTCTCTCCTGGCCTTCTTGCTGCCTGGTCCCCTCTCTGTCTCAAACTGGTGGTGTGTTCCAGCTGAGGTCCAGGTCCTCGAAGGCCATACCCCCTCAGGTCTCTGCCTGGGCAGCCCTGACCCAGTGACTTCCTGTGGCCACCGGGGCTCGGCCTAAGGCGCTGACTCCTGGGGCAGCATCCCCCCCACACTGCCCACCAGAGGTCACCTGGCCCTGGGCTCCCCACCTTCCCCTCTGCCCCTGCCCCTTGGCTGGCTGCCTCTTCCTCTGCCTCCCAGGGGCTCCCAAGGCAGAGTCCCAGCGTCAGGATGACAGTTCCTATGGAGAGGCCAAGGGAAGGGACCCTCACCTACAGTCGTGTTCCTTCAAAGGCTGTTCTTGCCCAGAAAGAAGGAGAGAAACTCTCCGTCTGTGACAGAAGGAGAGACCGATGAGTAACGAGGCCAGGTAATAAGGAGGCCAGGTAATAATGATGAGGGAAGGGCGGAAGGGACAGGGCCTCAGGGTCTGCAGCCTGGCACAGGCGGGGCTGAGACAGTGCTTGGTGGGCAGGCGCTGTTATCTGACACCTGAGGTCACCATGCCGGGCCAGGTGCCACCCTGCAGCCCCCTTGACTCACTGCCCCCTGAGAGGCCCTGACCTGAAGGTAAGTGGGGGTCAAGCCTCTGGTTCCTAAAGAGGACAGTGTTGTCTTCACAGGAGGTCTTTATGGGATGGCATAAAATGTGTGCCTCACAGTGACCAGGGATCAGGAGGACAGACTGGGGTGAAGGCCAGCTCTGTGTCTGGCATGGGACTCGGCATACAGTAAGCACTCATCCATGCATGAGGACACTCTGGGTGTCCTCACCTGCACCAGAGTGTCTGCTCCTAGAGGAAGGAGGGATGGATCTGTGCCCCCTTGGATCCCGAGAGCCAGTAGACAGTAGCTGGTACACAGCTGGCACTCAATGCTTGCTTGCTGAAGTCCTGAGTGAACCAGTTACATAATCAGCTTCTGTAACAGTCCCGGGAAGACGGCACTGAAGCCTGAGTGCCCGGTTCCCTGCTTGTTGCCGCAATCTGCCCTTTCCCCATGCACCCTGCGCAGCCCTGGCAGGAGGTGACCACACAGCCTGTGACGGACGCTGGGTTCCTGCTTCTCAAACAGTCCCTGGCTGGCGGAATCCCCGGGGCTGGCTCATCAGGGAGAGCTGATGACCTGGGGTGCTGCGTGGTTGACTTTCCCGTTAGCAGAGCCCTGGTCAGCAGGCCGGCTGGACCCCGAGGCTCCTTTGGGGAAGGGAACAGAACGTGCTGCCCAGGGAAGAGGGACACGGCTCAGCCCCTGTGAAACAGGAAGTGGGCCCTGGCCTGTCCCCCACGCAGCCTCTTGTTTGAAGCTCACATCTCTCCTTCCTCTGACCTCGCAGCTACCCTCGTCCTGGGAGGTCGCAGGGCTCTGCCGGGAGGCTAGAAGATCAGTGAACAGCTGGCGCCAAGTTCATGGACAATCTAACAGTAACGGGCCACAGAGTTGCCTAATGACCACCCGGGCCTCGCTCAAGAGCCCAGGCTGCGCTAGATGAATTGATTGCATGTCACGTTCTTCAAGGGACGTCACCAGTGACCGATGGCCTGTAGAATCATGGGCACCCCAGCAAGAAATCATCAGTGCATGAGAGGACGAGACCAGAAGGCAGAGAAGGTGCAGGAACCAATGTGTTCTGAGCCCCTCTGTGGGCCAGGCATGGCTCACGTGTTCCTCACATAAATGAAGTGGGCACTGTGATCCCTTTTATACATGAAATGTAAAGGCTCAGAGAGGTGGAGTGACTTGCCCCGGTCCACACGGCAAGCATGTGGCAGAGCTGGGATTAGAGCTTGGGCAGAGAAGATGGTGTGTCCCTGTGTGTGAGAGGCAGAGGAGTGTGACTGCAGGACACCAGGCAGGAGGAGGGGACGAGGGCCTGGGAGCACGGTGTCCGCCTTCCAGGCATCCTGTGGCCAGGGTTCCTGGGACCCATGTCTGCTGGCCTGTGAATCTGCCCCTGGAGCCGCCAGCCCGCTTGACCACTTGCCCCTGGCTTGCTCTGCTGCCTTGGGAGCTTTGCTCTTTCTAATATGGGTCCTGCCCCCAACACTTGCCTTTCACTCCCGGCCCAGGGTTTGAATGACTGAGCCTCAGGGTTTTGCACCAGCCAGGGGCGGCTCCAGGAACCCCAGCTTCCCGGTGCCGCTGAAGCAGGGAGCTCTCCCAGTAGCCACCTCTGCCTCCTGACTAAGGCTCCCGCTCGGCAAGGCGACGTCCTATTTTTAAGGCGAGCTCTTACTTTTAAGGAGCCCAGTCATTTGGTTTAGATCCTGTATTTGTCTTAACGACCTGAATCTTTCGTTTTTCTACTCTGAACTGACTCACTCGTTGCCACCTCCTGGTGTGGGATCCAGCCCTCCTCTGGGGAGCGGGGCCCAGCTCCAGCCACCACCTTCTCACGGTTGCCACCTTGCTCAGGGGAGAAGTGACCCCCTCCCACTCTCCCTGCCGCCCATCGAGTGTCTACCATGTCATCACCCACACGGTCATCATGGTGATGTCCCACCAGCCAACTTACGCCACTTCCTGCCATCCCCACTGGACCTCCAGGGAACTAATTGTCATCCCCATTTCCCAGACCATGGAATGGAGCCCCGGAGAGTTCAGTCCGTCCTCGGGGTACAGGAGGTGGGCGAGGTGGCCGAGGTGCTGAGCCCGCTGGCCAGCCTCCAGGGCTACTCCCTGAGGGGAGTGTGGGGTCCCTGAGGTGCCCTTGGCCCTCCCGGGGACTGAGGTTAGATATCTGTGGCTCCCAGGGACCTGCGGCCCCAGGGAACGTCCAGTTCCCTGTTTGCCGTGTGCTTATCTGGAGACAAAGCGGGTGTCCTGTGGGAGGACACTGAGCGATGGCTGAGGACTCCCGGTTCCTTCCCCGGTGGGGACCTTCACCCAGTTTGGTGTCTCTGCAGCGTCCAGTGCTTGGTAGTGACCCATGCTCAAGGAATGACGCAGGGCAAGGCGCGGCCTGAAGAGCCCAGGTGCTCACTCTCTGGCTGAAGCTTCTCTTCCGAAGTTTTTTTCTGGATCTCAGGATGAACGCCCGCAGACATGGCCTCCTCGTTGCTTTTCTCGGGGTTGAACTGACCAAATCCTCAAGGGAAGGGCTGCATGAATCACTGGGCACATATTTAAAGACCTGTGCCGCAGGCCAGGCCCGCTTCAGGGGCCAGGGCTCCGCCAGCGCAGTCCTCTGGGGTCCACTCTCCCTCCCAGGCCTGCTGGGGGCAAGCTCCCTGGTGCCCCAAGGGCAGGCAAGGCTGGAGACTGGGGAAGCAGGCCAGAGACGGGTGACCAGGAGGGAAGACATCCACGTGTCAGTGTCAGCACTCGGATAAGGGCATGGGAGCCGAGGGGAGGCCGGGACAGGGCTGGCTCGTCCCTCAGGAACAGCAGCAGACGGGCCTGTGGACCTTGAGTGACCAGAAGAGCAGCTGAAGTGGGAAAGGCCTGGGAGGATGAGCACACAGTAGGGTTGGTGCAGGTGACAGTGACGTCCCAGTCCCTGCCGCTCTCTCTGGAGCGTCTTCCCTCACTTCTGGAAAGGCCAACCCGGCTTTGTTTCCTTTTTCCTGATAATCCTGAGCCTGGGAGGCGTAGTCTCAGAGGGTCCTTTGTCACCAGCATCTGATTAGTTTGGGGGTTTGGTGCCGCAATGCAAGTGTTCAGAAAGACCCCTGGCCAGGGAGGCAGTGAGTTCAGTGGTCAGGCCTGGCCCCCAGACCAGGCTGCCTGGGCTGCAGGGTGGACCCGGGTCAAGTGGCGTTTATGGGCCCAGTCCACACCCAGCACTGCCCATCTGGTGCCTTCCCTGAACATGAGCAAGAGCACCCCCACTTGGCAGGTGGGGAAACGGAGGCCCAGGATGCTGAGTCAGGTGCTCACGGCTACAGAGTACGTTGAACCGCAGAGACCCGCAGGTCTGGGGCTTGGGAGCTTCTTGACTGCTGGATTGGTCCAGAGGGCAGGGAGCCCTGTCCTGCCTCTTGTCATGGGTGAGGATGAGACTCGGTCATGGTGGTGCTGGACCAATGGCAGCAGAGTCCTCTAGGCCCAGAACCAGGCCCTCCCCCTCACCCTCTTTGTCCTCCTCCCTTCTCAGCTTAATGTTTAAGAGCATGGACCCAAAGTCAGTCCACCAAGGTGAGCCTCTCTTGCGGGCTGTGTGGCCTTGGCAAGTTACTTTACCTCTCTGGGCCTCAGTTTCCTCACCTATCAAATAATTCTGTTAATAGCAAATAATTATTAATCCCCAGCACATGAGAAATGGCGTATGGATGCTCCTTGACTTACAAAGGGTTCGTGTTTCAATAAAGCCATCGTGAGTTGAAGACACCATTAAGCTGCCATGCACTAGTGACACTGCCCCTCCAGGTATCACAGAGTGGCCCAGCCTGTCCTGCACGGGCTCATCCACATGGCCTGCCGATCATTTTAACACGAAGCCTGCTGCCCGGCAGACGCTGCACGTCTCATGGGAGTGACGGAACTCCACACACCACACTCCTGGTGAGCAACCCAACAGCGGCCTGGGCACCTTCTGCGCCCGTGGTGAGGAGGACCCTGGTGAGTCGGACACGGTCTGTATCGATCTCAGAAAGCCTGATGTCAACTTCCTCTTTCCTTGGATTACGAAGGGGGGGTACACAGAGAGAAACCCCCGGGAGGGAGAGTGCCGTTTCCAGAGCTGCAGGCCAGAAGGGGCTTTTCCAAGAGAAATATCAGAGTCTGTGGTCTCCATTTACAATCGGGGCTCAGAAAGGGCGAGTTGGTTGCCTAAAATCTCACAGCCAACAAGCAGCAGAGGGAGGATTTGAACCTGGGCCTGCCATTCCAGCTCGGGCCCTCGATCCTGATGCCATATGGCTGGTCCCTGTGGTCATGGAAAGATCTAGTGCCTGACCCTGCGTTGAAAATGGAAATATGAGTCAGCAGCCGTCCCCGGGGAGCCAGAGGGGCAGAATGTTCCGCCAGATGCAGAGGAGCAGGCGCCAGCTCCAGAGTTTCTTTTATGCTGAGGAAAGGGAGGAGGAGAAGGCCAGGAGGACGGTCCACCAGCAGAGCACAGCCTGGACCTGCTGCGGCTCACACATCTGGCCTCTGGAATGCCCAGAGGATGTCTGTGTTTGTGCAGCTCCTTGCAACAGGCGACTCCTCCAACGCAGGCCTGCCTGGCACTTGGCTGTCCGGGACCGCCTGGCGGGAGCCCACCCACCAGGCCTCTGGAGATAAAGCAGCAAGGGACACCAGGCGCCAGCGCAGACGGCTAGGCGGCCCAGGCACTGGCGGTTTCCTCATCTTGGAGTGAGGACCTGGTCACCCCGGCAGGGCCCAAGAAGGGAGAGCGTGGCCAGTGCCGGCTCCCGGGGGGGTCGAGTCAATGCTTGCTGATCCATGAAGGAACCAGTGGGCGTGCATTACGGTGTCCCCAGCAGCTCTGACCTGCAAGGGTGGGGGTCCATCTCCAGCCTCCATTGCCCTCCAAGGGGACAGGGTCCTTTCTGGCCCCTTCCCAGGGCCACGCGGAGCCTGCAGAGCAAGGGCAGCTCGGCCCCTCTGCCTCTCCTCCTATGACGGGTCCCTACCTCACTTGGGGCTCGTGGCTCTACCCGGGAAAGTTGGGGGCTGGCCAGTGTGACTAAAAGAGATGGGTGATTCACATCCATCCCCAGAGGAGTGAGGCCCAGGTCTCCCTGCGGCTCCCTCTGCGCACGGCCCCGTCCCCGGGTCGGGTGTGAGTCAACCCCTTCCAGAAGCCGACTCTCGCGCTGCCGGGGGCCTGGCTGAGCCCCAGCAGCTCCCTTTCCTCTGCTCCTGGAGAAACAGGTGAGCGTCAGAGGGAGGATCAGGCCAAGGTGGCATCCCCAGGTGGCCACCGGGAGGAGAGGGCCCGCCAGGCAGCCCCAGGCCTCCCCACCAGCTCTTTTTCGACCTGGCTGAGGGCAGGGCTTGTGGCCTGCAGTCCAAATCCCTTACCCCAAAGTGGAAAAACAACCCACAATTCCACCATCGGCAGAATTTTACAAAGTCTCCTTGATGATGTAACTTGCCTGTGACCCACACCACGCTCTCCACACGACCTCGTTTCTTTATCCGCAAAATGAAAATCTTCCTCCAGAGCTGGAGAAATTATCTCTGCAGCTGCGGAGGGTGAGGCCAGGGAGTGGACTGCCATTGGGACAAGTCCCTACACGATCCCCACTGTCTCCATGAGGGACCCACATCAGATGGCGCAGGGACCTCTGGGACTTTGTTCCTGTAGGAGCCTCTGTTTATTTGGAAGTCAGGCCTCAGAATTCAGAAGTCCAGAGTGACCACACAGGCTGAGTGTCACAACCCTGAGCTCATGTCCCTGAGGCCTGGCGGAGACACAGGTAGAGAGCAGAAGCAGGATGTCCCCAGGGTTCTCATCTCCTACTGGGTGACTGAGGCTGAGTCACTTCCCCTCTGTTTATCAGTAAGACAGAGACTATAATTCCTGCCTCCTGGGGCTATAGGGCCTGGGCAAGGCTTAGCGGTTAGGGGCCTGGCTCCGGGTCCCTCCCCATCAGCTGCTGTCCAGCAGAATGTGGTCGCCTCACAGTGGCACCTGGTCATCTACTGGCAAGGCAGTCGCAGTCCGACCCAGAAGGTGGCTGAGGAGATCACACCGGCTCTCGGCTGGGGCATGGTGGCATTCAAGGACCCATAGGAACTGTGACAGAGTTCCCTGAGGTTGGTCTCTGGCATGCAGCGGATGCTCAATAAGCGCGAGCTGGCTGTGTGGGGACCCTGACACCATTAATGCAAAAATAGACCCCCACAGAGCGCTAGCCACCAAAGGGACAGTGGAGATCAGAGGCTTCTTTTAGGTCATTTCCTTATATTACCAGGGCGGGGGGGGGGGGGCCCAAAGGCAGAGAGGCCCAGCCTCGGGAAGGCCACGGCCAGGGGCAGGCAGGGCCAAGACTGAAGCCTCTGTTTCTCCAGCCGTGGAGCTTGGCACCTGCCCTCCAGCAGATGGGTCCCTTTAGAGCGAGGATGCTCACATGTCACAAAATAGGAGGGGCTTCAGACTGGTTCAAGTCATCTGAAAAGGTCCGGAGGGAGTTCACAGCAGCAGGGAAATGCCAGTGCCTTCCAAAAAGCTCCGCTGTGAGTTGAGGTGACAGGTCTGCCCCGGGAAGCCTCCCCATGGTGTCCCGCTGGGGCTGCCTCCCCGCGCTCCGCACGCAGCCCTCCGCAGCCCTGCGTGGCCGCTACCCTGTGACCGCAGCACATGGAGGCACAGAGGGGCTGAGGAACCTTCACCAGGCCCCACAGCAAAATCCCTGGAGGGGCTGGGACTTGAACTCGGACCAGGTGGCCCGGAGCCTGTGACCACGCACAGCGGCCTGCTGTCCCTTTTCCTCCTGCCGTGTCACCTCCTGCTGAATCACGTGGTCTTACTTCCGGGACCTCCTGGTCTGGTGCACAGCCCCGTGAGGCTCAAGGGGTCCATGCCCTGGGGCCAGCACTTAGTAGGACTTCGTTTTCTCACTACATTCTCAAGTCCTCTCTGTCAGGGCCTGAGCCCACTGGACACTGCAGAGGGAGGTGGCCTAGTCCAGGCAGGAGTCACCCTGCCTTCAATCTCTCAAGTCCTGGAGGTGGGCAGGGTGGGCAGGGTGGCCAGGTGAGGGACGTGGTTGGGTTAAAGTCACGGATCCTGGTCCCTCTGTGCCCCCAGGGCACCTTGGCCAGCACTTCCCCTTACTGGGCCTCAGTTTTCCTCACCAGAAGGCGGGGGAGTGGGGTCAGTAGCCTCCAAACAACTGCCATGTGACTGGAGCCTTCCAGGGGCCAGCGGCTCGTCTCAGGGGTAGGGAAGAGGCAAAGCAGAAATGGAGACCAGACCCAGCCGTTGGACCCTGGGACCCCAGGGCCCTGCACTTCTGGGACCCTGCCCCTCTGGGTCCCGAGGAGTGGGACACGCGAGGTTAACGGGTGCTGGCACCCTGGCAGAAGCCTCAGGAAGTACTGAGGGGCCTTCTGAGAAAGGGGAGGCGGGAAGGGACATATTTGTGCTGGCTTCAGGGACTGGGGGCCGGAGGTCAGCCTGGCTCCCAGCCCAGCTGGCTCAGATCACGTAGGAAACCTTTGAGGGCTGCGTGGCTCTCCTTCCAGATCCTTCTCTGGCCTGCCTCTCTTGGCCCACCCAGGCAATGCCCGAGCTGAGGCCTACGGTGGGGCAGCTGTGCCGGGAGGAAGGCCTGGGCTTCCTGGGGGACTGTCCTGTGTGCTGAGGATACGTCAGCCTCCATGTCAGGGTCAGGGGATGTGGTGCTGCCCCTTTCTTGGGGACCCTGGTCATTTGACCTAATGGCCTTGAGCCCTGGTATTCTTACCTGTGAACCAGGGAACATCGTCTGCTGCCCGAGGCAGGTGAGGTTTACCTTCCTTTGCGCCTGGCCTGGTGCAGAAACCCGCCACCCAGCTCCATCCTTCGTGGGGAGCATGGCGGGGCCTGCTTGGTGCTGCTGGGGATGGCATGGGGTCGCTGGGAGCCTTCCTGGGCGTCACCTTCACTTCCCAGAGTCACCTTCAGACCACAGGCGTTGCCTGGCCTTGCTGCGTCAACCTTGGTGGGTGGAGCCCCTGCACGCTGTGGGCTCCTGAAATTCAGGGGCCTCTGCACCTGGGACCAGAGCCCGGGCCTCTGAGCCTGGCCTCCGTGTTGCCACTGGCAGTGTGAGATCCCCACACAACGCTCATGAGCACCCGTGGCCCCGCGTGGCGTCTGTCCTCACGAAGTAGCATTCCTTGGGAGGGGTCTGAAACACCCAGAGGGGGGCCTGGTGGCCGGGCCTCAGTGAGGTCACCAGGATGACCTGTAAGGATGGCCTGTGACCCGGAGCACCAGCCAGCCACCCCCATCTGCTGGCCTCGACTCATCCCAGGGCCTCTACAGTAACTCCCAGCTTCTCGGTCACTGTGGTCACTTTGGGGTCCAGGGATGCCTGAAGGGGCTTCAGCTCCCAGGGCTCCACCTTGGCTTTTCATTGTTGAGGCCACTGTTTCCTGCACAGGTAGAGAAGGGAGGGTCGGTGTCGGTGCAGGGGTCTTGAACAGCTGGAGACCGTTTCCATTATTTGTGACTTGAAATGACCTGCTCCTGGGTGAGCGCCAGCTCCTCCCCAGGCACCTCTGGAAGCCCGAGTGAGGTTGCTGGGCCCTTGCCAGGTCCACACACATCCCACCCGCTCAGTGAGTGCACACTGAAAGCCCACTATGTGCCCAGCTCTCTGCAGATGCCCGGCTGGCTGCTGTCCCTCAAGCGCAGGCTGACACTCGGATCAGGACTCCATCCCTCACTGTGCAGGGAGGACTGGGTTGTCCCCCAGCCCAGGCCTCAACAGGGCGAGTTGCAGCAGAAGCTTTGGGGGGGGGGGGACGCAGGTGCAGGAGTGCACGTGTCCCAGGGCACAGCCGCGGCTGAGTCCCGCTTTGGCTTCTCCTGGCACTGGGAACAGGAGTGGGGCCCTCCATGCGGCCTGCTGCAGGGTCTGCCTCACCTGGTGGAGGTGAGGGAAAGTCAGGGACAGTTCAGGGACAGTTGAATCATCATGTCACAGCCTGACTCTTCCTCCTGGGGTGGGTACTAGGCCAGCTAGGAGAGGGCTTGAGGTCTCCCTCTGTTAGTCAAAGACACCTGTTAATCAGGGAGGTGTACGCCAGGGACCCTGCAGTGTCCTGCCTGTGAAGAGCCACCTGGGGCTTCCTTGAGCAAGCCACCAGGGGCAGCTCTGGTGTCCATTTCCACCCAAGGAGCTCCGTGAGCTTGCACCAGATCTGGGTCCTAGGGACAGCAGAGTGGCTACGAGTAATGCTGCCCGCATGTGTGTTTGTGTGTGTCTTTGTGTCTGTGTGAGTGCTGGTGTGTCTGGCCCGTGTTGGTTGGTGCATGTGTCCCTGTGTGTCCCTGTGCTGGTCTGTGTTGGTGCATGTGTCCCCATGTGTCCCCATGTCTGGCCCGTGTTGGTGCGTGTGTCCCTGCGTGTCCCTGTGTCTGGTCTGTGTTGATGTGTGTCCCTGTGTGTCTCTGTGGGGGGTCTGGGGAGCACTGTCTTTTTCTCCTCGTGTCCCTTTTATCAGGATGACATGGCCTGTGTCAACAAGTACCTGCCCAGCAAAGGACCTGTTGGGGAGGCGGCCTCTGCAGGTCTTGTCCCTGCGTGATGGGGCCCTCACCTGCACCATCTGCCCCCTGTCCTCAGCCCGCCTTCGTGCGGGAGCCCACCCAGGGCCTGGGCTTGCTGGCCTGGCTCCCCACGGGCTGTGACTTTGGGCTGGCTGTTCCCCTGTGGACTCACAGGTGCTCAGGGATCAAAGAGCAACCATGACACTGATCAGTGGGCTCAGGGCTGACTGTGTGTCACTGCAGAGGACTGTGCTCCAGGAGGTCATCTTCTCACACCCAGATGAAGTCAGCACAGGCCACTGCCCTGGCCAGGCCTCCCAGGCTGCCCTGCTGCCCTCAGGGAAGCCCAGTCCTACCTGAGCCCTCCCTTGGCCGCTCTGTCCTCTGCCTGGCCATACTGGCTCCTCCTCCTCCCCCCTCCTCCCTCCTCTCTCTCCTCCTCTCTTCTCCTCCCTCCTCTCTCCTCCTCTCTCCTCTTCCCTCCTCTTTCCTCCTCCCTCCTGTCTCATCCTCCCTCCTCCTTCCTCCTCCCACCTCCTTCCTCCTCCCTCCTCCTTCCTCCTCCCTCCTCTGTCCTCCTCCCTCCTCCTCCCTTCTCCCTCCTCCTTCTCCTCCCTCCTCCCTCCTCATTCCTTCCCTCTTCCTCCTCCTCCTCCCTCCTCCTCCTCCCTCCTCCTCCTCATTCCTTCCCTCTTCCTCTTCCTCCCTCCTCCTTCCTCCCCACGCTCCTCCCCTCCCCTCCCTCCCCCTTCCCCCTCTCTCTCCCCCTCCCCCTCCCCCTTTCCCCCAGAGCATGTTTTTGTCATCATCAGCTTCACCAGATTCTCCAGTGAAGGTTCCAGGTCCTACGTCCTGGCCTCCTATTTCCCACACTGCAGGGCTTTTTCAGGAGGAGCTCATCAGCTCCCTTCATTCCTTTTGTCCCCCACTCTATGCACAGGATGCCACCTCATTATATTAAACGTCCTGTGCTGTGGCGGTGACATTTCTGGCTTACTCTCGCGTGATCTTAGGACCCACGGAGGCGAGAGGATGCAGCGCCCTGTGTCCTGGGGGCCCCTGGCTTTCCTTAGCTGGGCCAGCCTTGGCCAAGCCTCCCGGGCTGGACTTTGCTCTGGGATTCTGAAGGTGACGCGAGGCAGCGGGGAGCCCCTAGTCACCCAGCTGGCCTGCATGGTGTGCCATGGCATCAGGGGCCCCCAACTCTGGTCACAGCCTCCTGGCTCAGGTGTCACCAAACAGAGCCTTGAATTGTGCCCCACCCCACGACCCCCTGGGGAAAGGGAAGGTCAGTCTCAGGAGCCTTTGCCAGAAAGAGCCTGGTGGCTTTGTTCTTGACTGAGCTCTGGTTTGCTCTTCCACCCACGTCACCTCCCAGCTATGGATCCTCGTCCCTGAATCCGGCTACCTCCTTAGGATGAACCTGTCAGCCTCAAAAACATTAGATGGGTGCTTGGCCTGAGTCCTGGGCCCCCGTCTAGAATTGACAGAAGCACCTGTCCACTCAGCTCCACGAACGCCATCACAGGAAACTACGCCAAGACCAACAACGAAGGGAGGCCCAGAAGAGGCCACTCCAGCAGGAGGAGATCCTAAATGATTTTGACCATGATTATTTGACTCTCTTTTAAAATGAATAGCCATGATTGAGATATAAAAAAAATCAGCCTCCTAGATTGAGTGCCATTAATACCATGAATGTTCTCAGATATTTGTGGACAGGATAGAGACTCTGTGCCATGAAAAATGGAATCTTGAATCTTTTTTTCAAAACTGGCTTTATTGAAGTCCACTTCTGATATTGTCAGATTCACAGTAACCAGTATATAATCAGGCTTTCCCACCCCAGTTCAGGGTGACCACCGGTCTCTTACCGTCCAAATCGGCCTTTTCTGGGTCTCTCCTGCAGGGAGAGCCCTGGGGTCTGGCTCTGTCTCTCATGAGGCCTCTGAGGTTCCTCTGCATGGTGGCGGGTGCGAGGGGCTCGCTCACTTTCCCTGCTGGATGGTGTTCTGGTATCTGATGGGCCACACTTCGCCTGGCATGGCTGACGGACAGTTAGGTCCTTACCAGTTCCTGGCTGTCACACACAGCGCTATTGCCCAGGCTCTGGTGGAGTGAGTCCTGGCGCCCGGACGGTTCTGTGAGCTCAAGCAAGTCAATTGCTTTGCCTTCCAGAGAGCCGTGGAAGGACAGTGCATTCCGTCTCCCTGTGGAGATGAGAAGCTCTGTGAGGCTCCTGAGGTCGTCCTTCAAGGTCACTGGTGGAGCTGGGACCACACTAGTTCCCTTTAAGCTGTGAACCATTTTGCATTTTAACTTTTTAATTTAAAAAAATTAACTCTCTGGCTTTATTGAAGTCCACTTCTGATATTGTCAGATTCACAGTAACCAGTATATAATCAGGCTTTCCCACCCCAGTTCAGGGTGACCACCGGTCTCTTACCGTCCAAATCGGCCTTTTCTGGGTCTCTCCTGCAGGGAGAGCCCTGGGGTCTGGCTCTGTCTCTCATGAGGCCTCTGAGGTCTCTGTGAGGCTCTACACTGTTAAATTCGCCTTGGGAGTGGTTGAATTTCACCTTCAGTTGTTATGTCCTGTTCTCTTTTATTAAAATGCCTCTACTTACAGAAAGCCGCAGGTGACATTATGATGATATTTGTGTTTTAGGTTTTGTCCACAGTTCCTGGCTCTCATTTTCCTCCTCCAGGCAGCCCACAGAAACTCCGGCTTCTCTTCCCAAGGTGGGCCATGGAAACTCATCTTTCCACACCTTGCTGTCTTGGAGCTGGCTATTCAAGGCATGATCTTGTTTGGTGGCATTGCTAAGACCCCCATTTTGGAAGGGGTCCTGCCGCATGCCCAGGGGGAAGGAATGCTGCCCAGGGAGGTCAGGAACACTGCACAGACAGCCCTGCTGGGCCCCCAGCCGATGACTGGCACTGGATCAAGCCTTTTTCTGCAGTCACATTTGGACTTGGCCATGGGTCAATTGTGCCAACGCACAATAGCATTTGAGAGCTGGAGATTTCTGGAGGGTGGAGCTCCTGGAGAGGGCGCGGAGGCCCTGGGACCCTCCCATGCCCAGCCCTGTGCATCCCTTCTCCTGAATCCTTTGCAACATCCTTCACAATCAACTGGCAGCTATATGGGGTTCTCAGGGTTCTGGGAGCCTAGAGAAGAAGCCGGATGTGTACAGGTCAGTCAAAAAGCACACCTAGGGGCTGGGGATGTGGCTCAAGTGGTAGCGCGCTCACCTAGCGTGCGTGTGGCCCAGGTTCGATCCTCATCACCACATACAAACGAAGATGTTGTGTCCGCCGAGAACTAACAAAAAATAAATAAATGTTAAAATTCTCTCTCTCTGTCCCCCTCTCTCTCACTCTCTCTTAAAAAAAAAAAAAAAAAAAAAAAGCACACCTAGGCTTGCAACTGGTGTCTGAAGTGTGTGGATGGGGCTGGTGGGGGCAGGCTGGGGACCTGACGCCGCCTCCAGACAGGCAGCCACTGCAGAACTGCTTGCTTGGTGTGTGGGGAGCCTGCCCCCCATGTGGCATCCAAGCCTTCTGTGCCACAAGGTGGGGCAGAGACACAGCAGAGGCTGAGCTGGGCTTTCCCTGCACGCCTGGGACCTGCCTTGCCTTTGGGTGTGGGCTGGTGCTGCAGCTGCAGGACAGCTTCCCTCCAGGACATGCTTGCTTTACACAGTCTCCTTCTCAGTCTCCGTCCTCAAGTAGCATCTGAAGTCACCGAGTCCACGTCACTGGAACGGAGCATTCAGGCTCGTAATGGCTGGTGCTAACAAGATGCAGCAGGAAGACCTCCATCACCCCTCTGGGTGGTTTATCAAGAAAACTTAGTGCAGTTCATTACTTTCTGGGGGTTGGAGGAGGAGCTGGGGATTGAACGCTGGGCCTTGCATTGCTCAGTGGGTCTGCTTCACCACTGGGCATGCCTGCTCCGCTTGCTCCATTACTTTCTTAACCAAAAGATAGGACAGCAGATTCCAAGGTCTAGACTCTCTTAGTGACATCCAGGGCTGTTTTCACACTTCAGATTAAAACAGCCCAGGAGAGCCGGACGGCTCTCCAGAGCATTGGGCTTGGTACAGTTAGTTACTGGACTGCTGGGACCCTCGGTTTCCTCATCTGTAAATGGGGACCATGGGTCAGTCAATCGTGGGGGCCGTCTGAAGACTAAAGACTTGGCAGTGGAAAGAGAGCCGGTACCTCCAGTAAGCACTGGATCACATTAACCATGACCACTGTCTCCCCAACAGCTTCCACGTCACCCTGGGACCCCGTGAGGCCACGCAGCTGGACTTCCCATTTCACTATGAAAAATTTCACACACAGGGAAGACTGAAAGAATCCTGTCCATGCACACCCTGCTTCCCTGCAGCTTTACTGAGATATACTGAATAGAAATGGTACCTATCCGCGTTGTGCCTGGGGGTGTTCTGACCCAGGAGGAGTGGTCTCCATAGTCAAGATGGCAGATCCATGGCCCACACAGTCATCTTTGTGTGTGTGTGTATGTGTGTGTGTGATGAGAACACTGAAGACCGGCTTTCTTAGGAAACTTGAAGTGTGTGTGGTCACCATGATGTCATTAGACCCCCTCATCCTGCACACCAGGAACTTGGTGCCCTTTGACCCAGGTCTCCCTGTTCTCCCCCCTCCTGGCCCTGACCACCCCATTCCACTTCCTGATCCTACAAGATTCCACACACAAGTGTGTGAATCCCTTTCTGCGCCTGGCTTACTTCACGTGGCTCCGTCCTCGACTTCACCCGTATGGCCACACGTGATATCTTGCTGTATTTCATTTATTTCCTGACGGCTGTATCCCCCCCCCCCCAAACCATTCAACAGCAAACAGCCATCAACATGCCCTCATTGCTGGACACCCCAGCGTGCAGCTCTTGAGAACAAGGTACTGTCCCCAGCAGCCACTAGGGTCGGTGATGCTGAAAGACCACCTGTCCCCACTCAGGCTGTCTGGTCCCACAGAGGACACTGTCTGGCTTTGGATGTTTTGCCAATCCGATGAGGGCAAGGTGTCTCTGGTGTGGTTGTATAAGTCTCTGTTATTACCACTGAGATGGAACAGTTTTTTACATGGTCAAAGGGATTGTGCTCATTTTTCCATGAGTATCTGCTCATGGCTTTGGTCCATTTTGAAATCATAGTTTTGGCTTCTTCACCTCTGCTTTTAAGAACGCCTTAATTCCTGATGAGATTAAGGAGTTAGTTACAAACTGTGAAGATTTTTGTACAAATCACAAGTTACAAACGTCTTCTCCCATTTGTCTCATGGAGCTTGTAGGCATGAAAAACTGGCTTAAAAAATGGGCTTTATTATGATGCAGCTGAACTTATAAAGCTTTTACTGGATCGTTTCTGGACTTGGAGTCCTAGATAGACTCAAAACATTCTTGCTCCTGGTTTACAGAGGAACAATCCCCTCACATTTTCTGGTAGAAGTTGTAAGATTCCATTTGAACACCCGATCTCTGGTGCGCTTGGGGTCTCTCTGGGTTTTGGCGGGAGGTCTGGAGGCACTTTTACTGCTTTCCCAGATGGTCATCCATTGGTCCCCTCGTGGCTTAGCGACGACCCTGCTCCGGCCACTCCAGACGTGGACATTCCCCCTGTGTCCTTGGGTGCTCCTCTGGACCTCCCCTGGGCCCCCTGTTCTGCCTTCCACGTCCACTTTCCCAACAGGCTCGAGGTGTGCGTTCCTGCCTGGTGGCCGACAGGAGGCCGTGACAGCCCTTCTTTAACATTCCCGGCTATTTTTGATGGTCTGTTATTTAATATCAACTTCATGATCAACTTGTTAAATTCCAGGGAAAAAAACAAAACCAAACCAAAGAGCCCACCTTCATTTTTTTCTCAAGGACTGTGCTAGACAGTCTACTGACCTGGGCCAAAGGGACATCTGAGGGCAGGCCTCAAGGCACGGAGTCTTCCAGGACAGGGGAGGCACACAGCTCCACTGTGTGTATATACGGGGTCTCTGAGGAATGGGTCCTACAATGGGTTGGATTGGGTCCCCCAAAAGATACCCTCAAGTTCCTAACCCAAGCTGTACCTCAGTCCTTCCTCAGAACCTGACGTCATTTGGAAATATGGTCTTTACAGAGGTAATCAAGTCACAACGAGCACATTAGGGTGGTCCTAATCCCAGTAACTGGTGTCCTTTGGGGGAGGGGTAGTTCAGACAGACAGACATGAAGGTTGAAGCCCGGTGTGGTGGTGCATGCCCGTCATCCCAGGGAGTCAGGAGGCTGAAGCAGGAGGATTGAAAATTCAAGGCTGTCCTCAGCAACTAAACAAGACCCTGTCTCAAAATAAATCCCAGAGCTCGGGAGGCTGAGGCAGGAGGATGG
This sequence comes from Ictidomys tridecemlineatus, assembly GCF_052094955.1. Taxonomy (NCBI): domain Eukaryota; kingdom Metazoa; phylum Chordata; class Mammalia; order Rodentia; family Sciuridae; genus Ictidomys; species Ictidomys tridecemlineatus. The sequence goes on along the minus strand of NC_135477.1, from coordinate 181,859,425 downwards.
CGAGTTCAAATCCAGCCTCAGCAAAACCGAGGCGTTAAGCAACTCCGCGAGACCCTTGTCCCTAAATAAAATACAAAATAGGGCTGGGGAGGTGGCTCAGTGGGTAAACATCTCTGGGTTCAATCCCTGGTATCCCCCCCAACATAAAAAAAGATGAAGGCAGAGGTGGAGTGGCATGCCTGCAAGCTGCCAAGGGAGGCCAGAGACGGCGAGCAAGCCACCAGAAGCCTTGTGACAAGCAGGCATCAGATTGTCCCTGGATCCCCAGGAAGGAGCCAATCCCGCCGTCCTCCTGATCTCAGGCTTCAGCCCCCAGGTCTCCGAGTCTCCGGAGCTGGACCACCCTGAACACAGTGCTCTGCTACGGCAGCCCTGGCCGACGAGCGCAGGCCCCTGGAGGCCTCTTAGGCCAGAAGTGAGCCTCGCCCCAGCTCGGGGACACCCCAGCACACTGTGCTCTCCTGTCCCTGACCTCGGGTCACCAGGCCTGTTGCTCTCCTGCCTTGCAGTTGGAAGAAGGAGGCTGTGAACACATCAGGGCACTGGGGGTGTGACCTCCCTCTCCATGGGTGGCCAAACCCACTGAGGCCAAAGCCAGCGCATGAGTCACTTGTCCACTGTGGCTCAGTGGGTCAGCGGGGCCAGGCAGAAGACCCGAGTTTGGGGGATATTTCCTTCCCCCTTTCCTTTAGAACCTAGAAACAGCCTCCTACAAGTTATCACCACAAGAAATAGTGAGATGGCAGACGCCCCTCCCTCGTGCCACGCCTGCCTGTGCCATGGCGAGATAAGGACAAGGACTTAGGGGGCAGGGATAGAGCACTCGCTGTGTGCCTTTGGACAAGCTACTGAACCTCTCTGGGCCTCGGTGCCCCCATGTCTTCTCAAGGGGGTGGGGAAGGCCCCTACCTCACAGAGTGTGTGTCACCGTCACAGGAGGAGCATTTGGTCAAGAGCCAGGTTCATAGCAGCAGTCATCACTATTCCCAGGAATGTCCCCCAAATAACTTACCCAAAAAGGCAAGGTTGGCCTTCCCAGTTTGGAGTCCTCACCCATGATCCCGAGCACACTGCCCAGGGCGCCGCCTCCTGCTTCCCCAGGGAAGAGGGGGAATGAAGTATGACCTCATCTGCCCCCTCCCGCCAGCGTTAATTACTGAGCACTTTCTAATTATGAAAAGGAAATTATATCTCAATTCATACTCTGTTAAAAAAAGGAAAAGAAAGAGCCCTCAGAGGGCTGTCACTTCTGGGCCAGGCGTCGGCCCCCAGCCAGCAGCAGGGGTGTGGCCGGCCATGGTGGGCAGGCGCGTCCTCTGTCCAGGGCAGCAGCCTGAGTCACCAGGCCCTGCTGCGGGTCGGGCCTCCGGCTCCTGTGCTGTCCCCCTGTGTGTGTCCAGCCAACCTTGCTCTGAGTTCTGTGCTGGGGACCAATAGGCAGAACACACGTCCCCGCTCCCTGGCCAGCGGGAGGGACACAGTCATCACAGGGCCTGGTCCCCACGGGGAACCCTAGGGTAGCTATTTCCACAGACACGGACCCTCAGCAGGGACTTCAGGGTTGTCACTGCTCCCAGTTTAGGGGAAGGAGGGGGACCGAGGCCCCAAGAGACAGGAGGGAGGTGGGAGGTGACACAGGCCAGCCTGTCCCAGGCCCTTCTCTGGCCCCCCACGTTCTACCTGGGTGCTGTGAGCAAAGGGGCCTGATCCCCGCGGGAGCGTCATTGGCCAGGTGACTTTCCCACCCTGGGCCTGGATACCTTGCTGGGTTTGTGGGACCCAGGGTGTCATCGGCTCTAGGGCTCTTCACCAGCCCACACACCACCAAGAAAGAAAAGTGCCATGGCCTGCTGTGTCACTGAGGGGTGACGTGTCCCCACTCCTAAGTCACATTCCCGCCTGGGAACAGCGTGCCTTCCATACAAGGAAACACAGCAGAAGCAGTGACTGCCTTAAACAGGGCCTCACAAGTCCCGAGTGGCTACAGGCACAAGGCTGGCCCTTCCTGATGCCACCAAACCCCTTTCCAGCCAGCTGTGGGTCTCAGCACAGATCAGGGGTCAGCAAACTCTGCCTTAAAGCGACAGAGTTGAGTACCTAATGCTTTGTAAACCACAGTCTCCGTCCCAATGCGTGGGCCTATGTGCCGATAAAACTTTATTTATAAGCACCCACAGTTGAATTTCCTGTGACTTTCACCTGTCACAAAATACAAGGCTTCTTTCAGTTGTTTTTGCCCCCGTCATTTAAACTATGAAAACTACCCTTGTGAGCTGTGCAGAGGCGGGGGGCTGTCTTGGCACATGGGCTGGGGGCTGCTGATCCTGCCTCCGGGCTCTTCATATCGGGCCCGGCAAGAGACACACGTTCCTTATTCTCATTTTATCAACCAGGCAGTGTCATAGAAGCCACATGCCCGGCCACACACAGCTGGGAAGTGGGCGAGCTGTGTTCCAACCTCGGCAGTCCAACAAGCTCGGTTTGAAGAACGCTGCTGCCCTAAATATAATTGCCTTTTAACATTTTTTTCCTTTTCCTCTTGCTTACCAAAATTACACATTTGAGATTTACAGGAAGAAAAGGAAAGTAACTCCACCCTCCAGAGATAAACAGTGTTGAAGATTTTGAAAACACAGACGCACCCACACTGACTAGTTCCAATGTTCTGAACACTGTGTGACTTGGGAAGAGTTGCCTAACCTCTCTGAGTCCTTGTCTTTCAAATAAGGGAGCTGGATGAGCTGTGTCAGCTCGGCAGGCTCCCAGCCCTGAATGTGGGGATGGTTTGCAAGGATTGCGTAATAGCAGTTGGCTCTGTCCTAATGCTTGGGTGTGGAGGGTGAGGTCAGCCCTTGCCAGCCACTCATTGTAGGCCTGGGTGGCGTTCAGTCTGCCTGCCTGGGGCTACACACTGAATGGCTGTGGAAAGGTGCAGGGACCCTAAGGCTCCAGCTGGGGTCCTAGGAGGCCCCAGGCTGGTTCCAGGCACTGCCCTCCCTACTCAGGGAGGAGAGTACAGAGCCAGCTCAGAGGCTAAGGCTCTGGCCAGTGGCTGCCTGGCCTCAGCTGGAAGGACTAAGGCCTCAACACAGCAGGGTGACCTGGCTGGATGCCTGGGCCCATCTCTTGAGACAGACAGAGTTTGGATCTGTGTCTAATGGCAGGTCACCACTCGGGCCTATTTCCTTTCTAAACTTTGAGGTCCATCAGCACCCCCCAGGGTCTCCCACAAGCTCAGGAAAGGCCACCTTCTAGGGCCCAGCATGAGGAAAGGCTCAATAGGCGTGAGTTCTAGCCCTTTTTTTTCTGCTATTTTTCAACATTTAAAAAATCCGACCCTCTCCCTGAACAGAGCGGATTGCTCCATTGTGGTCCATCAAGATAAAGGAAGCTCAACCCAGTAAAGTCATGCCACCCTTGGCCATGTGCATGGTGCCTGCCCTGTGCACACCTTGTTCAGTTACCCACCATTTTATACTGGACCCCTGGACTGCTTTGATGCTGAATGCCCTTCCCTGTCCATGCCCCACAAGAACTTTGGGTCACTTCCCCCAACTTTGCTCCCTTTCGGCAGGAAGCAGCTTGGAGATGTCGTCACCCGTTTTTCCACAGACATGGAAGGTAGACTGGACCGTGGGGGCAATGCAGCAGTGTCCACTTGAGATGTAGCCCTTGCTGCTCGGCCACTGCAATTGATTTTTAAATTGGACATGTTTCTTCCTTTCCTAATCTCAGGGGAAATAGGATTACCTCTCTCCCCATCCCCAGCAGAGTTATCCATCCTGAGGACACACCCACCATAGGAAGGAAGGAGTCCAGACTGGGGGATGGTGCCAGAGGGCCTCAGAAATGACCATCTCCCCAATTAACTAGTGAATTCAACTCCAGACAGAGAACAAGGGAAACACAGCCTTTAAATCACCTCTTTAAAAGCCCCCTGTTGCTGCTGATGGGCAGAATCATAGCCTCTGGGATAGGAGTCCCCTGTGTTTCTCTTTTGCTAGCAAAGTAATAAACCTTCCTTTGCCTTTTTCTCAAAAAAATTCTACCTTTTCACATATTGTGGAACGACTGTGTGCCACCAAAGGCAACAGGTGGGGGACTTGGAGGGGAGAAGACAGTCCCGCTGTCAAGTGAGTAACTTTCACCCTTTCACCCAGTCAGACATCAGGTCCCCCAGGCCCGGGAGGAAGATGTGGAAGACTCTGGGGAGTCTCCCTGACAGCACTTCTGGCCTCACGTCTTGTGTGGTGGAAGACCCGATGGCATTCTGGCTGGACAAGGAGGGCAGAGTGAGCAAGGGCCCTGGTGGGAAAGAAGGAGAACATTGAGGAAACCAACCCACCAGCGTCAGCCAGGAGTGGGAGCTGAGGGGGACAGCCAGCCAAGGGAGGACCCCATGGGGCTGTGGATGGGGTGGGACACAGGGAGCCCCACGAGGTCCCTGAGCCTGATGACCACCACATGGTGAAGGGGCTGCGGACTCTGAGAGAGAGCGCGCGCGTAGCTGGGGCGCTGTTCCCTCTCCTGTGAGCAGACCCAGGTGTGGTCCACCCTGGCCCTGTCCTCCCAGTTTGTCTTTGTCCTACATGGGCATCATTCCCAGTTTACAGAGGGGGAAGCTGAGGCTCAGAACTGATGAGCTGCCTGCCCACAGGCACCAGGCAGACGGTGGCCAGGTCCACTTTCTGATTGCCATTCCTTTTCTGTGATCCCAAGACAGATCCGAAGCTGGTCCCAAGCAGGGCCAGGAGCATGCTGCTCCCTCCCTCCTTCACAGGAGGGGGCTCACCAGGTGTGGCTTCAAGGCCACACACTGAAGGTGGGGAGTCCAGGCTCCTCCTCCTCACCCCTGCAGCCACCAGGCTTATCCCCAAGCCCACTAAGAACAGGGAACCAGGTGAGAAAGGCCCAGCTCTCGCCTGGGTCTACGTCCTCGGATTCATCCTGCTTCTTCCCACGACAGCCAGGTCCACAGCTGTCTTTCTGCCCTGCCCTCGTGGACTCTGGTCTCTCGTCACCTGACCGTGCCAGCCTCTCTCTGGCTCTGTCGCAGTCAGGGGCAGCATCCCCTGCTCCTGAGTCATCTGGGACCAGGGCAGCTACACTTTTACCATGTCTCTGCGCAGGTGGCCCAATGACCTGTGTTGTAGGGGTCAAGGACAAAACTTCCCTGAGCTGAGCTGTCCCACCCACATCTCTGAGAGTCTCCCATGAGCTGGGCCTGGCAGTGACCTTCGGATGCCAGTGCTGGGGAAACCCAACAGATTGGGCGAATCGTAAGGAGAAGGCAGCTGGACCCTGCTTGCCTATACCCACCTCCAGGGCCTCACGCCAGCCACAAGGTCAGCTGCTGTAGGCCCACCCAATGGAGGTGGCCCTGGAGGCTCAGAAAGGAGCAGTGAACCAGCAGCAGGGGCTCCAGCCTCCTCTCTCTGCCCTTTCCCACAAGGGGTAAAAGGCAAGCCCAGAGGGCACAGACACTGGGCTCCACGGCAGGGCCATGCTACCACCATGATATTTGTATAAAAAGCTGTCTTTCTGAAAAAATTTGGGCAGGGGAAGGCATAATGAGTGTTGTTGGTTAAAAAAAAAAAATAGGGACAAATCAAGTCGGTATGCTGTGAAAAGACCAGCAGCTGACACTGAATGAGTCAATGCAAAAAGTATGTTGAGGTCCTCAGCTGAATAAGTAGGATAAACAAATAAAGAATGTCTTCGCCTTCTTTCTCTCTTTTGAGATACCGGGAGGGCGCAGCTCTTATCTGAAGACTGCTTTGGTGTTTTCCTCGAACTATGGTCAGAGGAAGGTAGAAAATGCCCTTTAACACAAAGTTCAGTGTCCTGAACTTCTAGAAGAACCCAGGCGGAAAGTTTGCGCCTGCGAGGGCACTTAAGTTAAGGGAGGCAAATGCAGAAGTTGTTCTGATCCCCAGAGCAACGACACAGAGTGGCCAGCAAAGCCCCTCCCCCTAGGCAGGGGAGGAAACCGCAGAATGTTCCTGACTCGGCACCCCAGCGCGGGTGGCGCAATGTTTATGTTTGTGTATCTACTACGTCCATATCACCGCCGCGGGCTCGGCTGCCCAGGGGCCTGGGGTTGGGGGGCAGGTCCCGCAGGGGGTCTTGCCTGGCGTTTGGGTGCAGGTCCTGGCGACCCGCCCAGAGCGCCGCGGGATGGGGTTCCGAGTTCGGCCTGTGCAGATGCAGGGGTCAGGGAGTGGCAGGTGGGCCGGCCGGCTCGTGTGGGGGTTGAAGCCCCCGAACCTGGCGCACCGTAGGCGCTCTATCAGCGCATATTTGTGGAGTGAGGAAAGGCATGGGGAAGCGCGGTCTTGAGCCAAGGAGACAAAGCGTGTCTGGCGGCCCCTCGGGGGCGCTGTCGGGCTGCGCGGTGGGTCGCCCGGGTTCCCCACATGTTGAACCCCCGGAATCCGCAGTCAGCCTCGAGGGCCGCCCGATTCCCGGTCCCCGATTCGTCCTTGGCTCACCTCTTCTGGGGACCACCTGAGCAGGCAGGGCAGTTTTTCAGTGGGGGCATTTTCCTTGCCCGTAGTTTAAAAAAAGAAAGGAATTAAAGCTACAGTATAAACTGGGAAACAGGAAGACGTTTCCCGAACCTCTCCGGCCCGACTCACCCTGGCCATCCTAAGTACACATCTAAGTGGGGACAAAGTCATCAGTTTTCTCTAACCCTCATCTCGGGGTCCTTTCTGCTGCCCCCACCGGGAAGCGTGATGCTGGGCAAGTTGGTCACTACTCCTTGGGAACCCGTTTCCCCACCCCTCGGCGGGAAGGCAATGAGAGCAAGGGGCCCGTCTGTATGCAAAATCGCGGGGGTCGAGAAGGAGGTCTCCGAAGCCGGGGAGGGCAGCGGGCGCCCGCAGGTGGCACGGGGCGCGCCCTCCTAGCCGCTGGCGACCCGTTCAGCCCTAGCCTGGCAGCACGCCGCCTTCTCCCGCGGGCTCGGGAGAGCGCGGCTGGCCGGGCCTGGGGGACGCGGGCGGCTGGGAGGGCGCAGCCGGACAGCAGGGCGGGGGCCGGGGCGCGAGCCAGCGCGCCGCAGCGGACCGGTTTAGAGGCCGATGACGTCTTTGCCTCTGGCTGCGCGGCGCCCGGCCCGAGCGGGCGGGTGACGTCACCACTCACCACGTGATCACCATTCAAACAAACAAACCCTGCCCCCCGCCGGCCCGCCCGCTCCGCCCCGCCACAGGCCGCTTATAAACGCGCCGCCCCCGGCCGAGCGCAGTGCGAAGGAAGAGAAGACAGACCGGCGCCTCGGACCCATCGCAGGGCAGACGGGATAGCAGCGAGCGAGCGAGCGAGGCCCGGAGTCCCGCTAGCACCCCTTGCTAGGTCCGAGAGCAGGTTCTGTTTCGGCGCAGAGACTCAGGGTCAGGCTTTTCTTCGAAAGCCGCCGCCCTGCCCTTGACTTCCGAGGACAAAGAGCAGCGAGGACCCGGCACGCTGGGGGCGCTGGGGCCGGCCATGGTCATGGAGGTGGGCACGCTTGACGCCGGAGGCCTGCGGGCGCTGCTGCGGGAGCGCGCGGCGCAGTGCCTGCTGCTGGACTGCCGCTCCTTCTTCGCGTTCAATGCCGGCCACATCGCCGGCTCCGTCAACGTGCGCTTTAGCACCATCGTGCGGCGCCGTGCCAAGGGCGCCATGGGCCTGGAACACATCGTGCCCAACGCCGAGCTTCGCGGCCGCTTGCTGGCTGGCTCCTACCACGCCGTGGTTCTGCTGGACGAACGCAGCGTCGCTGTGGACGGCGCCAAGCGCGACAGCACCTTGGCCCTGGCCGCTGGAGCGCTCTGTCGCGAGGCGCGGGCCGCGCAAGTCTTCTTCCTCAAAGGTACGCCCTTGGGGAGCGCCTCGCCGACCGTGTACAGGGACCCCTGGCCCTCGGCTCCTGGCGGGGGGCAGCCCCACCTGCGGCGCTGGGCGCCCACATCCTGTCTCTGGGGTCATGCCACTGGCTTTGTTTGGCTCTAGGAACAAAGACTTGCCTGAGCCTCTTGGATGTAAACTCCCAGCCCCTGGTGGGTGGGGGAGTTGTCTCAAGGTGCTCCCTTCCCATGGTTCTAATGGAAAAAAAATGTCTTTGTCTTCCCAGGAGGGTATGAAGCTTTTTCAGCTTCCTGTCCGGAGCTCTGTAGCAAACAGTCGACCCCCATGGGGCTCAGCCTTCCCCTGAGTACTAGTGTCCCTGACAGCGCAGAATCTGGATGCAGTTCCTGCAGCACCCCACTTTACGACCAGGTTAGTAGGGGCCCAAACCAGAAGGAAGAAGTAAGAGCTGGCCAAGGCCTGGGACATCAGTGCCAGTAAGAATGTAGAAAGTGACTGCGGCTTTATAACAGGAACAACAACGTGAGGTCTTATTGTTCCCTGTTGAGGGGTCTGATGAAGCCGAGTTTCTTATTGCTGGCATTGCAGAAGTTGACATGCTGGCCCTGTCCAGGCACATGGGCTTCTGCTCTCTTTATTTATACTCCATCAGCAGAGCCTGGAAGGGCCCCCGGAATCTGGAACTCACTTTCTGGCAGGGAGTTTTGAGGGTGTGGGTACTGGTGCTTGCTTGGAACAGGCTTGATGAGTGCTGGATTTTTCTGGATTTCAGGGTGGCCCAGTGGAGATCCTGCCCTTCTTGTACCTGGGCAGTGCCTACCATGCTTCCCGCAAGGACATGCTGGATGCCTTGGGCATTACTGCCCTGATCAATGTTTCGGCCAATTGCCCCAACCACTTTGAGGGCCACTACCAGTACAAGAGCATTCCTGTGGAGGACAACCACAAGGCGGACATCAGCTCCTGGTTCAACGAGGCCATAGACTTCATAGGTGAGCAGGACCACCTGGGACATTTCTGCCCCTCCCCGTTTGGGTGACAGCATAGCCTCTTTGGCAAGGACTCAGTTGAATGATCCCTATCTAAGCCTTTCAGACATTAGATACTAATCTGGTGTCACAGCGTGCCTGCAAAATATGGAAGTTGATGTCCCACTTCACCGAGGCTCAGAAAGGTGGATGGATTTGTTGAAGATCCATCTGCTAAATGGGCACACTGTCTGGGTTTAAATCCCTTGCTGTCCTTTGCCTAATGCCATGAATAGTGCCCAGTGGCTGTGTGAGGTGATGTTGACCCCCTGGCTAGGACACGCATGACATTTTGCACACCCCACTCTTGGCTCGGGTCCTCCTCCTGAGCTCTGGCTTCCTTTGTCTTCCAGATTCCATCAAGAATGCAGGGGGAAGGGTGTTTGTCCACTGCCAGGCGGGCATTTCCCGGTCAGCCACCATCTGCCTCGCTTACCTCATGAGGACTAACCGGGTGAAGCTGGATGAGGCCTTTGAGTTCGTGAAGCAGAGGCGAAGCATCATCTCCCCCAATTTCAGCTTCATGGGCCAGCTGCTGCAGTTCGAGTCCCAGGTGCTGGCCCCGCACTGCTCCGCCGAGGCCGGGAGCCCTGCCATGGCTGTGCTAGACCGGGGCACCTCTACCACCACCGTCTTCAACTTCCCCGTCTCCATCCCTGTCCACTCCACGAACAGTGCCCTCAGCTACCTTCAGAGCCCCATCACCACCTCCCCCAGCTGCTGAAAGGCCCTGGAGGTGAGGAGATTCCATCCCTCCAGGACCACAGGCTCTTCCTCCAGAAGAGAGGCAGTAACTCCAGAGATGGGCTTGTGGGTGCTGGTCCTTATTTATTTAATTTCACCCAAGTTCCCTGGGTTCTGAGCAGTTGCCATGGTGACAGCGTCAAGACATTTGCTGAACTCAGCACATTGCGGACCAATACGCAGTGGGTACATCAAGTCCCTCTGACAAAATGGGGCAGAAGAGAAAGGACTCTGTGTGTGAGCTGCTTTCTCTTTGCTTGCTTCCGTTTTTTCTAGAAACTTGATGCTTGACATACCTACCAGTATTACCATTCCCGATGACATATATGTATGAGAATATACCTTATTTATTTTCCCGTAGGCGGTCTGCCTTCACAAATGTGTCTACTCCTAGAAGAACCAAATACCTCAATTTTTGTGTTCAGTACTGTACTATCTTGTAAATAGATCTGAGCAGGTCTGTTCTCACCACTGGTGGAAAACACCAGTGTTGGTTTATTTAGTTGCCAACAGTTGTGTGTTTGCTGGTTATTTATGACCTGAAATAATATATTCCTTCTTCTAAGAAGACATTTTGTTATATAAGGGTGAATTTTTTTATACAACAGAATAAATTATGTGATTTCTATGAAAATCTCAATGCTTCTTTCTTTGGCAACCCTGCCTGATCCCTGTCCTGCTAGTGAGGGAAGCATTTGGACCAGTGCCTGAAGAATCTGATCCTGCACTCCTTGGTGGCCCCTGGGTCCCATGAGATGACTGGGTCGCCAGGGAATGTGCTAGGGTAAGACACCAGTGCTAAGGCAGAATGCTTGTACAGGGTCAAAGTGTCCCCTCACCCCCTGCTGTGTCCTTGTCAGCAGCCTGGTAACCTATTGTGTCACCCAGGGAGTCCAAGTGTCCAGAGCAAAGAAGAAAAGGCCATCTGCCTGGGTTCCCTTTCGCTTCATGCCTTCCACCTTCCTCTGGTTAATATCATGTCCCCACCCCCAGCTGTGCTGGAGTTAGGAAAATTGTGTTTTTCCAGAACATGACATAAATGTACTCCTCTGCGCAAGGCGGTGGGTGCTGTGGCGCCAGGAAACCCTAACAAGGTCTTTTGCATCTTTATCTGCAAAAGATGTTGGGACCCCTGCACAGCTGGGAGGCAGGGTTGGGCAGTTGGAACCCGTTTTTTTTTGTTGTATTGTTTTTAATTTCTATGTGCTTTGCATTTTATCACCTGCCAGTCTCTCTTTGCTTTTGAAAAAAGGCTTTACTTTTGCAAAACAAATATATCCAATGGCATATGAGCAGGCCCAATCCAGAGAAAGTTCTGTAAGGCCTCACCCCCGCCCCCCCCACCAATTAGTGTGACGTTGGAGACCTCCACGCCAGCCTCTGCAGACAGAAACAACATTGTGTCTGCTGCCTCCTTTGGGTCCCTTGCTACTCTGATTTGGTAATTTCAATGAAGATAGGCAATTAAGTCTGACTTGCTACAGGGCAGTATTCTGAATTTTTACCCTCCTGCCAAGCAGGCTAAGAAGGAGGTGGCATAATTGACTACCAATCCACAACCCAGTGCACAATGGTGAATTAAAGAACTGCAGAGCTCTTGGGCGGCCGGGTCCTGGGTGCCTGCTGCCACGTGCTTGTTTCTGGACAAAGTGCCGGGGGATGCAGAAAAGAAAACACACCATTCCACGGACCTAGGAGCACCCCGAGCCACGGTCCTCATTCAGCCCTGGCTTTCAAGGGCTTTCACAATTGGTGTCCTTGACTTCTCCCTGTTGGTCCACCTCTGGCACTTGACCTGCAGGCCCTGAAAGATCCCTGTGTTCTAAGATGTGAGAGCTTCCCGGGGCCTGGCAAGCTCATTTCCTTGGCTGGGTTTCCGGCTCATGGCAAGTGTGTTCCTGCTTTTCAAAACAAACTGTACCCACTGTTTTCATCCAACCCTAGAAATTTACTATTGCAAACATCTCCCTTCGTGGAAATGTACCAGCGACGTTGTCGGTGGTAGATGTCATGGCTGACTTCCCCGTGGGCCTGGGCCTTCACTTTTGACTTGGCAGGGGTGAGCCAAAATTAATCTCCAGTGGGATCCACTCAGTGGAAAAATACAGCAGCTGCCTTAGGGAGCCGCCAGTGAAAACAGCCGGCGCTTTCCACAGCTCAACCCCTGCAACTCAGGACAGGTCCATATGCTGGATCGCAGGGTCCAGGCCTCCAGGAAACGTCCCATTGGACCTGACACTGTTTTTTTTGGGAGGGGGGGAAGATGAGTATCTCCCGATGAAAAGAAGTACTTTCACTCTATTAAACTGTTTGACAGAGACAGCCTGAAATAGAGACAACTTCATCACCTGATACTGAGGATGAGAGAGTGACAGCTGTCACTTTTAGAGTTAGCACCATGAGTCAGGCACAGCCTAAGGGCTGTGCACATTCACATGCAACCGCAACACCCATTTTCCAGAGGAAGAAACTGAGGCTTAGAGAGATGAAGTAACATGTCCATGGTCATCCAGCAAGTACACCGTCTTGCAGAGATGGGAGGCCAGGCCTACAAGAAGACAGGACTAAGAGTCCAGCTCAGTGCAAAGAACAGCTGGAAGGAGTGAGGAAAGCCAAGGTTGGCCACCAACCAAACTTCACCATGGTTTCACTGTGGAATTTTGGGGTGGAAAATCTATTCCTCCCTTAGGGCCTCAGTTTCCTTGTCTGAAATGAGGAAAATAGAAGCTGCTTTATTTGTGGGGAAGAAATGGGCCCATGAAGCCAGGTGTGGTAGCACAAGCCTGTAATTTCAGCAGCTCAGGAGGCTGAGGCAGGAAGATTGCAAGTTCAAAGCAAGCCTCGGCAACTTAGAGAGGCATTAGCAACTTAGCAAGACCCTGTCTCAAAATGAAAAATAAAAAGGGCTGGGGATGTGGCTCAGTGGTTAAGTACCCCTGGGTTCAAAAAAAAAGAAAGAAAGAAAGAAATGAACCCCTGAATGTAAAGTACCTAGCATTTCCATCCCCTTGCCCTGGTCCCAATAACCCTGGCAATCCCGAGTCTGCCTTCCACCACTAAGATGACCAGAGCACTGGCTCTGAGGGGCAGGGTCCTCCCCGCTCTCTATTTCTAGATGTGGTGAAGGCATCGGCGCAAGCCTCATGATTTCCTGTGGTCTCCAGGCATCCATTATTGGACTAGGATTCTTCCAGCTTCCACGCCTCCACCCCCGCCGCATCCTCTCCTTTCCTTGGAATTTTGTAGTCGTGCTCATTTGCTTTGGTTCGCAGCCTCTGGCATCCGCCCCCTCCCTCCTGGCCATCGGGGATGACATCATGTGCCTACACCTTTAAGATTATATAAATCTGTGATCCTACAGTGGCCTCCGTCCCCATGGTAACGCGGAGGAGTTTCCCTTTTGTGAGGAAAGCTGTCATGTCACTTCCTGCTGCTGACAAATCAGTTTAGGAGATTAAACTAAGGGGGGCAGGGTGCCGCTGCGAGGTGCTGCCTGGTGGTTTCGCTGCCTCCACAGGCAGCAGGGGCCCTCAGGCCCCCCCCTCACCTCCTCCCTCACCTCCTCGTCCAGGTCACCGGCTGCTTTCCTGACAGCAGCCACCTCTGGGCCCATTTTACAGGCCTGGGCTCTCTCCTGTGCCAGCCCAGGACAGCTGTTTTGTCCTGTGGAAAACCAAAGGTCCCCTGGCCCTGACACAACTGTGCTCTGCGAGCACACCTTGCGACCGCTCCCTCCGTGGTGGCCCGCCCCCTACTCACCAAGGACACAGTCAGCAGACAGGCATCCCTCTCTAGGCCCAGGGGACCCTGGTGCCAGGCAAGCCGCCTGCAGCCAAGTAGCCCTGTGGCAGAGGGTCCAGAGATGAGCTGAGCGAGGGGGGGGCTGGGAAGGGGGAGAGGGGGAAGGGGTTACTTAGACTTGGGGGTGGCTGGAGACACTGGGGCCACAGTAATGTCGCCGAGTTGCCCACTTTAGGGTTTAGCTGGGAGAGGGCTCCAGGTCAAGAGGGCAGCGAAGCTCTGTGGCCTAATGACCAAGGCACTCGACTCGGAGGCAGCTGGACGGGTGTTCCCGACCCAGTTCTGCTGCCCAGCAGCTCTGTGTGAGTGACCAGAGCCCTAGACCTCGGTCTCCCCAAGCGAGCCGGTCCAGTAAGGCCCTTTCTGGATTAAATGAAAGGTAGTCACTTCAGGCTCATCAGACAGGCTTGGGAAAGGCTCTTTTGTCCTCTTGTGACTCAGCAGGTCCCCATTCTGTCACTGAGCAGCACTGCCCGTCCCCAGTGCCCTGGCAAAGGGAAACAGAGAAGTGACTGTCCTGCCAGTGTCATGAGTTGGCCTGCATGCGGATGATGCTGTCTGGAGCAGCCGCCATGCTATGAGGTCACCAGCCCTGTCCCACTGACCTGGGCAAGGCACTCTCCTCTCTGAGCCTCAGTTTCCTCTTCTGGTAAGTAGCAAATGATGTGCACTCCACCCAGCCCCCTTCCTGCCCATCCTGGGCTCAGCCCCCCATGCTCCATCTGGGAAGGCTCTGGAATCCCTGGGGTCACTTGGAAGGGTTCTGGAAGACAAAAGGAGCAGAAAACAGACACTTTCTGGGGAGGGGCAGCCAGAGGTCCTTGACCTCTGGCAGGTGGGCTGGTATTATGGAGACCTGACTGGTCCTTGTGGGAATGAGGGCCCCTTGCAGGGTCTGTGGGAGCATCATGTGCTCTTGGACCTCTTGGCTCACATTCCTCTTCCAAGCCTGGCAGCACAGTGAAGACTGGTCTGAAGATTTCCACCATGAGTGACACCAGTCATTCATCCATTTGGTAAACAGGTACTAAGTACCAAGTACTGATTTAACAATCAGTAGATGTTAGAGTAAGACCAGCAGAGGAAATGCTGAGCCTTGGTCCCAAATGGCTGTTGACAGTACTGATGGGTCACCCAGTGTCTGGGTTATTTGCCCCTGCAAAGCCTCAGTTTGCACATCTGTAAAAAGGCGTGATGAGCGTTCGCTCACACAGTACTTGTCTAGATTAAATGAAATAGCACACGTGTGACATTGCTCACAGTGCCCAACGTGCCAGAGTGAAGTCTGAGCTATTTTAACCAACCACAGTCATCACCAGCCTTGTTCTGAGGGAAAGATGGAAAAAGGAAACAAAGACGTATTGACAGCTCTCCGATTTTACCCTCTGGTCTAGACTTTCACCAATTGCGATCTTGAATATCAGTCGGTTCCTGGGCACATGCCTTTGTTTGTCAAACAGACTCCCACGCTTGGCAATTCCCAAAGCCGACCTTGGACTTGCCCACACCAGCTCCTGCTGGGTGCCGCCTTCCTGAAAGACAAGTTGGCTTCTACAGGACTCAGGCCCAACACTGGAGACGCCCTGACTGCTTGAGTTTCTCATAATCCAAATTTTAATTCAGCAGCAAAATGAGATAGTGTCATTTTCAAAACATACCCATTTCCAAAATATACCTACTTCTCATCACTTTATTTATTTATTTAGTACTGGGGATTGAACTCAAGGGCACTTAACCACTGAAACACATATCCCCAACTCTTTTTTGTATTTTATTTAGAGACAGGGTCTCACTGAGTTGCTCAGGGCTTTGTTAAATTGCTGAGGCTGGCTTTGAACTCACGCTCCTCCCATCTCAGCCTCCCAAGCTGCTGGGTTTACAGATGGGCAACTTCTCATCACATTTGAGACCACCTCTCTGGCCTGGACACCATCACATCCTGCCTATGCTCTTGCAGTGACCTCTGGACTGGTCTCCTGGCCTCTGAACTATCCCTCCCTGTTCTTGACCACAGCAAGAGCAATCCCTTCAGTAATGCATTTAGTACATATATTCTGATGACAAATCCAGTTTCTGCTTTCCTACAAATGTTTCTCTTTATCTTCATTATGGAAGAATGTTTCCACTGGGCAAAGAATCCTATTTTTTGACTTTTTTTTTTTTTTTTTTAATGGTACTGGGGACTGAAGCCAGGGGCACTTTACCACTGTGTTATATCCCTAATCCTTTCTATTTTGAGACAGGGTCTCTCTAAATTGCTTAGGGCCCCACTAAACTCAGGAGGCTGACCTGGAATTTGCAATCCTCCTGCCTCAGATTCCTTAATTGCTGGGATTAGAGATGTGCGTCACTGTGTGCTTGACCTTACTTCTTTAATCACATTAAAGATCCATCCCATTGTCTTCGGGTTTTTGTCATGTTTGTTGCAAGTCTTATAATTACTTATTGTTGTCCCCTGAGGATAGTTTGTGTTTTTCCTCTGGCTGCTTCAGGAATTTCTCTTTGTGTTTATCATAATGTACCTCTATGGTTTTCCTCCTATGTATACTGCTTGTGATTTGCGGTGCTTTTGGATCTGTAGCTTGATGCCTTTCATTAGCCTTGGAAACTTTTCAGTTATTATTTTTCCATTTGCATTTTTAGCATACTAACATGTTATATAATCTGTGATCTCTGAATCCTATTGTCTGTCTTTCTTTCTTCTTCTTCTTTTTCTTCTTCTTCTTCTTTTTTTTTTTTTTTTGTACTGAGGATTTAACTCGGGGACAATTTACCACTGAATTACATCCCCCGATTTTTTTTTAGTTTTCATTTAAGTTGTTCAGGGCCTTGCTAAATCGCTGAGGCTGGCCTTGAACTTGCAGTCTTCCTGCCTCAGCCTCCCTGAGATTACAAACATGTGCCACACTCCCAGCTCTTGTGTTTATTTCTATCATCAACTATTTTCTTTTGATATTGATCATTTTCCTTGCCTTAAATTCTGGATTATTTTTGACTGAATGTCAGGCGCTGTGTGTGAGAATTCTTGGAAGTTGTTTGAGGCTTAAGGCGATGTTATCTCCCTCTAACGAGGGTTTACTTTATCTCAGGTCTTAGAGAGCTCAGGAATACAAGATAACTTTAATCTGATCAGAGGCTGCTGATGACTTGGGGTGGCTGGAAGCTGGGTTTTAGACCCTGTGATGATGGCTCATTCCTAATTGGAGGGTATTTCAGCTGACAGCTTGGGAGATTCACCAGGTCTCTGGTTGGCACTCTGAACGCTGATTCTTTCCTTTTAGACTCAGGAATCTTTGAAAAGCTCTGGCTCAGCTCTTAGCCTTTCATTTTTTAAATATCAAAATTGGCAATTCCTGTTTTGGGGAGAAGGGGTCCCTGGTCCTCCATCATCCTTCTGGGTTTAATTCTTCCAGATCCTGATCTCATGATCCCTCTCTGTCCGTTTAGTGATCTAATATCTTCACGCGGAAGTATTCTAGGATATTTTGACGTATTTCCTTGTTCTCAGTGGTGGGTTTTCCTGAACTATGTCGCCTCCAGGCCTGGGAGGGAGTCAGACTTAAACATTCCGTGACCGGAGGGACGGGTTGGTGGTGAGTACTAAGTGGTGGTATGAGGGGAGTTAGCAGGATGTCCTGGGGCGCAACTGCACTGAATGACGATGAGAGAAAAACCCCACGTTCTGTGCACCCTGAGAGCTCCAGGAAGGGGTCTGGAACACCCTCTCCGTGACTGGCGATGGGGATACAGACGTTGGACCTTAATTCAATATTATATGCTGTATACAATGTATCAAAACACTGCCCCTGACCATAAGTACATACACTTTTAATGTTTTATCAGTTAAAGTACACCCACTTTACATTTAAATAAAAATTCAGAGTGAAACTTTGAACACATCAGATCATTTTTCTCCACTAGAAACCCTCCGGCGGCTTCCATCTCACTTAACGTCACAGGCCTAGTGTCACAAAGGCCAGCTCTGGCTCCCGCCTCCTCTTCTGCCCCTGCGGCCTCACCCAGGCTGCAGACACCAGCCCCAACCCTCTTCTGGAAAAGACCAAGTTCCCTGTGGCCGGTGGCACCTGCTCCACCTGGACTGACCTTCCTCCTACCTGCCGGGCCACCCCTACCTTTCTTCAGCTCTGTTCAATAGCCAACCACCAGGTGGGCCGATCCCTGGCCATCGCCCACTGAAACCATTGGTCACTCTTCGGAAGCCAGGAAGCCCCTTCTGGGCTCTTCCTCTCCCAGGGCTTGTTGCCGCCCAGGGCTGCTTACTGGCTTCTGGGCCTCTTCTGCTTGCTCACTGCCGGGCTCCCTGGCCCTGGAGCAGCGTGGCCTCGGGTGCCCCAGGCTGGTGATGAGTGTCAAGGCTGGGGCCCATTCCCTTCCTCCTGCTGCTCCTGGGCCCCAGAGGGGGAGGCCATTGTTTTCTGCTCAAGCAGTTTCCCTTGCCCTTGAGGCAACTTCCCCTGGAGGCTTTCCCGACTCACCCGATGTGTGGAGCCTCACAGAGCAGGAAACCTGGAGGCTTCTGCCCCCAGGCTGGCCAGCCCCAGCTCAGCTGCTGCCCTCCGGCTGTGGTTCTGGAAAGGACCTGGTGGGAAATCTGCCCCGGGCCTCTGCTGGGAGCCCCTTCCTCCCACCACTTCCCCCACGGCCTCCTCTGGTCGGAGGAGAATTCCCCAGGCCTGTGCCTGGACGAGGGGCACAGGGCTGGGGTGATTCACGGGGAAGTCTGGGGGGGGGGCGTTCACAGTGACTCAGCTGCTCATCTGTAGGAAGACCGCCTTCCACAACCACACTGCATCTCCTGGCAATGTGCCTTGTCCCTTGGCCACTGGGGATCCTCCTGGGGACCCCACAGACTCTCAACCGCCAGCTCCTGGCACTCTGTCCAGCTCTGTCTGTCGCCCAATCAAGAAGGGCAGGGATAGGGAGAGGACCTCTGCTGCTGCCTCCAGACCTGCCCCTGGGGTCAGGGTCATGCCCTTCATGCTTCTCTGGCCCCAAAGGCTCTTCAAGGTTTGGAGCAATGGTGGGACGGTGAATGGTTGAATACAGGAAGAAGCATTCTGGGGCTCCAGACCCTACTCTAGGGCATTTCCAGCCTGGTAGAGGCTCAGGCCTGGGAATCTTCAGGTGATGGGGTCCTGCCAAGGCAGAGGCGGAGCCTCAGGCTCTAGCCACGCCCACCCCAGTCCTAAACCAACCGCTGAGCTCCCCGCGACATTGGGCGTGGTGGTGACGTGGGGGAGGGCACTGCGCCGGATGAAGCACCCAGAGATGGGGAGGACACACCCCCTGGCCTCAGGCTTTCTGTGACAACGGTCAGGCAGCTGCTGACACGCTGACCCATGGTTTTAGCGGAGAAGCTGGGACCTGTGGAGGAGGTGTGGCTGGGAAGAGGGGTGGGGACACACAGGGAGGAGCAAGCACAGGGGAGGACTGGCAGCAAGGCCTCATGCAGGAGGTGGCCCACAAGCCCTGGAAGGTCGGGACGAGCCCCACGGGACTCCTGATTCTAGAGTGTTGACGATGGACCCCGGGTGTCCTGGGAAGGCGATTGTGTGTTTCCTGAGTCCCCAGCATTCAGTGACTCAGACCATTGCTAAACTGACCAGGTAGAGCAGAGAGGCTGGTTGGCCACTCTTTTTCCTTAATAATAGTTTTAACTAACTATATACCCTTCATTTCCCAGCTTCCCTTGCAACCAAGCAGAGCCATTTGAAGCCCAAGTCATAGGCAACTTCCAAAGAGTGTCCTTCAAGAGAGAGGGAATGCTTTTCTTACCCCTTTGGTCCTTGCTATTGTCTGGGATACAGAGTGAGAGCCAGAGGGGAGGCAGACTTTTTGAATGGCCTTCAAAATGCTGGGAATGCTGACAGGGCATCGGGCTGCAGCCTGGGCTCCTGAGGACTGAATCTTGTGACACCTCTTGCCTGGAACCAGCTTTTCAAGGACGTTTGCATGGCAAGTAGCCTGAGAGAACTGAGACATTATTTATCTCTCTGGAGTAAAAGACAGATTTGTTTCCTGAACAGGAGAATGCAGATGATACCTTTTTCCAGGGCAATTGTTGGCTGGTTTTGCTAGTGGCCTCTTATAAGACCTGGAGGTTCCTAAGCTCTGTACATTATTGCCTTTTTATATGGAAGGACTACATTCTTTTTTTTTTTTAAATCTTTGCATCTTTTTTTTAATTGGTTGTTCAAAACATTACAAAGCTCTTGACATATCATCTTCCATACATTTGATTCAAGTGGGTTATGAACTCCCATTTTTTACCCCAAATACAAGTTGCAGAATCACATTGGTTACACATCCACATTTTTACATAATACCATATTAATGACTGTTGTATTTTGCTACCTTTCCTATTTCCTACTATCCCCCCTCCCCTTCCCTCTCATCTTCCCTCTCTACCCCACCTGCTGTTGTTTAATTCTCTCCCTTGTTTTTTTCCCCTTTCCCCTCACAAACTCTTATATGTAATTTTGTATAACAATGAGGATCTCCTTCCATTTCCATACCGTTTCCCTTCTCTCTCCCTTTCTCCCACCCCACTCGTCTCTGTTTAATGTTAGTCTTTTGGAAGGACTACATTCTAAGATTCCCTCCAGTGGATGCCTGAAATAGCAGGGATTGCCAAACTCTGTATGTACTATTTATCCTTTACATACGTACCTATGATAAATGTTCACCTTTCACTTGCAGGAAATACTTTACAGCTTCACTTTGATATATTTGAATTGCCAGCATAACTACTCTTGGGCTTTGGGGTCATTATCAAATAAGATAAGGGTTACTTGGACACAAGCATTGTAATATCATGACAGTTGATCTGGTAACTCAGAAGCTACTGAGTAACTAACGGTTGGGTAGCATATATAATGTGGATACACTTGATGAAGGGATGATTAACACTCCTTCATAAATGTATCTGCAAGATATCATCCCACTAATCAGAACAGCGTGCAATTCAAAATCTATCAATTGTTTCTGAAATTTTCCATTTAATATTATGGAACCACAGTTGAAACTGAAACCATGGAAACAGAGCTGCAGATAAGCAGGGACTGTTGCATATGTCAGCTGGCTCACACTATGTGCCCCGCACCTGGCTCTGTCTTCATTGGCTCCTGGATCTCTGAAGGCAAAGGGAACCAGTGTAGAGATGAAACCTATACTGCCTGTCACTCTGCCATTGACTCTGACTCATGAGTCTCCTGTCTTCTGCCAGATCAGTGACGATGAGGGAGGCTCAGGCATGAATTTACAAGCAGCAAAAAACAAAACAAAACAAAAAACAAAAAAACCTCTCACAGCCTTCATGTTTCTGACATAAGGACCCCTGTCATTAGCTTTGGTGGTTTTTCCCCTGCTTTTTCTAACCATGTTGAGTTAAAACATGTCTCAATAAATGCATCTAGTTTAAGGTTAACAGTTTATTGGATTTTGACAAATGCACAGTAGTGTATATATTTTGAGAAACGCGGCCTGTGTTATACCTACCAACGCGTTCAAAATAGTGTGTTCATTAAGAATTTCCTGTGCCCTATGCCCTTCCCAGTCACTGTCCCCTCCCCAGCCAGGCCCAGGCTCCATCACTGCAGATAATCTGTGACCCCTGGAGCAGCACATGGATTCTTTCTGTGGTTTCTGGTTGTTTCAACCAACATCTTCTTTAGATCAATCCATGTGTTTTCTTCCAGTAGATTTTCGAAAGTCTCTGTTTCAATTGATTTCTTTAGAGCAGCTTTAGGTTCACAGCTAAATCGAGAGGAAAGTAGGCAGATGTCCCACCTGCACGGTCTCCCCATTGTCCGTGTCCCACACCAGAGTGGCCCATGGTGGCAAACCGTGAGCCTACGTGAAGGCAGCGTATCGCCCAACACCTACGGTTTCCTGTGAAGGCTCTGGGTGTCCTACACTCTGTGGGTGTGGACAACATAATGAATGAGTGTCCATCACTGTAGGATCAAGCAGAGCAGTTTCAGCTCTGTCCCCTGTTTTTCCCCAGGGATCCAGCTGTGGCCTCTGCTCCGAGGTGGGCTGGCTCTGGAACTCCCCTCCTCCTCTGTCTCTCTTCAGGCTGAGGAGCCTCCGGCAGCAGTGCTGGGAGATGCATCGGCTCCGGCAGGTGAGGGTGACTCCAGGGGCACCGGTCTCCCAGCCCTGGCCGCCGCCGTGGGCAGAGCATTCCCTGGCTGCTCCCAGCTATTCCAGGGCCACAGGTGCTGGCCGCAGGCTGGGCAGGGAACCTGGAGCCCTAGGGGCCCTCTCTCGAGGTCTCACCCACTTGATGAAGACAGTGAGTGGACTGGGAGCAGCAGGCCATTCACAACCACTTGACAAGGCACCCTCAGCCTTCTTTTCCTTAAACCCCAATCGCAACAGCAATTTTAATAAAAATCCTGGGGGTAAGGTGGGGACTGTGAAGGGACAGAAGCAAAGGTAGGAAGATGTGGAGAAGCCGGGAGCAGCAGGCACACACTCCTCAGGAGGCCGAGGCAGGAGGATCTCAAGTTTGAGGGCAGCTTGGGCAGTGAGACACCCTGTCTTAAAAAAGAAGGGAAGCCGGGTGCAGTGGCACATGCCTGTGATCCCAGAAGCTGGAGAGGCTGAAGCAGGAGGATCGCGAGTTCAAAGCCAGCCTCAGCAACTTAGTGAGACCCTATCTCAAAAAGATAGAAAGGTCTGGGAATGTGGCTCAGTGGTTAGGCACCCCTGGGTTCAATCTCTGGTACCAGAGAGAGAGAGAGAGAGAGAGAGAGAGAGAGAGAGTCCATACCCAGGAGACCCTGCAGGAGCCTGGAGGGGGTCAGTGGCAGAGCAGAGCCTAGCATGTACAAGGCCCTGGGTCTGGTCTCCAGTGCTCCCCACCCCAGGACATGGAGGCATAGTCTTGGGAAGCAGAGTGGGACCATGACCTTTGAGCGGGAAGCAAGATGGCTGGTGTGCGCATGTGTGAGAGGTGGTTCTGTGCGTGTTGAGTGTGGCAGTCCCTGTGGTGGGCGGGGCAGGCAGGAGGATGAGGCTGAGGCTGGGTGCTAGTCAGGTGTGGACACTTGCGACCGCCCAGCACTTGCTGGGAAGGTGGGAAGGCGTGCCTGGGGTGGAAGAGGTGTGTCTGGGTGGGAGGCCTGGGTGGTCCCCACCTGGCCGCTGGCCTGAGGAAGCTGAGAGAACACTGGTCTCCTCTATGTCCTCAATGGGCCAGCAGTGCTTGTGGTCATTTAAGGTTCTGGCCAGGGCAGGCGGCTTGGTAGGTGGCAGGTCATCTGGGGCCGACATGGTGCAGGCCTTCCGGGGGGCCATGGGAGCTATTTTTAGTGGCCTGGGCTAACTCCCAATCCTGCTGACTATTTCTGGCACCAGAAGATTGCCCTGAAGGACGCGGAAAATTCCATGTGGAGAGTGACCATCTCCCTCTGGCTCTGCAAGGGCAGAGGGCACAGCCCAGGACCAAGGCTGGAGGCCCAAGGGCTTCTGGGAAAGTCTACCAGCTCAGAGAGCATAAAGCAGCCCTCTTCCTGCCCTTCTGATGGCAGTGGACTTCAGGACATCAGCTTCATCAGGAGTGACCATCCAGCCTGGCGTGCCTTGGGCCGTCCAGTTTGGCACCTGGGACACCCTTCAGGGTGGTCTGTGGCTCAGGACCCTTCCAGTCCCCTTGAGTCTAAGAGCTAATCTATAATAGCTGTAAACGAAGCTACCTGTATCGCCTTCTAGAATGTTCACAATAAAGCAATGCGAAGGGCGCTGTTATCATCTCTGTTTTACACAAGAGGAAACTGAGGCACAGAACGTGCTGCAACTTTTCTTTCATTTTTTAAAAATTTGTTACTGGGGATTGAACCCAGAGGTGTCTATTTTCTATTTTGAGACTGGGTCTTACTAAGTTTCTGAGGGTCTCCCTAAGTTGCCCAGGTTGACCTTGAATTTGTGTTCTCCTGCCTCAGCCTCCCCATCGCTGGGGATACAGGCCTGGGCCAGCACTCGGGCCTGGAGCCAGCATTTACATCTGGTTCTGGTGCCAGAGTCCTGCATTATATTCTATGGATGAACAGTGCGTTTGGCCCCAGGAGAACCTGGATTCAAAGTTCCTCTCCAGGCCTGGGACCTGGGAAGGATCGTGACTCTGTGACCAGGTTGTCAAGAGGCTCGGGCAAGAAGGTGTCATGGTGTGGCTGGTGCTCAGGAGGTGGTAGCTTGGTCCCCACTCTTGGCTCTTTGGGGGATGGTGGGAGTCTGGCTGTGCAGACTGTAAAGCTTACCTGGTGGGAAGGCCCCTGGTTGCTGCCCTCTCCACCCCAACCTCAGCACCTGGCAGACAGAGGGAGGGAAGAGGGAGGCTGGGAGTCCCCATCCTATACCCCGTTCACCCTGGGCTCCACTTTCCGTGGCTCAGTGGGGGCTGGTGGGCGGCCTCACAGGCCTTGGGAAGGGCTTAAGAGGTCCGGAGGGCATGTGGTGTCGCTCCACTTCCTTCACCTGTGCTCTCTGTCCCCAAGCCACTGGGAACCCCAATAGCATCCGCAGCAGTGGGGGGCTGAGCTGGGAGGGTGTGGGAGGTGCGGACGTGCGCGCCACTGGCCAGGGCATGAATGGAATGCGTCCTGTCTCTGGGGACCCTTTTCCTTCCCAGGCCTCGCGTCAGAGCGGGGCAGGAAGGGCAGGGCCGCCCGAGTTCCCAGCGCCTGCTCCGGCCTGGGGAAGTGGCCAAACAATGGGCCACCAGGATGGCTGGCTGCCTGCCGGGGCTGAGCAGAGGGTGTGTGTGTGTGTGTGTGTGTGTGTGAGAGAGAGAGAGAGAGAGAGAAAGAGAGAGAGAGAGAGAGAAACAAGAGAGCTCTGGGAGGCCCAGCTTCCAGTCCAGGGCCAGGGGGCTGTGAGGCGGGGGATGCCTTATCTCACTGCCCCTGCGACCTGGCGGGCTGCTGTGGCTTTGCCACTTGAGGTGGCCTCTGCCAGCAGTAGGTTTGGATTGAGGGTGGGTGGGGAGGCTGAGAGC
Organism: Ictidomys tridecemlineatus; assembly: GCF_052094955.1. Taxonomy (NCBI): domain Eukaryota; kingdom Metazoa; phylum Chordata; class Mammalia; order Rodentia; family Sciuridae; genus Ictidomys; species Ictidomys tridecemlineatus. The sequence goes on along the minus strand of NC_135477.1, from coordinate 181,834,978 downwards.
CAGCTGCCGACTGTGGAGAGCACAGATCTACCCAGATCTACTCAGATGAGAGAGGGCCCAACCCTAACCCTAACCTTAACCCTAACCCTGACCCTGACCTGACCCTAACCCTGACCCTGACCCTGACCTGACCCTAACCCTGACCCTGACCCTGACCTGACCCTAACCCTGACCCTGACCCTGACCTGACCCTAACCCTGACCCTTACCCTGACCTGACCCTAACCTTAACCCTGACCCTGACCTGACCCTAACCCTGACCCTGACCCTGACCTGACCCTAACCCTGACCCTGACCCTGACCTGACCCTAACCCTGACCCTGACCCTGACCTGACCCTAACCTTAACCCTGACCCTGACCTGACCCTAACCCTAACCTGACCCTAACCCTAACCCTGACCCTGACCTGACCCTAACCCTGACCCTGGCCCTAACCCTGACCCAGACCCTAACCCTGACCCTGACCTGACCCTAACCCTGACCCTGGCCCTAACCCTGACCCTAACCCTAACCCTGACCCTGACCTGACCCTAACCCTGACCCTGACCCTGACCTGACCCTAACCCTGACCCTGGCCCTAACCCTGACCCTGACCCTGACCCTGACCCTGACCCTAACCCTGACCCTGACCCTGACCCTGACCCTAACCCTGACCCTGACCCTGACCCTGACTCTAACCCTGACCCTGGCCTGGCCCTAACCCTTACCCTGACCCTGACCTGACCCTAACCCTAACCCTGACCCTGACCTGACCCTAACCCTAACCCTGACCCTGACCTGACCCTAACCCTAACCCTGACCCTGACCTGACCCTAACCCTAACCCTGACCCTGACCTGACCCTAACCCTAGCCCTGACCCTGACCCTAACCCTAACCCTGACCCTGACCTGACCCTAACCCTAACCCTGGCCTTAACCCTGACCCTGACCCTAACCCTGACCCTGACCCTGACCCTGACCCTAACCCTGGCCCTAACCCTGACCCTAACCCTAACCCTGGCCCTAACCCTAACCCTGACCCTGACCCTTGCCCTAACCCTAACCCTAACCCTGGCTTCCTGGGCAGGGATTGGGTGGCGCTGGCCAGCAGGTCCATTTTACAGATGTGGAGACAAAGGCTCTGAGAATAGGCTGTCCATATAGAAAGTACCTATTAATGCTCCGAGAAGGATTTAAACTCTCAAACAGAAAAGTCACAGTTCAATGCCTTTCCTGGGGGGATGAGGAGAGTTTCCACTTACAGAATTATTCCTGCTTCAAAATGCAAAAGGGGTGACAGGATCCGTGGCTCCTTGAGCCACTTCTAATAAAGGAACAGAACCTGGCCTTGAGTGGCTCTGGCTGCTGGCCTCAAAGACACCCAAGTAGGCAATCTGAGCCCCGGAGGGAAGAACACGGCGCCACTCAGGAAATAGTCTTGTCGGATCTCAAACCTGCTCCAGCCCTAAGTTCCACCCACATTTCACAGGAGTCTAGGGGACAGAGGAATGTGACCAGTGGCACCACGGGGCTGTGCTGTAGCCGGCAAAATTTAGATATGGGACACAATGTGGGTAAATGTAGCTAAACAGCCGGTGTCTCCTACAGATGGCGGGGGGCGGGGGAGAAACGGTCCATGAATAAGTAAGGGGGGGTCTGGAGGGCGAAGGGGACTTGGAGACACCTCAGCCAATTATCAGAGGACACCCTCTTAGGATTTTGAGACAAATCAAACAAATGAAAGCCACTATAAAATAATCAGGAAGTTAGATAGAGCCCCAAGAATGGCCTGTCCAGGGTCTGGTGGCGGACTGTGAACTCCTCCAGGTGGGACTCTGGGATCAGGTGACTTTGTTGACTTAGCCCCCGAGCCTGCTGCCTGCTGTTTCGGGGCCCCTGGCAGAGGCAGTGTGGCGTGAGGAGAGGTGTCTGCTCTGGGCTCTTCCTGGCATTCAGGGTCATCTTTTTTTAGTGTGTGCGTCTTGCAGCAGCCAGGCTGTGACCTGCCATCCTGTCTGCCAGACCCAGGGTTTAAAACGAGCCCCCTGAGCTGGGGCCTGCTGCAGCTGCTGCCTGAGAAACGGCATCAACATGAGGCTCCTGTTGCCGGGACACAGAGTGTGTGTCCACATCTAGGTGGCTGGGTACTGCTGACGTGCCACCCAGGATGAGCAACACGCTGTGGGTGGGCCCCAGGAGGCTCTGCATGGCCTGCTGGGCCCGGCCTTGGCCTGCCCTGGATGCTTGATGACCTGAGCCCCTGTTTCAGGCTGACCCTTCCATTTCAGCGGTGGGCAGTGCGCCCTGCCCGAGGTCAGGCGGCGAGTTAGTGTCGCCTCCTGCCGCCAGCGCCGGATGGCTCTTGTTTAAAATGGGCTGCTTCTGTCTCAGCAGGTTGACTCATGTCTGTGGCCAAAGATTCAAAAGTACTCCAGGGTCTTCTTCCCGTCTCTTCTCCGTCTCCATCCAGGGAACCGACGTGACCAGTTTCTCATGTGTGCCTCCAGCGAGGGTCTGGCCAGCCTCTCCCAGGGTTCAGCAGGAGACCCAGTGCCCCAGAACTCCACAGAGTGTGGTGTAAGGAGCAGGCAGCTCTCTGCTGCGTCCATGGAGGGGGGCCTTCACACTGCTTCTTGGGCCAACTGAGATCTTGGACAAATGTCATTTCCTGTGGTCTGTGCCTGGGTCCCCAGCTGTTCCACTAATCAAACTGTTTTAGAGCTTTCTTTTTTCTCTACTTTACCTTGGGACGATGGTGAGAAGGTGGGCAGCCGGGATGGGGTTGGGACCCCTGAGAGCCTTCAGTGCCCACCTGCTGCTCCGGTCTTTTCCCCGTCCACAGTGCTCCAGTGCATGGTCTCACACAGGCACACACGGGCACTATGAGAAAAGTCCCCCAGGAGCAGGTACTGTCTGTGTCAGAGCTGGTCCTGGAGCCCAGATTTTGTAGCCATTCTGGATCACAGTGCCCTAGCACACGCTTTGTGAGGCCATGCCTGGCAACCCCATCAGGTGCCACACTCTACCCCTGACAGTCATCACTGCCCTGGAGAGCATGGGGCAAGCAAGCAGTTGATTGACGAGTTGTCATGGGTTCGCTAAAGAAATTGTCAGTGGACAGAAACTGCCAAGGCCCGCCTGTCTCCTCCTTCCTGTGCTCTCAGACCTTGCGCCTGCGTACCTGTGCTCACGGAGGAGGATGAGACAGCTCCTCGGGCTGTAGGTCAGGGCAGGCTTCCTGGAGGAGGCAGCAATACGCTGGGCCTTGTGGGGTGGGCAGGAGAGCACTGGGAGTAGCTGAGCAGGGTCAAGGGAGGGCATTTGGGCAGAGAGGACAGCACAAGGGGCCAGGAGTGACCCAAGCTGAGCCATGAAGATCTTCAGGGGGTGCTAGGCGATGGTCAGAAGTGTGGGAGGCAGAGGGGGCTAGTGGGGGCCTAGGACAGGCTCAGCACAGACTGGACCCGTGCCCTGCAGGCGAGGGGAGCTCAGGGCCCGGCCTGTGCTTAGCTCCTGCTTCTGACTGTGTGACCTTGAGCGAGCCCTTGTGCAGCAGCTGGGGGTCAGCTTAGTGCTCCTTGCTGGGGACCTGTGCACCCAGGTCACCATCTGTGCCCAGTAGGGCACACATACCTCACTTGCCGTGGCCTCCCATCTGAGGTGGCCAGGCCCAGCTGGTCACCTGGGAACTGCCTGGGCGTGGACAGGGGCACAGTGGGGCCAGGGCCAGGCAGGCTGGCTCAGCAGGTCCGGCTACTGCTGGGCGGGCGTGCAGACTGCTGGGAGTCTCCTTCCTGCCATCGCTGGGTGGCAGGGCCCACCCCACAGGGCTGTGGAGGTGAGGCAGGGACAGCGGGCACCAGGGCCTGGGCCTGGTCTGAGTGCCTCCCGAGGGTGCCTGTGCTTCCGCTAGCTCCCAGGGGCCTTCTCCCATCCCAGGGGAGGAGAACCAGACCCGCTGGCCCAGGGAGTCGAGGTTCCAAGCCCAGGGCTGCCTGCTCCGAGTCGTCCTTACTGCCCTTCATCTCTACTTTTGGTTCACAAGAATGCAGAGGCAGGGGCCTGGGGACCTGGGGCCTGGGGGCCTGGGGCCTGTGGTCTGGGTCCTGGAGCCTGGGGTCTGTGTCCTGGGGTCCTGGGGTCCTGGGATCCTGGGTCCTGGGGTCTGTGTCCAGGGGCCTGGGGTCTGTGTCCTGGGGCCTGGGGGTCTGGGGTCTGGGGCCTGGGGCCTGGGGCCTGGGGTCTGTGTCCTGGGTCCTGGGGCCTGAGGTCTGGGGGCCTGGGGCCTGGGGTCTGTGTCCTGAGGCCTGGGGGTCTGAGTCCTGGATCCTGGGGTCCTGGGGTCCTGGGGCCTGGGGGTCTGGGGCCTGGGGGCCTGGGGCCTGGGGCCTGGGCTTGACCCACCTCAAGCCACTGCTGGCCCCTTCCAGGCCTGGGCTGGGGGCACTGGAGCATGCCCTCCAGGTCCCCTGCCTGCACTGCAGCCCCTGCTAGTGGCCTGCTTCAGGCCTCCGTACCGCTGCTGTGGGTTCCCTCTGCCTGGAGCGTCCCGACTCTCTCTGTTCACCTGGCAAACTCCTGAGTACCCCTCAAAACCAAAGCGGAGCAGCACCTTCTCTAGAAGCCGCCTACAGTTTGCCCTGGGCAGACCACCCTCCTCCCTCTGGCCGGCCCTCCGCCCACTATGGCCCTCTTCACAGTGAGCAGGCCGGGGGTGTCTGTCCCCCGCTAGAGGACCAGCATCTAGGGGAGGAGCTATTCCTGATTGTGTCTGGAACCTCAGCCCTGCCCAGGGCCCAGGCAGAGAGGTGCCCGGGAGCCTGGTGGGACTCACTGCCACGTGGTTATTCACAGACCCACGACGCCCGCTGGGCCAGGACTCGGTGGGCTCTGGTTAAACACTCATTGCACATTCGGTTTTTAATAAGTTCAGATTGTCACCATCCCCACCTCCCTGGAAAGGAAACTAAAGCTCAGAGAGGTGAAATAACCAGCATAAGGTCACACAGCCGTGAAGAAGCAAAGTCAGTAACTTGTATTGCTGGTCCCTGAAACCACGGGAGGAGATTCAAACTGGCACTTGGATCAAATGCTTTTTTTTTTTTTAATATTTATTTTTTAGTTGTACATAAGACCTTTATTTTGTTTATTTATTTTTATGTGGTGCTGAGGATCGAACCCAGGGCCTTGCGCATGCTAGGCGAGCACTCTACTTCTGAGCCACAGCCACAGCCCAGATCAAATGCTTTTTTTTTTTTAAATCAAGTATTTACTAGGAATTGGAAAAAATAATTAATGCATTACTCTCATGTTCCTGGTAAACTTTTATACTTAAAGTTTCACTATTCATTTTTAGTCTTAAGATTGTGTTTACATGTTAATTTTAAAACTTCGTAAACAGTTGTCACTCACATTGTGGATTAGAAAAAAGAAGCAACATTTGTTCATCAAACCATGACCTTTGGCTGTGATATAATTTCCTTTAAAAGGTAAGTTATTTAAGTAGAAATAATAGCAACTGATTTAAATGAAGATTTCGGGGGCAATAGAGGTGTTGAGATGGCCGCCAGCTCTCCTGGAACCAGGGGCCTCCCCTGGACCTGTTGGCCTCCTGTGGACAGGAAACAAGTTCAGGGCTTAGGCCCAGGTGGGACTGAAGGCTGTCCTGCCCCAGCCATCCTGGTCTCCACACCTGTCCATTCCCCACTTGCGGTCAGAGTGGCCCTTAGGAAATGAAAGGCAGATCCTGTTCTCCTGTGAGCCTCTGTGGCTTCCTGCGGCCCCCGGAAAGCAGACAGGCCCTGGGACACCCGAGAGAGGCCCTGGGACACCGGCCTGCTGCCGCCCCAGTCTTGCTGGCATCCTTGCTCCATGGCCAAGAGGAGGGCACCTGGTCTGGGAGTCCTTCCCTCTTCAGGGCTCTCTTCAGCCACCTCCTAGAGAGGCTGCCTCCTCGCCACCCCGGCCACCCAGCGGGCAGCCTGTCTAAGTCCAGTGGTGCCCTGTTGTCCCCAGGGTGTCAAGCCCCTTCAGTGAGAGGCCTGTCTCTGCCTGGAACCTGCACATCCTCCGTGCACTCCCATCCCCTCCTGTGCCCAGTGCAGGCCGCGCTGTGTAAACAGTTGTCACACGGAATCGTTTAGGGAATGATGGCAAGAAAAGCCAGCCTGTGCAGGTTTAGTACAGATGTGATCTAAAAAAATTTTTTGGCCCCATAGTTAGTTGGCCACGGACAGGGAACCATGGACACCGAACATGGAGGCCCAGTGGCCCGAGGCCGGTGTCTGACAGCACTGGGGTATCGGGACACCCCTCTGTCGGGGGCTCTTTTCTGTCTTTCCTTCCCATTGCAGTTTTTGTTATTCTGTTAAAGCAAGAACCCGTGTCCTCGGGATGGCGGGCAGCACACAGCCGGGCCCAGCAGAGGCTTGCTGGACATACTTGTGTGTCTGGTGTGGCCGAGGGGCCTTCAGGACGGGCCTGAGCTCAGGCATTCATGCCTGGGAGGAGGTGACCTCTCTGAGGTCCTTCAGCTGAACAGCTCAGGCAGCTGAAACCAAAAATGCAGATGGGATTAGTCACCCTCGGAGCCTGGCAACGCTGGCACCAAACCACTCCTCATCCAAACACATCACAACATTGTGGCCAGCGTGGCCAGGGCCCCAGGTGGCAGCTCTGGCATCCGGGAGCTGGCAGCAGCTGAGCCTGTGGGCACAGGAGGGGGAAGCCTGGGCGTGGAGCAGGGAGGGCTGAGGGTCACAGATAGGGTCACTCGAGTGGGGACAGGCAGTGGGAGGCAAGCGGAGGCTTCCGAGGGCAGAGTGGACCTTGAGGGTCAAGCTCAAAGCTGTTGAACATAAAAATGCCCCTCGGAAACCCAAGCAGACCCTCGGTTGCGAAATTCACTTCAGGACACTTGGGCTGATGAGAGGGGCGATGCTCTTCTTTCTGGCTGGGGACAGCGGCCTTGTTGAAATGGACCCCACAGAACATGAAGTCACTCAGGTGAAGGCACAGGCAGTGGTTTTCCATGTAGCCCCACAATCGACTGGTTTGAGGATCTTTCATCACCCCCAAAAGAAGCTCCCCAGCCAGCTCGGGCACAGGCCTACCCCAGCACCCGGCCCTGAGTCTGCCGCGTGTCCGCAGAGCACCTGCCCTGGACATCTCACACCTGGTGGTGTTCTGAGACACCTGTGCAGTGTCTCAGGGTCCCCGAGTTGTGGCACGGATGGGCACCTCGCTGCTCTTCATACCAAAGCACGCAAGTCACTCTGACCCATAGCACTAGAGCCGTCTCCTCTCTTGGCTCTGGTGAGGACCCTGCCCACGCCTTCATGCTCACATTTTTGGATGCATGTTTCCATCTCTCCTGGCTGTTTATCTAGAAGTGCGTCTTCTCTCATTCAAAAGGAAAAAACAGTCCCCAAGTGAAAATCAGGAGGGGATTTGAAACGGCAGCCCAGCTGCGCTAGAAGCCGGGAACTTCCTGAGCAGGAGCCCACAGCTGTGCCTGGAACCTATTAGAAACAAACCCAAATGCTTGCTCATTCCGGGGTTCACCGGTGAAAAGGCCCAGAGTGGACATGTGGCAAGAGGGTCCTTACCCACTCGGTCTAGAGCAAACACTGAGTGCTGGAGTCGGGGCCCAGGACAGGGCTGCAGCAGGAGGAGTCGAGGCTGCAGGACCTTCGTCCCCTGGAGGGCTGCCCTCGGGAGCCCTGCTCTGCCATTCTGTCTGCTGCTGGGGACCGGACCTGGGCTTCCTGGAATACAACCATGTGGCCTCTGGTCGACGGTCCTGCGCTGGCCTTGGGCTCTGAGAGGAACCAAGACGAGGGCGTCTGTGTCCACTCCCACTGGCCGGCCAGAGGGGGTCCAGCAGCACCGGGAGGGGTGAAAGTAGTCCCCGCGCAGCTGCCCTGGAGCCCCTCGCCCCGCCCCTGACAGAGGACACGCCCCCCTCTCAGGTGTCCACCGCTCTCTGCTTGGTTTTAGTGGCACCTTCCTTTTTAAAGATATTCCCCAGTTTATCCTGAAGCACTGTCGATGCCGGCCGTGGGCCAGGTCCTCAGAGGGACACGGGGCAGGTCACACTTCACCTGGGCCTTCGAGTGCCTCCTCGTCCCCAGACTGGAAAACAGGCGAGTGGCAGAGAGTCGGGCCAGAGCTGAAGGGGGCACCACGGGAGACATGGACGCCTCCCCTGCCCCACAGGGGACTTCTGGCTTGGACAGATGCCTGCTGTCCACCGTCGAGGATATATACTTATATTTGTGGGGGCTGGTACCAGGGGCGCACTACCTCGGAGCTACATTCCAGCCCTCATTTCGAAACAGGGTCTCACTGGGTTTCCGAGGTGGCCCCGAACCTGACGTCCCTTGCGTCAGCCTCCCGAGTTGCTGGGCCGAAAGGCGTGGGCCCCGGCACCCAGCTCTGCGGTACGTTAAGTCCCTCCGCACCCCGGTCCTGTCTGTGGGGAACTCTTACAGGCTGTTCTTGCTTTTCAGCGTCACACTTGACACTTTCTACATCTGAAAACTGATACCCTATTTCTTTTTGAGCTTCTTTTCCACAAATGTCTCCTCTTTCTTAAAAGGTGCTTTTTTTCCTTGTAGTTTTAATAGTAGTTAGGACATCTTCAACAGAGAACCTTTAGAAGATACAGAAAGGAAGCCCCCAGGAACTGCCCACCTGTTGGGCCTGCTCTGGTCCTGTCCCTCTAGGGGGTCAGGATGGCCATCCTCCTGATGAGTTGGCATGAGGGTGAGTCTTCATCCCCACCTTCCTTCCCTGGCTCTTCTCCCCTCTGGGTCACTAGCTGGCCTCACAGCTGCTCCCTGCAGGGCCCAGGCACACCTGGCCAGTCGCTGGCAGGAGGGCTGGGTTCTGGCCCCGAGTCCAAGGTCAGGGTCTGCCTGGCTGCAGAGCCCTGGCTCCCACCTGGGGATTACCACAGGGAGGAAAGGGGGTGCAGCCTCAGCTCAGAGCAAGGCTCAAAATCAGGGCCCCGGATCTGCTGCGTCCAGTGACGGCTGAGAATCCGTGCTGTCCCTCGTCCTCCACTGGGTGGGGTGCTGGTGGGGTGCAAGACAGCCCAGACCCACCACCCGACCTTCGGCAGCCCTTCTTCCCTAGCCTTTCAGAGCCTCAAAGAGACTTCTCAGAAAAGCAAAACCCGGGCACCCGAGGCCTCAGCCAGTGTGAGAAGCAGAAGCCCTGGGTTTCTTCCCGGGCGGTGGAACAGCGGCTGTTCCCCAAGGTGGAAGGGAAAGAATAACACTCAGAAGGTGGGTGCTGGAATGTTCTCATGGGACTCTCTGGAAAGTTCTAGGAGAGAGGGAGTCACGTCCCCATCACAGCGAGGCAGTAACGGAAGCCAGGAGTGTGGGGAGACTTGTCCACGGTCACCCAGAGTTGGGACACCCCTGGGACAGGACGTTCACCCCGAGGCTCAGCTTCCCGGCAGCCCCCGGCCAGGCTGTGCGTCAATATTTATCCAGCAAATGGGTAAACACAGAAGGGAGGCCTGCACACAGTGCTGTGTGCGTGTGCATGTGTGGTGTGCGTGTGTGTGGTGTGTGTGTGGTATGTGTGGTGTGTGGGTGTGTGTGGTGTGTGTGTGGCCAGGCCTCCCTGCTCAGCCTCCGCAGGGCCTTTGCACTGCTGTGCTGTGCTCCAGGGCCAGTGCTCCCCTCGAAGGTTTTTGCCCAAATGTCACCACTTTAGCAGCCTGCCCCACCTCCCACCCCACACCCACACCCACACCCACACCCAGACACCCACACTCACACATACACACCCACCCCATAGGCCCATAGACACACATTCCTCTCTCCTCTTTGTCCTTTTCTCCCCTTGGTGTCTCTGCCATTTCCACCTGAAATCATACCATGATCCGGTTTTGGAAACGTCTAAATTGATTACGTGTGAAACACACAGCGTGGTCTTTCTCTTTGGAGCAGGAAGGAGGGAGGGGAGAGGCCTGCAGGGAGGAGGGGGACGGAGCAAAAGGTCAGATCCGGCTGGGAGGAGATGCAGGGGAAGAGGTGACCCCCGGCCCTGGGAGAACTGGGGACGTCTAGTCTGGCTGGCTCAGGGACAGGCAGCCCTTGGTGGGGCAGGAAGCTGGGGTGACTTTTGGAACAGAGTGTGGAGAAGGTGCTGCGGAACCAAGAAGCAGAATTTGGAATCAACCCCAGAGACTGTTTCCTCTCACTGGAAAGGAAGTCAGCTTCTAGAAAGTTCTGCAGATTCCTGAGGGCGCAGGCCTGTGACTCTGCTCGGCAGCTGGGGAGGGTGTGGACTCGCAGGGCCCAGGAGCAGCGCCAGCCAGCGTAACTCGCTCTGGAATGCTGGGGCTGCAGTGAACTCACTCCAGATCCGCGGGTTCCCGTCAGAACACGAAACCCAGGGGGAAAAACCCAGGCCTGGGCGGCCGAGCAGGCCACAGCACCGCCCTGCAGGCTCAGCAGAGCCATCTGCGGCCCACGTGCTTTCCAGGGGCCCGGGGCCAGGAACCTGCCCTCTGGTGGCTGCAGGGCCACCTCTCTGGGAGCAGCCCTCCTCTGGCCACCCCACTGGTGGCACAGGAGGTAGAACCAGCAGGCCACCCACAAGGGCTAGACCCCGCTCCCCACAAGTGCCCTGGAGCCGGGGGCTGACCTGGTCTGCTCTGCCGAAGGTCGGGACTTCCAGACCCCCGGCCCCGCCGGCTGCCCACAGGGACAGAGCCTGAGTGTCAGTAGGTCCAGACCACCGGGCATTGCTGGGCCAGCCTCGGCTGCCCTCCTCCACTGTCACATCTGGATGGCCAGGACGAGCCACGCCTGACCCCAGCCCTGCTCCCCTTCTCCTCCCAGCCTCGCACTCCCTGGGCCAGCGTGACTGTCACCAAATGTCTGAAGCCTACGGAAAAGTCCAGGCCCTGGTCCTTGTCCCCCAGTGCTGTCCCATCTGGTGGGTTCAGAGAGAAGAGCCACGTCCAGGCTGGGAACCTCCAAGGGCTGCTGAGGACAATACCCCACTGGAGGACAGGGACCTCGAGGGAAGTGGTTGGATGCTCTCGTGCAGCCATTTGCAGGACCCAAGGCCAGGTTGGGGGTCCTCAGGCCGGGGGTCCTGGGCTGGTGTGAGCCCCCCTCCATCAGCAGCACTGCTGGGTCAGCTCACCTGCTCGAGTCCTGCCAAGGACCTGGAGTCGGGCAGATGTTTGCTTCTTCCACCTTTGGAGGCCAGGAACGGGCAGTGCCCATCTGTTGGCCTCAGCTGGTGAGGGCCAGAGCAGCTGCTCTTAGTGGGGCCTGGCTCACTGTCCCCCTGCCTGGGGGCCAGAGGGGGCAGTGCCTGGATCAGCCGGCTCTGCTGGAGGCTGCTTGGGAGGCGCCCCCTCACTGGCTTAGGGTCCTGCCACGTGTGTGCGAGGGGAACAGCGCGGAGCACTAGGTGACCAGCAGGGTTTCCTGGCGGGTGCGTGGCGGGCAGCCTGGATCCCTCCCCACTGCCAGGTTCTACAGAATCGGTTCTCGGAGGGTGGTCCCCGCACACCCCACCTGCAATCTGTCTGAAGTGAGAACCCCTCGTCCGCCCTGGCTGGCTGAGCGGGCACTCTGGGGCTGGGGCGCTGGGCTCTGCGTGCAACCGGGGATTGGAAGGTGCACCAGGACCAAGGTGTCCGCCTCTCTTTCGAGGCGTCCATCTCACTGTCCTGCTTCTCGGCTCTGAAGCCTTGCATGGCTCCCCTGGCTGTCTGGATAAAGCCCAAAGACCCCAGCAGCATCCGAAGCCTCCCCTGCTGGCCCAGGCTGAGGGGTGCCGCCGTGTTCAGTCAGGCCATAGCTGCTGGGGGCGGTGCCTGGACTCCTGCCGTGGACCTGGGAACTGGACCTCCCCAGCCTGGCAGACAGCAGAGAGAGCTGTCTGACCGTGTGTGGCCCCTGGGAGCCGTCCGTGGTTCAGGCTCCACCCTCACCCTACGAACTGCTGGGACCCTCCGATCCTCAGCCTCCAGGTGACACTGCGGCTGTGCTTCGGTCACTGAGAGGGTGGAGTAAGACCACTGGATCTCTGTGCCCTGCCCGATGCCCACACACGGCAGGAGCCCTAGAGTGCCCGGGCCTGGAGTCCACGTCCCAGGCCCTCAGGGCACTCTAGGGCAGAGGTTCCAGAAGTCTGAGTGTCCTAGGTTCGAGAAAGGGAGACAAACTACTTACCACCGCGCACCAGTGAGGGGCTTCTCCCTGAGCACGCTGAGGCCGCTCCACCCACGTGTGTGAATACGTCAAAGTGGAAAAAATGAAGACACCCGTCAGGGGCTTCCCGTCAGCTTGGTCACGTGAGGCTTTTGGCCTCCACGCAGGAGGCCACAGGGAGGCATGGGTGGTCGTGGAGGAGGGAAGCGACAACGCAGTAGGGCGGAGGCCTTCGAGAGCACGCATCAGGACCTTCTGGGGCACCGGGGACCTCTTGGCAGCGGGTGAGGACCGTATCGTCCCACTTTACAGATGTCAGGACAAGGCTCGGGGGTTGAAATTACTTGCCACGACCTCAGGGCTAGTAAGTAGGGGGCTGGGACTTGCCAAATGAGCTTTGGGGACAAATTTATGAGAACCTCGGGGTTTTCAGGGTTTGGGAGTTATGGATGGGGATCGTGAGCCTAGTGGACAATCTTTACGCTGGGCATAGGCAGAGGCCAGTGATGGCAAAGGGCAGCGGCTTGGAGGTGCCAGGCCAGGCCCGGCCCTGCCTCTCCTCCTAGCTTGGCCTGCAGAGGCACGCGGCCTCCTGCCACAGATTGAGACTGGTGGCCACTCCTCGGAGGGTCGGGAGGAGGCACAGAGGTGTGCATGCTGGGCACCCTGCTCTCCGAGGCTGCGTGGAGCCCCGGAATCCCCAGGCCCCGCCCCCACCTGCCCACAACTTGCCCAGGCCTGGGCTGGGGCAAGGCGGAGCCCCACCAGCTCTGTTGCCCAGATACCGTGGAGGCCATGTGTGTGGCTCCTCTCCATGGCAACAGCACCTGCAGCCGTGTGGGGGCAGGGGAGTTTCCATGCCATGCCTAAAGGTGCTGTCCCCATCCCTGGGACCCAACGGGAGACAGCTGGAGGAGGCCAAAGCCCTCCAAGCCACAGGCAGCTGGGCCTCAGCACCTCAGCACAACACCAACCTCCCTGGGAGTCTGCCAAACAGGCTGAGGCCCCGCACTCTACCATGGGTGGGGAGGGAGGGAGGGAGAAGGGATGTGCATGGCTGAAGGCCTACTGCGTGCCCTCTCTGGACAGTCTGGGTGGGGCACAGCAGCTGTTAGCACCCAGGGCCCAGTGTCTATTTGATTCTGGTTCAAATCCCAGCACTGTGGGTTTTTAGCTGTGGGATAACAGCTCCCACCTTGTAGGGTTGTTGGTAGGATAACGTGGAGCAAGTTCAGGCCCTACTTTGTAAACAGTGGCAGTTCCTGTATTTCCTCTGTTTTACGCTTGGGAAAGTGAGACCCGAGGAGGTCCCAGGGCTCGCTATCATGGCAGTGGGGTGCTCTGTAAGCCGAGGCTGGGCCCCGAGGCTGGGCCTCCTCTTGGCCCTGGTAGCCATCATGTTCTAAGTCCAGGGGTGACTCCCTGCCTCTCTCTCTTGCTCTTGGGGCACCGTGGCAGGCTGGGGGCGGGGCAGGTGAGGAAGCTCAGAGGCTCCACAGCCAGGGATCCAGGTTTGGACCCCAGCTGGGCCAGTGGCCTGCGTGTGACCTTGGCAGGTTGCTTCTTCCTGGCCTGAGTCTCCTTATCTGTGGGGCTGACACCTCTAGCCTTCTGGAGGCCGGGAACAGACCCTGCGGACACCCTGGCTCTTCTTTTGCACCTAGACCTGAGCCACAGGAAGCCATCGGCTCTGCCTTCAGATGCTTCTGGGATGGGTGATGTCATTCTGCCATTGGCCTCCTGTCCAGAACCTCGGCTCTCCCGGCACACGCGGGAGCTGCCCACCTCTGCCTTTTCCTGACAGCCATCCTCAGGCCCTGCAGCAGCTCCTGCCTCAGTGGAGGTGGCAAAGCCAAGTCCACCCCCGTCCCTGTGGTCCTTTCCTGTGGCCCGTCCCTGTGGCCTGTCCCTGCTTGCCTGCTCTCCCACTCCTCTCCCCTTGCTCGGGCCACAAGGCCTCCAGGATGGGCCAGGTGTGAAGTCTAGTCCTAAGGCTTTGTGCTGGCCGTCCCTCTGCCAGCCATGCTGTCCCCCCCACCTGGCCTGGCCTGCCTTCAGCTTTCTTGGCCCTGAGATTTTAAGAGCGCCCAGGTGCCAGGCCACACTGTGCTCTTTTCCCCACTGCTGAGCTGCGGAGGGTCAGCTGGCGCCCACCTTCCTTCCTTCCCTGCCCTCCTACTCACCTGCGTCGACCCTCACCTCTGCCCCACCAGCAGGACACCTGCCCAGGCCGGTGGCAGGTTCGCCGGAGGAGACGGCTGTGTTGTTCCGTTGCCCAGCACTGAATCTCATGGTGGGGCTGAGCCCCTGGTGGAGGAACCGAGCCAGGAAAGGGACCTGCCCTGCAGGAGCTTGAAGGTTGCAGCGCAGGTGGACCTCAGGTCCGGCTGGAGGACGCCCTCACCACTCAAGGCCATCTTCCTCTGCAGGGGGTCAATTATTGAGAAGGTTTTATTTGGAAAACTTGCAAAAGTTGCAATAGCTCACTAGGCACTGCTCCTTTTTTTAAAAAAATATTTTTTAAGTTGTTGATAGACCTTTATTTATTTATTTATTTATTTATTTACATGTGGTGCTGAGAATCGAACCCAGTGCCTCACACATGCCAGGCAAGTGCTCTACCACTGAGCCCCAGCCCAGCCCACCACCTCTCGGTTTTTGCCCGGACTGGGGTTCTCAGGCAGAAACTGTGAGCCTCCCAGGGATGTGTCTGAGGCACTTGGAGTGTTAGAACTGGGGGTGCTGCTGGCCTCCAGTGGGTAGAGGCTGGGGATGCTGCTAATTATAGAGATTCCTCAGAAAACTTGAAATGGAACTAGCATTTGACCCAGCTGTCCCAAAGAACTTAAAATCAGCACACAACAGTGACGCAGCCACATCAATGTTTATAGCAACTCAATTCACAATAGCTGAACCATAGAACCCACCTAGATACCTTTCAACAGATGAATGGATAAAGAAAATGTGGTGTATATACACAACGGAATACTACTCAGCTTTAAAGAAGAATGGAATTATGGCCTTTGCCGGTAAATGGATGGAGCTGGAGAGTATCATGCTAAGTGAAATAAACCAATCCCCCAAACCCAAAGGCTGAATGTTTTCTCTGACATGCAGACGCTAGTTCACAATAAGGAGCGGGGTGGCTAGGGAAGAGCAGAGGTACGTTGGATTAGGCAGAGGGGAGGAGGTGTGAGGAAGGAAGGACAGTATAATGAAGGGGACATTGTCACCCATGTGCATATGTGACTACATGACCCGTGTGAATCTAGATCATCTAGATCACCTGAAGAGTGAGAAGTTGTGCTCCATTTATGTATG
Organism: Ictidomys tridecemlineatus; assembly: GCF_052094955.1. Classification (NCBI taxonomy): domain Eukaryota; kingdom Metazoa; phylum Chordata; class Mammalia; order Rodentia; family Sciuridae; genus Ictidomys; species Ictidomys tridecemlineatus. The sequence continues at coordinate 181,819,488 of NC_135477.1, read as the reverse complement.
AGGTGTCAAAGTGCATTCTACTGTCATTTATGACCAATTAGAACAAATTAAAAAATAATTAATAAAAACTAGTGACATTAATCAAATATTGATCTGGTCCATTGTCAGTGGTGACAGATTGGGAGCCCTGCCCTAAACGGGCCAGCAGTTCCTGTGTTGACCTTGTTCTTTCCTGCACGTGGACTCCTGCATGGCTCTTCAAGCATCATCTGTGGGCCCTATGGCTCTTCAGTGGAACTCCTGAGCAGCTGTCCCAGCTGGTGACGCAGTCCCGATGCCGGGTGGCCTGCATGGGCGCTGGGTTGCCCCTCAGCAGCCTTCCTCTTGCCCCCAGGACCCTGCCCAGGATCCAGCGACTCCTCAGCGCTGCTTTCTTTTCTCTGTGATCTGAGAGCTGCATCCTCTGCCCCTTCCTGTGGCGTGACCTTGACACCTCTGCAGGGCACAGCTGCCTGGTTGGTGGCACAGCCTTGGGGACGTTGGTCAGGTTGCTTTCCCGAGACCAGACTGGGGTGCTGCAGACAATTAAAAAAAGCTTTTTCTGATAAACAACAACATCAGCAAAGGACTTTCCAATCCGTGTCTCCTTGAAGACGCCGACTGCCACCCCACATCCTGGAGGACAGAGGCTGGCTTCGCCTGTGATGGTCGGTGGCCGTGGGACAGACCCAGGTCTTCTCTCCCTTCGGCAGGAGGAGCTTCTCCCAGGCTCCCCCCTCCTCCCACTCCTCCTTCCTTCCTCTCCTTGCCTTCATTCTCTGTCACTGGGCTTCGTCTGCAGGTCCTGTGTGACGCCCTGTGTGACGCCCTGTGCTCTGATCCACTCAGGTGGCCAAGCTCCGTGCCTCTCTGTGTGTCCTGCGTCGGCCTCGGGACTGTCCACTTCCCAGAGTGCCCTGCTCACTGGGACAGAGATATTGAGGAAACGGGGTTGGGGGGCCAGCGGGCTCCCTGATGCCGGGTGACAGAGGTCTCAGGTTGTCGCAGCAGACCGAGCCGGAGCTCAGCCCTCGCGGGTGCTCCAGTGTATTTAAGCCATGAGAGCAAATGTCCACTCAGGTCCCAGCCTGGGCTCCCCGCCGTCCCCTTCCCTGTGTGCGTTTCCCTTGGTGGCAGCCCTGATCCCCACCACAGTGATGTATCTGCTGTCTTGCTCAGTGCTATGCTTTGGATAAGTGTCCCCCAAACCTGGTGGCAAAGGTTTGGTCCCCAGCTTGGTGCCACAGGGTGGTGGTGGGACTTTAAGAGGGGCGCCTAGGGGGTGGTCTCAGGCCCTCCAAGGGGATCATGAGACGCCAGAGCGTTTCTCTTTCTCTGTCTCCCACGTCTTGTGAGCAGCCTGCTCTGCACATGCTCCCTGCCATGACGTGCTGCCTCACACAGGCCCCAAAGCAACAGGTCTCCCTGACAGTGAGCTGACACCACCCAAACTGTGAGCCAAAAACCTTTTCTCTTTTTTAGTTGATCAACTCAGGTGTTTTGTTACAGTACTGGAAAGCTAGCAGCCTGGTGATGTCAGAGCTGTCTTAGTTTACGTGAGCACACACTCCGATGTTCCAGCGTCGATGCGATCTCTTACGTATGACTACTTTTCTCAGGATGCATCCCTGTTGCTAAGTGATACACGGGTGTATTTAATTCGAGGATTTTGCCCATTTTTATCAATGGGGTCTAAAGTCTTTCTCAATCCCCTCATTGACTCTGCCTTGAGTTTGGACAGTGTCCTAAGCTAAAAATGCCAGGGAGGGGAGGTAGAAATGGTCAGTGCTTCTGGGCCCCCTCCTGCTTCAGAGGCGTAGCCTGCATGCTGCAGAGTCGTCTGACACAGGCATGGCCTTAAAGAGCAGCCAATCACACAGTGAGAAAGTCATTCTTCCCGGGTCCCCTCTGCCCTCTGACCATCCAAGGGGTCATCTCAGGCTGGTGCTGCTGTGCCCCCCTGCCTCTCCACGTGTCCGTCTCCCTGGAGAGTTATTCTGTGCATTTTTCTGCTCCAGCTGTGTCTTGGGGCCTGCTGCTTTCCATCTGGGACCCATCAAGTGACTTCCGACAGCTCTGCCTCAGTTTCCCCACATACGTGACAGTGATAGAGTGGTGTCCCTCTCACAGGGTTGCCGTGGGGACGAGCAAGTTGACGCTGGTGGCTGTTGGCAGAGTGCCCCATGCACGGTGAACATTGGCTGTGTTCATCTCCGTGATGACCTTCTCCCCGTGGGAAGTGACTCCGGTTTTCCACTTGGGGTGGCAGCTCCAACGTTTCCTTCCAGAATCTGTTTAGTCACTGAACCAATGAACAACAGGGATTACGTTTTGGAACGAATGTTCTCCAGATTTCGCAAAAATCATCAAATTGCCACAGTTTGATGGCCGAGTTGGGGGGTAACCACACTCTGCTTTTATTTAACCAACTCAATAAGCTTTACTTTGTGCCAGCCTCAAGCCACGTGTTTTATACCCATTTGACTTGTTGGAATTTTTGCAATGATTCTATGGGGTGGAAACTTTATGATCTGTTATACAGGTGAGGGGACTGAGGCCCAGAGAAGTCTATGTAGTGCCCCAGTTTGCACAGTTGAGATGGAAACTCTGGTATCAGTGATTTTGGTCACACCCCTTTTGTGAGGGGAACACTGAGGCCCAGAGAGGAAAGGAGCTGGCAGGGTCTCAGGTGGGTCTGGGACGGCTCAGGTGCCTGGTGTGCTGTGAGGGTCCAAGTCCATGTGAGCCTCTGGTGGCGTAAGGCAAGAGTGGAGGCCCATGCGAGGCCGCGAGGCCGCGAGGCCACGCCGCTCAGAGCAGGGCAGAGTATGAACACAGGTCCTGGAGGTCACCCCTCTTCTTTGCAGCTGCCTGCCTGGGGGCTGCCTTGAAGCCACCCCTCTCAAGGCCAAGGTCGAGCTCTACTGGGTGCAACCCGCCTTCAATGCTGTCCTCCCAGTCATGTGACCCAGACCGTCCAATCAGAACAACTGCCCATGGATTCCTGAATGGGGTTGCAATGTTGGCCGCTGGGAGGGACGGGCCATGGCCGCCTTGGCAGCGCAGGCTGGCGTGGACTTGGGGTGGGTGGACAGGATGTGGGTCTCACAGCCCTCCTTAGCTGCTTCTGAGGCTGGCTGCTCCCACATTTTCTCCACCTGGGACTCTGGATTCCAGCCCAGGCTCCCCCAGAAGGTGCCCCCGCCCTCCTCCAGCTGGATGCCCGTGCGCAAGCCCCTGCCAGGCCTCCTGGAGTGGGTCACCCGGTGGCCGGCTCAGCTTGTGATGGGAGCAGCCAGGCTGGGGCTGCTCCACCACCCGAGGCCGTCGGACCAGAGCCAGGCCTCCAGTCCAGCAGGGGAATCGTGGGAGTCCTGGGAAGGCGACCCCACGCACGCACACAGCATGTGGCAGACCAGGGAGGAGGTGGTCTGTCCAGGAAAAGCTGAGCATGTCAGGTGGCCGAGGACGAAGGGCTGGGCAGGGGGCTGAGGGACGCAGGACTGGAGAGGTGGGTAGGTGTCACAGGTGAAGGGAGGGGGGCCAAGTCCAGGTCTGGCCTGGGACCCTGAACCACGGGAAGCAGCCGAAGCACCCAGGAACAGCCTGGCATGTCAGACTGCGATTGGGAAGGTCCCACCAGGTGCTGGCGGCCAGCTCAGAGGCACAGGCCTGGCGCCTGCAGCGGGTCTGGTCCCTCAACCCCACCCTCCCTCCAGAGGCATTTGACCCCCTACCTCCACCCAGAGCCACCTGTGAGCCTGACTTCCAAGAAAGAGGCACTGCCCGTCACACGAAGCAAAGACCAGGGCCCTGAGTCACCTCCCTCCAGGACCCTAGCCCAGCTCTGCCATTTCTGGCTGATGGTGTGTCTTCTGGAAGCACCGAAGGCAGAGTCCCAGAGGCTTGAGGGCCCCGCTGAAGCCGATCGTGGTGTCCCAGAGAGGGCCAGCAGCCTTGTCCAGGGCCCTGCCTGGGCTCAGGTCCCATAGCTGCCGGCCCAGGCCAACCCTTGGTGAGCTCCGTCTCTTGCTCCAGCCCCAAGGATTCCAGCCTGTCCCTGCTCTGTCCAGGAGACGCGCCCTGGGGTCCCCCCATCCTGGCTCTGCACATGTGATGGGGTGTGGCCAGAATGGCTGACGGCCTGTCCTTGGCCCTGACACGGCCCCTGCCCTGGATGCCCCCCACAGGAGGACCCGCTGCCTGGGCCCCCACTGCTGTCTCTTCTCTGACCTTCCTGTGGGTCACAGGGCCAGCACAAGCTCAGGCCAACAGTCTTTCATCCATCCGTCCATCCTTCATCTGCCCATCACCTGTCCCTCCATCTGTCCACCTTCACTGAGCCCTTCCTCTGCACCATGCCCAGGGCCAGGCTCCGGGACAGGAGGATGAATGACCTGTCAGGGTGGCGTGTGCGGGCTGTGGGGCTCGGGCTAAGGCCTGAGGCTGGGGTTCCCTGGGGCCGGGGTGCACTCTGGTGGGGGAGACAACCCACCAAGTCAACAGTAACCTCAGGTTGTCACAGCATCATGAGGGAAGGAAACGGGGTCGAGCCACCAGGGAGAGGTGACAGGGTTCCTGGGAGTGGGGCAGTGGGCAGGGCCTGGTGAGATGCCAGCTGGGCCTCCTGGTGGGTGGGCTCAGGGTTCCTCGGGAGCTGCAGCAGGGACCCGCAGGCCCCGGGGGACTCCAGGCTTTGGGGCACAGGGACACACCTGCCAACCTGGGAGACCTGGGTTCCATCTCAGGTCTGCCACTTGCTGACTATGACCTCGGGCAAGTCACCTCCCTGTGAGACCCCGATTCCATTCCTTCTGAAGTCCTCTCAGTGTTGAGGATGATTCACATTAAATAACACTGAGTGACCCAGGGGGTGCCAGCACCCGACAGGCCACTGCAGTGTGGCTTTTTCTTGTTCTGTCTCCTTCCCTTCTTCACCCCAGTGGCCGTGGGGCCTCCCAGGACCCTAAAGCCCCCACGTTGGCTGTGTCCCCTCAATTTTCTCATCTGTAAAACAGGACAGTCCAGGTGCCTGCAGCGTAGTAAGTGCTCAGTTAATATTGGCTGTAGTCTTGCTGCAGGTGAGCTGACCTGCAGTCTGTGCCGCTCTCCCACCTCCCCACCACTGTGTCAGGTGGCAAAGGACCTTGGCCCCAGCGGCTCCTCTGCTGCCCACACCCCGCCCCCTCCTCACCCACTGTTCTGATTGGTCTGGGCTGCCAGGATCCAAAGGGCTCTTTCTTCTCTCTTTTATTCATTTGCTTATTATCTTCTCTGCTTGAGTCGGGAGGTTCCAGAGGGCACAGCTGTGGTGTTGTTCCCTGCCTCAGGTCCCTAGTGTGGGGCACGGGGCACAGCAGGTGTGCACTGCATGGAGCTGAGAGGAAGGAGGAGGAGAGGAAGGGTGGAAGAGGAGGGAGCTGAGAGCCCTGGGGGGCCAGGAGGGCTGGCGGGAGGGAGCCCATGCCTCCGCCTCTGCCTCTTCCCAGTGGTGGGGACACAGCTGGGTGCTCAGGACACAAGTGCTGACGGATGGCAGGTCTCAAGTCCTCCAGGACCCTCAAGTCCAGGCTCACCCACAGGGTGAAGTTCTGCCTACCCACAAGAGCGAGCACCTGGCCGCCAAGGAGGGGCTCTGCTGCCCCCTGCCGTGCTCCTGGGGAAGACACTACAGGCCCCTCCTGTGGGCTGGACATTTGCACATAAATGGACCTGATAGCAACAGCCATGACCTATTCAATGGCAGTTAATGTCAGGACAGGGCCTCTACAGACACGCTGCCTTCATCTCCAGCCACCCCAAAATGTGGCTGCATGATGCTCACGCATCTGGGTTGGTGGACAAGGAAGCCGAGGCTCAGAGAGAGAGGCGTGGCCCACGTCCCACGGCTAGGGGACTGCTAGGGGACGGCCAGGTCAGGCTTCTAGCCAGTCTCTCTGGACCCAAATGGGGCCCAGCGGTCTCCTGGGGGAAGAGAGAGGGAAGGGGAGGGTGGGAGGAGCGAGGGGAGGCGCCAGCAGACTCCAGGAAGGCCACCACAGCCACTCCAGGCCCCCCTGTTGTCCCCAGGCCTTGCCCTCCTTGGGACATCTTCTGGTCTCTCCAACACGCACACCCTCGGCCATGGTCCAAGCTGGGGAGGCTGGACCAAGCTCCTAGCAGGGGGGCAACCTGGACCCGACTTCCAGGGAGTGTGTGTGGGGGAGCCTAATCTAGACCTGGCTCCCAGGGGACACAGGAGACCCCTGAAGAAGGGAAGGTGGGCCTGTGCCCAGGTTTCCACAGCCAGCGTCACCCTCTGCCTGGGGCAGGGGGCAGGGACCCTCTGTGGGACAGATCCCAGGAACGTGCCCTGCAGTGATGGCCTGTCTAGGGCCCTGGCCCTGCCGCCAGGAGGAGCGTCCATGGAGGGCGGCGGTCAGCAGGACAGCGCTCTTGCTGCTTGGCTGCTCTCTGGCTCCATGACCGCGGGCAACTCCTTGACCTCTGTAAACGGGACCAGTCACAGCCTGGACCTCTCCAGCTCAGCCGAGAATCCAGGGAGAGCATGGACGATGAGCCCAGAGCCCGCGTGACCCCCCGGAAGGACCCCGCAGATAGCGTGCAGCCGGGCCCCCGCCTCTGCCAGGCCATAAGACAGGCGCCATGGAGCGGTGCCTTGCAGAGTTGGGGAAACTGAGTCACGGGGCCAGGAAGTGCCTGGGTGCAGGCTTCAGCTGAGTCACAGCCCCAGTGCCAGGAACCTGCTCCCAGCCACCCCCGAAAAGGCTCCACACCTGTCTGTCCACCAGCCTGGGACAGGAGCCGGCCTCCCCAGGCAGGCTCCAGGCAGAGGGCTTGCATCCTTCTTGAAGGCAAGAACCACCCTCTGATTGTCTGCGAGGAACAGCACACAGTAGGAGCTTCACGCACCTGGAGAAGGCCAGGGTTTCCTGCTCATTCCCTTCACCACTTTAGGGACAAGGAAACTGAGGCTTGGAGGCCAGCTCCCTGCCCAGGCCACGGCTGTGCTAGAGGAGGACCTGAGCTCATCCCATGGTGTCCAGTAGGGAAAGCTCAGGTTGCTGGACTGGGGGGCGCTAGCTCCCCAGAACAGGCCTGGGATCAAAGGCGCAGCAGGAAGCCCCTCCCGTCCGACTTCCCCAGAACTAGGACACAGTGTGGCGTCAGCAGGCCGCATTCCAGCTCCAACCCCAGGGCGAGGCCCGTTTCCTCCCTCCTGCCCTGGCATCCCAAACAGGAAGCTGGGTCAAGTGGGCTGGCCTGGCCGAGGGCACAGGGATGGATGGGTGGACAGGCTCCCAGACTTCCTTCCCAGCAAGTGCCATGGGCAGCAGGGGAGGGGAGGGGTCTGCTGCGCCTGCCCTTCCCCCCACACTGCTTTTGGTCTCCACAAGCCATTGCACTGCCCAGGTGGCACGGCTCCATTGACCACTCACTGATGGACCATCATGGCTACTGTGGACAGTCCCTCCAGCCGGGCTTCACTTGGGTCCTCTTCGTCAACCCTCAGTGGCAATCCCCTCATTTTCCTTTGGCAGTGAGGACCCTGGGAGGCTGGCAGGCTGACACTAGGCTAAAGTGCCGCAGCGTGGGTGTGGGCGTCACCGGCAGGGCAGCGGTTTGGACACAGGGAGCTTCACCAGGGGACGCAGCTCCTGTCAGCTCAGCCCCTCAGGCTCAGCATCAGAGAGGCCAAGCCTGATGGTCTCTGTCCTGGGTAACCTCTTCCACGGCTGCCCTTTGTCTTAGGGACCAAGTCCACCCCTTGAGGATCCATGCCCTTGACCTGGGCTCCCTCACCTCTCCAGCCTGACTTCCCCTTTACTGTCCAGAGCCACTTCTGACCCCCAAGAGCACTCTCACTTTTCCCCTCAGTACTTCCTTCTGTATGGGGGCAATCTCAGGGTCAAAGAGGGGACAGGTGTGTGACAAGTCACAGAATCACAAGAGGCAGGATATTTCCTGCCCAGGCCTGGCTGCTCTGCAGACTTGCATGCCCAGAGCTCTAGAGCAGAGGCTGCGGGTCTGTGCAGACGGTAGCTTCTAGGCCTGTCCCTGGAGGTGTGGGGAGGGGCCTGGACATCTGCACTGTTAGTGGTCTTCCTGGGCAGGTATGAGCTCCCTCCAGGCCCCTGCTGCCTTGGGACTGTCCAATGGCTCTGAGTGGACACAGGGACTGCAAGACATCCATGGGTTTGTCCTACCCACGGGTCCCTGCCCACCAGGGATGCAGCCTCACCTCTCCCAGGGAGCAGCCTGATTTCTCATGCCGCTCCCCTGGGGTCTCCTGCCAGCAGGTGGCTCCCTCCACCCCAGGAAAGGCTGGCACAGACTGGGGATCTCAGGCGGATAGTAACCTGAAGCCATGGAATATACTGAAAGAGGCAGATCTGGGGGCCCAGACTCGAGTCTCTGAGCTGAAAGGTCTGGGTGGGACCCCAGAGCAGGCAAGCACGAGGCCTGAGGAAGCCAGGAGCAGAGGTGTCCAAGGGGGACCAGGGGGTGGGAAAGGGGTCCTCTAGCTCCTCTAGCTACAGCTGCTCCGGTTCCCTTATCTGCAAACATGGAGAACAGCAGTGCCTACCCACCTCTCAGAATTGTAAGAGTTGAAGGGCAAAAGAGTGCAAGGGACCAGAATTTGTTTTTCTTTCTCATTCAGAAGTCCCTTTTCAGTCTGGCTCCTTCCACGAATGTTTGTTGAACAAATAATCTGTTCCTTCCCTAGACTCTTGGGCTCCAGTTCCCATGGGGGGAGCATGGACTTTTGCCATCCCCCTGAGGGGCAAGGTGTATGGGTTCTAGCTGGGAAGCCACAGGGGAGGGATCAAACCAGGGCTATGTCCCCAGCTGCCTGCAGTGTTCACTCCTGGCAGGAGAGCCCAGCCACCCAGCCCCATCCCTCTATTTGGGAGCACCCCACCCCAGCTCCAGTAGTCTTATTTTCCATGTTTACACTTACCAGCAGTCAATCATGGTCAGAAAACATTACATGGAAAATTCCAGAAATAAATAATTTATAAGTTTTAAGTTGTGCACCCTTCTGAGTATGGCTGGGATATCATCGTTTTGTCCAATGTATCCACTTTGTATATGTTACCCACCTGTTCTCTATTTAGTAGCCATTTTGATTATCAGATCCACTATTGTGGTATCAGTGCTTGTGTTCAGTAACCCTTATCTGGCTTAATAATGGCCCCAGAGCACAAGAGCAGTGATGCTGGCCACTAGATATGCTAAAGAACAGCCATAAAGTGCTTCCTTTGGTGAAAAGTTGAATGTTCCCAATTTAATAAGAAAAAACCTGTATGCTGAGGTTGCTAAGATCTACAGTAATAAGATCTACCGGTGAAGTGGAGAAGTTGTCCAATGGCTCCGAGTGGACACATGCTGGTTTTCCTGTTGCAACTCAGACTTTCAAAGTCATAGCCACTGTGTGCAGGGTTACATACTTAGTTAATATGCAAAAAGGCACTACCAGTGGGGATATATGGATAGGAAAAAGGATAATGTAGATAGGGCTTGTTGCAAGCCACATTTTCAGGCATTCATTGGGGGGACTTAAAAGGTACCTTATGCCTGGGAATGAAGGGTGGCTGTACTGAATCTGCCGCTGTTCAGGGAAATCAGTTGTGCGATTTCTCAGGTTACAGCGCCCTCTGGTGGTTAGCGCGCAAAGGCGAGGAGGGCCGGGAGCCCCATCTGTGGAAGGTAACCCTCTGTTGACCCAACCACCTGGGTCCTTAAGTGCCTTCTGGGTACCGAACCTGGGCATATGCTGTGGAGACACGTTGGGATCACGTAGGACATGCTTTGGCTACGCTTAGTCCTTTGGAGAGGGCTGAAGTTATTATTCTCAGTCTCAAGTGGATCAGAAGCTTGTGGAGGAATCTCTGGGGCAGACCTGGGAGTCGTAGGTCAAGGTCAGCCCCAGAAGACAGGCTCATTAGAAGCTACCCAAGAGAGAAGGTGCCCTGGCCCAAATAACGGCTTGTCTTCACTTTTTAAGAATATTTTCACAGTGTATCAAATTCCACCTTAGGGATTTTTTTTTTTTTAATTTCACCTCTTTTAAGATCTTATTCCATTGTCTCCACCATTACCATGAGAAGTTAGCTCTAGACCTCATTGTCCTTTGAAAGTGGTAGTCTTCCCTGTCCCTGGGACTCATACCTGATGCTCTTTGTCTTTAGTGTTCAGTTATTTTCCTGGGCTGTGCCTAGGTGAGTTCTTATTTGTCTTTATCTTGCTGGGCATTTCTTAAAACTCTAGCTTGAAGTCTTTTGTAAGGTTCATAAAATTTCATTTCATTTAATTCTCTTTAAATAGTATTTCCAGTATTTTCTATTTCTTCTTTCCTTTTTGAAACCATATCTTGTGCCTGTTTTATGGATTGAACTGTGTACACATCAGTGCACGTACTGAAGCCCTGAGCCCCAGGACCTCGGACTGCAACTGTGTTTGGAGATGGGACTTTTAAAGGGGTGATTCAGCGAGGTCCCAGGCATGTTCCTAATCCATCACGACTGGTGTCTTTATAAGAGGAAATTTTCACACACAATGAGGGAGCCCACGGATGCACACACACAGAAAACAGGTCACATGAAGACATAGCTAGAAGGGGGCCATCGGCAAACCAAGCAGGGAGGTCACCAAAGAAACACACCTGCTCTCCTTGACTTTAGACTTCAGCCTCCAGAACCAAGAGAAGTCAATCCCAGTTGCTTGAGCCCCAGCCTGGAGAATTTTTGTGGCATCTGGAGCAGATGAAGACAGTGCAATAGACCTTGGCAGGTGTTACCTGGTCGCTAACACTCCGTCCTGTGTTCTCCAGCCTTCCGTTTCTCTGGGCTTTACTTTGGGGTTTTATTTTGACTTATTTGATAGCTTACCAATTCTCCCTTCAACTGTATTTAATCTCTTTTTAAACCCATCAGTTCTCAAGTTCACTTTTATTTTTTCAGTTCTACTTTTCCATTTAATAATAGCCTCCAAGTCCCACATGAAATTTTCTATCATAGCAATTAATTTCTTAAACATATTAATTACAGTTACCACGGTTCTATCCAGTCTGTCTTGGAATGCAATGCAGTGATCTCTTGCCAGTGTGTGTGCTAGTTTCTCTTCTTTTAATTGCTCAATTCTCGGTTATTGTTTATTTGGTACCAGAGTTGGTCCCAGGGGCACTTAACCACTGAGCCACATCCTCAGTCCCTTTTTAAATTTTTTAAAATTTTGAGACAGGGTCTCATATTATTTTGCTTAAGCCCTCACTAAATTGCTGAGGCTGGCCTTGAACATGTGATCCTCCTGCTTCAGCCTCCCAAGCTGCTGGGATTATAGGCAGCACCGCCACGCCTGACTCTGTGGCTATTGATTATTGAACGGTGGGCACTGAGACTCCAGTCCTATGCTTTTTCTTATAGAGGGTTTGCTTTGTTCCTGGGGGCAGACCACTTAATCTAAAGAGGACCAAGTGGTACCAGGCTGGACTTCTGGCTTCCCTTTTCTTTCAGGGACTTGCACTCTGGGGACTCTCAAAGAGTCCGGGGTATGTACAAGGTCCCTTTGGCTTCTCCTGCTTGACAGGCCCTGAAATCCAAATTTGTTCCTCTCCATTGATCTCTGCCTCACATTCGGGCCTCTGCTGCGGAACGGGCCCTACCTCACAGGGAAACCAGCCCTGAGGGTGGCCCTTTAGGTCCGCGCTGCCCTGAGCTTCTTGGATGCCTGTAATCAGATCATAATGCATTTTGTCTAAGATCTCCAGTTCTTCCAGGAAGGAGGGCTGGTCTGACAGCTGGTGCACTGCCCACCGTGGCTGGAAGGGGACACATATAGATATATATGCAAGGACTTGCATAACAGTGCTGTTGATAATTGAATTTTTTTTTTTGCAGAGAATCCCAATGCTTATTAATAGGGGAAAGATGGATAAATAAATTTTGGAGTATCCAATCAATGAGAACACTTGGCATGATTTAAGACAAAAGATGAAGAGGTACAGTAGCAATCCAGAGGATGCCAGCCTACCTGAACATAAGCCCTGGTAACCAAGATGGCTTCTGAGTAACTAGAGGGTATGTGCGTAGCATATACAGCATTGATACCTGGGTGAAGGGAAGAGTCACATTCAGGCAGATTCATTGTGCTACTCAGAGGGTGCATAGCTTAAAACTTGTACATTATTATTCTGGTAATTTTCCATTTGCTGTTTTTGGATTTTAGTTGATTATGGACAACTGAATCTGGAAAATGAAACTGTAGATGGGGGGACTACCATGTAAGTCATCTAGAGGTGATTTAGAAAATAAAGGAAGATGTGCATAGGATCCATGCAAACACTGCACTATTTGACACAAGAGACTTGAGCATCCACAGGGTCCTGGATCCAATTTCCATGGATGCTGAGGCTGGCTGTGTTATGCAGGTAAGTGCCTTCTGCATTGAGACATGGGGACTCAGTACTGCTCCTTGACTGAGTGCTGGCACGGGCATACCAATTGAAGGGCCGTGCATGCCAGGCAAAAGGGGCATCTCTTGCTTGTCTGGATTCAGGAGGGGTGAGGAGAAAGAAGCAGGAAGTGTCTGTCATGGTTTCCTGAGGATGTGACCGTATAAAGCTGTGGTCCACATGGTCCAGTCTGAGAAAAGCCCTAGGAATCAGGAACAAGGCCAAGAACAAAATCAAGCAATGCAGAGACAGCACAATGTGTCACCTGTGTTCAGTCACCATGAAAGGGTCTAACGTGCTGCCTCCCTCTCCCACCATGGAGCGGTCCAGATCCAGCAAAACCCTTCCCGGGCCCCAACCCACCGGCATTTGAGCACCGCCCTCTGACTTTCTTCCCCAGAACCTGACAAAGGGTGGAGAGAGAAGCAGAATGGACAGTCAGCAGGCAAAGATGTCAGACCGAGGCCGGAAGGGCTTGGAAAGCACTCAGGAATCACTGCTGCCCCGCCGGTGGACAAAGCGCCCCCCTTTTTGGACACCTTCCCAAGTCTTGTCTTCCTCTCCCACAGAGTCCCTTGTTTAACCCGGGGACCCTTGGTGGGAGTCTGCTAAGCGCAGGCACTTAGCTGTGACCTGATGGTGTCCTTGCCCTTGAGGAGCTTACTGAAAAGGACAGTAGTTAAATGACCACAGATGGGGCTGGGGATGTGGCTCAAGCAGTAGCGCGCTCGCCTGGCATGCGTGCGGCCCGGGTTCGATCCTCAGCACCACATACCAACAAAGATGTTGTGTCCGCCGAGAACTGAAAAATAAATATTAAAAAAAAAAATGACCACAGATGAGCCCAGCCCCACAGTGGGGTGGCGCCTGCCAGGGGGTCTTTCCCAGCAACTTAATTTCCGTTTTGGGGACTCCATTCAGTTAGGTTCCCTACCTTTCCTCTAGGGTCATGGCCAAGTTCCAGGGGCTAGTACAATACCCAGGTGTTGATGGGGAGTGGGTGTAGGACCAGGAGCCCACTCTCCATGCCCACTGCCCCCCCCCGGGGGGTAGTCCAGAGGGGTCCCAGGAATCAGTTCCGCTAGTCCTTCCTTCCAGGGAGGGAGGGATTCCAGGTAAGGGAGGGCAATGCCAGGGGTCAAGGAGATTTAGTCAGTACTTACCATACAGGAGCTTTCCACGTTTGTGGGGCAACTGCACAGGCTGCGGGGCGGAGAGGGGCGGGGCGGAGAGGAGGCGGGGCAGAGAGGGGCGGGGCAGAGAGGGACGGGGCAGAGAGGGGCGGGGCAGAGAGGGGGCGGGGCGGTGAGGAGTAGGAGGTGAGGAGGAGGGGCAGAGAGGGCCAGTGAGGAGGTGGGGCAGAAAGGGGAGGGGCGGTGAGGGGCGGGGCAAAGAGGGGCCGGATGGTGAGAAGGCGGGGCAAAGAGGGGCCGGATGGTGAGGAGGCGGGGCAGAGAGGGGCGGGAATGTGAGGAGGCGGGGCAGACAGGGCATGGTGGTGAGGAGCAGGAGGTGAAGAGGCGGGGCGGTGAGGAGCCGGGTAGAGAGGAGCGGGGCAGAGAGAAGCTAGAGATGAGGGGCGAGGGGGGGGTGAGGAGGCCGGGCGTGAGGTGGTGGGGCGGAGAGGGGCGTGGCGGAGAGGGGCAGGAGGTGAGGGGCGGGGGTGGGAATCAAGGAGGACCAAGAGGAGAGGAGGGAGCTGGGGGAACTGAAGGATGAAGCTACAGAGCTTAAGGGTCTTGTGCTGGAGTCTGGCCTTGACCTTGACACCCCAGGATGCTGTGAACACCAAGCAACATGTCCAAGGCATGCTGTTCTGCAGGGCAGGGGAAGATCCCTTGCACCCCGTCCTCTTTTCACCCATGAAGTGGGGGTGGGCTGTTCTCTCCAGTGAAGGTGGGGTCTTCCCTGTAGCCAGACCAGTCAGTGAGAGCGCTCAGGTTGGCTGTTGTTTGCCAGGCAAGGCCACTGGCTGCTGGGGTCACAGAGCTCACAGAGCCTGCCTCTTATTCACAACCTCGGACAAGTTGGGGATGATGAATGGCCCTGGAGACTCTCCCTTGTGGTTTAATTTGACCTAAATTCTCAGGATTATCTGGTCAGTTTCACATTTTAAGAAGGTAAGCAACGGTTGTGGGGAGAGGCTTAGCAGGTGGATCGGGGCTGAAGTGTTTTCAACTCTACAGGTAAGAGGAAGGGAAGTTAAAAGAAACTATTTAAAAGAAATATTCATATTCAAGGTGAATTTCAACATCCTCTCCGAATTAGCCCCTTCTTAGACTTCTTTGGTATTGGTCTGATGGGTCAGCCAAGTTGGAGGACACTACCTCAGGGCCTTTGCATGTGCTGCTCCATCTCTTTTTCAAGCCCTTCTTCCTCACCCCTTCAAGATGTTCTTGAAGGCAGAGGCTGAATTGTGAAGATTGGGAATTTGCCATTCATTGAGCCAGCCCCCTCCCCCACTAGGGATAGAAACCAAGGGCCTGTACACACTTAGCAAGATGCTCCACCCCTGAGCCCTCTAAGACCTCTCTTAATTCACTTCCACAATCCTCCCTCGAGACCATCTTTGTCAACATTTGGGTCTATTCCTTCAGCTTTTCCCCCTATGATTCACTGTTCATGGGTTTTTATGAGTATATTTATTTCTCAGTGTGTTTTCCAAGGTGCTAGAGATCAGACCAGGGCCTGGAGCATGCTAGGTAGCCATTCTCTACCCTAGTTACGCCCCTAGCCCCACGTTTGTTTGTTATTTTGTAGTTTATGAGTTCAGTGTTTGCCTGATGGAACATCATGGGCAATCTGTCCTCCGTGTTCCCCTCAGGCTGACGTCAGTCCAGGGGGACTCCATCCCAGGTTGCTAAGGAGGGAAGAAAGAGCTGGGAGCTGGGGGCTGGGAGGGTGCGACCCTGGCCACACCAGGCCAGGTGTGCAGGGGCCCTGTCCTCCAGCCACACGCCCGCGGGTAGCACCCTCCACCGCGGCTGCAGAGCTTGTCCCACACCGGGGCGGGTGTCCCAAGCCAGCTGAGCCACGGATGCCTCAGGAATGGGGAGGCCCTTTCTGTTTTGGAGGCCAGAGGTGCCCTTTGGCAGCAGGGTGCCATTTCTGCCTGTATTTGAGGGTTTGTCCTTGTTTAGTCACATTTCCCCTCTGGGCTTGTTCCTGATGTGCCTGACACTGGGTCAGATGGGTGGGTTCCACAGAACCACTGAGGTCAGCAACAGAGGCAAGGACCCAACTTAGGGGCAGGCTCCACCTTCGTGTGCCCCTGGCCAGAGCTGCAGGTCCTGGGAAAGGGTCACCCACTTGGGCCCCAGCCAGCCCAGGCGGTCCCCAACACAGGTGACCTACATTCCCCTCAAACTCACTAACTTCACAGGGCCACAGGCAGCACCCGGCTTCCCAGGTTGTCTGGTGGCATCTGAAGGATGCACTGTGTGCCCTGCACCCTGGACCTGGGGCTGGCTGGGTCCCATCGTTGGTCACTTTCCATCATGGCCACTAGAGGGCAATGATGCTCCACCTTCTAGAAAGAAACTGCAAACCTCCTCAGCCTGCAGAGGTCTGGACAGCCTCCTCCCTGACCTCTAGGAGTCCAGCCTCCCTGCTCCATGGCTGCAGGGTGGGGCCCTTGCCCCCCACCCAGTTACTCAGCCCTGCTGTGGAGGAAGCCTGTCAGGAGCTGCCAATCAGCTGTCCTGGGAGCCCCTTGGAGGAACTGGTTGTTCCCTGGAACCACTGTCCCTGCTCCCCCAAGATTCTGCCCTTGAGCTTTGTGGCCTGAGCAGCTACTCAGGCCTGGCTACTCGGCTGGCCAGCAGCTGTCTGGGCTGCAAGCCCATCTCTGTGTAGCCCCTGGAAGGCTCCCTTAGTTCCAGGACCCCTGTTAGTGCTCCCCAGTGCAGAAAGGCAGCAAGGGCAGCCTGGGAGGAGGGCCGGAGTCAAACCCTGACAGCCCAGGACCCCCCATCAGGGACAGGCAGAGAGAGACTGGGGTCCGTAGCATTGTGGAAAGGACCCTCCTGTGGAGGGGAGGTGACACCAGGGGAAGAGAGGTGTCAGCAGACACAGGTGGGGTCTGAGGCATCCCCTGGGGGTTCCTGGGGGTCCTGTCCTGCGGTGGGATGGGTCCTGTCCTGCTGTCCCCTGGACCTGTCTCCATCCCTCCGCGGTGGACAGCAGGCTGCAGTGGCGCCCTGTGGGCTGGGAGACCTGGCCCTTCCCACGCCACTCCTGGAATGCAGGCGGCTGTGGCGTGGAGGGAGCGAGGCTGTCCCTCTGGAGTGGGGGTCAGGCGGCCTCCCAGGCCCAGGGCCAGCATTCTTGACCATAAGCCCAAACAAACAAGGGGCCAGGGCAGGCCCTGCCCTGTGATGACGCTTCCCGTGGGCTCTGTGGACAGCGGCACACTGACGCAGGCATGCCACCTGGGGGTGTGGTGGGGGGCACGGGCGGGGGCAGGAGGCTCTCTAGACCACCATTTGGTAGGTCCTGCTGCTGCTGCAGGAGTGTCATGGGGCAGTCCTGAGGCAGGACAGACGCCCTCAGGGCTCAGATAAGGGAGGCCCTGGGGGCTCTGGGAGGACAGGGGCAGCCCCTGGCTGAGCTGGGAGGGATGGGGTGGGGGAAGGAGAGGAGGGGGGGGAGGTGGAGTTTCAGGGCCAAAATTATGGTGAAAACAATAACTGCCACCACAGAAGTCCCCTTTCCCTGTGGGGATGTGTTCCACAACCCTCTGAGCGAGGATAGCATTGGTCTCATATGTACTGTCTTTTCCTAATTGACCTGTGGTGTTGCCAGAGGCACCAGGGTTAACCTGTCCCTCCGTGGCTTGTGCCCCGTGCCATCACTAATCTTGCAATTTGGGGCAAATCAAACAAGGGCCCCCTGAACACAAGCCCTGTGATGCCGTGACAGTTGATCAGATAACTGAGATGGCTACTAAGTGACTACCAGGCAGGTAACATATACAGTGTGGATACACTGGGCAAAGTCTGATCCACATTCCAAGTGGGCTGGACCAGGACATTGTGAGATTTTATCCGGCTGGGGCAGACGTGCAATTTAAAACTTAGGAATTATTTATTTCTGGAATTTTCCACTTCATATTCAGATCAGTGTTGACCGTGGATAACGAAAATAAATCACAGAAAGTGAAGCTGAGGGTAAGGGGGGACTGCTGTGCTCAGCTCCTACTGAAGAACAGCAGTGTAATGACGGGGATCATCTCTATGAAATCCACAAGGGGCTGACACCCCTCTTCCCTCAAAGATGCAGAAACTGAGGTTCAGAGAAAGCAAACAAGTCCTCCGGGGTCGCTCAGCAGAGGCAGGCCTGGGCCTGGGTTGTTGGTCTCAGCTGGGGAGAAGTCTCATCCACCGTGTAGACTTGGTGCAGGACTTCGGAGGCAGCTTCTCCCGCTGAGAGGGTGATGCGGCCTGGGAAGGGAGTGGTCTTACAGGACCCCTGACAGGTGAGGCATTGAGGATCAGAGCGGGTCCTCCCTGTGGCTACACAAACCCAGGGGCCCAGGCACAGGGTTGGTGCCAGGCGCTCTGGGGGTCCTGGGGAGGTTGAGCATGCTTGCTGGGCCACGTGGCCTGGGCATCTGACGCCCCATCCCTCCCATCCCCAGGTCTTTCCAGATGGCTGGGAGGGCAGGGGGCGTCTGGACCCTGAGTCTGGGGAGCAGGTTTTACACCTGGGTGGGCCTGGGGGTGGGTGGGGCTGAGGGCAGGCCCCGAGGCACCCAGTGGTGACCGGCCTCCTACAGGCTTCTGGGGGCTTCTCCCTGGGCATGCCCCGGCCAAGGCCAGCTTCTGTTCCCACAGCAGATGCGGGGGACATCTGGTTTCCACGTCCCCATGTGGGAGCCAAAGCCGGCTTCCAGGGGCGGAGGCTGGACGGGCTGTCGCCGAGGCCAGGGCCCAGCGACGGCTCTTCTGGGCCCTTCTGGGGGCTGGCTCTGCCCCGACTGCCTTCTGCCTTCTTCGGTTCCCCTCCCTGCCCCTCCCTGCCCTCCCCTGGACACTGTGCTCAGAGGAGCCGGACCCCGGCCCTCAGCTCACCAGTAGAGTGGTGGGTCGGCTGCTGCCCTCCTGTCCCCTTCCCTCACCTGTGATGTGGGACGGCGACACCCACTGGGGGTTGACATGGGGTCAGTGAGATCACAGTTGTGAACGTCCCCGGCCCATTCGCCCTGGGGACCATGGGTCCGGACTCTGGGCGATGATGACAGACAGACGGTCCCTTCGGTGTCCGGGAGGCCCCATAGAGTGGGACAAAGCGGCTGATTTGTCCAAGTCCCAGCCTTGCCCACAAACGGCAGTGACAGTGGGACGTGCTTCACAGAGGCGCGGAGCGGGCAGGAGGTGCTGTCCTTCGCGGGCAGTAGGGCCACCTGCCCCTTGTCCTGTGGAGGAGAGCTGGTCCTGCGGGACCCCGACCAGGAAGCAGGAAGTCCCACAGCACACTCCCCGGAGGCCGGGGCGCGAGGACCAGGGCACTGACTCTGTGTGCCCGACACTGGGGGAGAAGCAGGCCAGGTCAGGTGGCCAGCTGGGCCGTGGGGAGCACCTCCGGCCAGGAGAGAGATGGCTGCGGAGTCCCCCACTGAAGAGCCAGAGCCGCTGCCCGGAGCGGATGTGTCCCAGCAGCCCCCTGTGCTGGTCCCCCTCGTCTGTTTGGGGGTCAGCCTTCCCTTCTAGACGTGGTGGCTCCTGAGGGCAAGGGCCACTCCTACCTGTGTGGGCAGGTCACAGAGACTGGTGCAGGGACTGGGTTTTGGATCCAGGAGGTCAAAGGAAAGACAGCCCGGGGGCCTTCCCTGGACCTTCTTGTTCTGGTTGGGGTGCGAGGTGTCCCCTGAAGTCCCTGTTACCACAGCAACGTTCAGAGGTGACACGCCTGGGTGCAGTCCAGCCCAGCTTGCATGGACTGACCAGTGGTCACTGTAGGCAGGTGGGGCGAGGCTGGAGGAGGGCCACTGGGGTCATTCCTTAGAAGGGGGATCTTCCCTGCCCCCCGCTGCCAGGCCCTGCCATGATCTGAGCACCCCCCCTTCCACTGTGCCCTTCCACCGTGACGGCAGCATTCTGCGGGGCCCAGGGCAGTGGGACTGGCCACCTGCACCAGGACCTCTGTTTTGTAAGCCTCCAATAGACTTTTCCTCCTCTAAGCAGTTCTTGTCAAGTATTTGGTCACATGACACCGAAGTTGACTAAAACACTTCTTTAAAGGGTTATAAAGCTGGCATGGTGTAAGTTCAGAGTCACTGGGGCCATCTTAGTCACCACAAAGGGAGAGCCTGCCCAAGAGCAATGTCAACCTAGAGGAAAGCAGAACTGAGAGACCAGGCAGATGCATGAAGACCTCATGCGAACACCTGGATGCAGCCATTCCTGAAGCAACTATGAGGGTGTGAGTAAATTCTGCCCCCTCTTTTTTTCCCCCTTAAGTTGGGCTTTTCTTGAGTTGTTTCAGTTGTTTATTAATCATAAGGCCTAGATCAATATGGCCATTTTTTTTCTTTATTTAAAAAAAGTCCTGATTATTAAATGTCATCCATTACGAATGTCCCTTGGCCTAATTAAGAAGCAGGTGACAGGAGGGAAGAACACCTAGGATGGGAGAAAGGAGCCTGGCTTCGGGACAGACCCCGCCCTAGTGGAGGTCTTGTGGGGGAGGGCAAGCTTTTCCCCGTGACTGGGCTTTGCCCTAGAGCAGCCCCCGGCCCAGGCCCAGTTCCACCTTGGAGGACCCTGGTCCCTGAGCACCCCCAGAGTGTGGGGACCCGGCTCCCGCTCCTTTCCCTTGTGCACTGTTCCCAACACTCGCTGTCACCAGGCTGGGCTCTCCTAGCAGGCCAGGAGGACAGGCCGGGGGCTCGTTCACCTTCCTCCTCCCTCCCCACTCCTGATACCACCATGAGCCTCCACCCAAAGCCGGCCCCCAAGCCCAGCTTGCTCCAGGCCAGGCCAAGCTGGTCAGCCCCGCCTGCCCCGCGCTGTCCCTGAGCGGGCCCTTATCTCCCTCCGCCAGGCTAAATTTGGATCTGAACTCCCAGGCCACGGGCCTGGGAAAGCTGACAGACTCCAGCCCCGGGCTCTTCCCTGCACTTTTTTTGTGGAGTGGGGGACCCCCCTCCCCGCCAGGAACAAGTGGAAAAGTCATTTGCAAAGCACAGGGATGTCACTCACCTGCCACCCTCAGGAGCAGCCCTGGGGACACCCTGCTGCTTTTCAGGTCTGGGGCTGTTGCTGGTTTCCAGAGAGATCAGACCTTCTGTGCAGCTTGCCTTCCGATTCCCCACCTGGACGTGAACACGAGTCCAGGGCAGACCCCAGCTGGCTGGTGTCCAGCCTGACCCCAACAAGGCTCCTGCCCACCGCAGGGCCAGGGGTCCCCTGCAGGTGAGGAACCAGGGCACAGCAGGTGGAGTGCCACTCAGGTCACGCTCAGGCCACTCGAGCTAGGCAATGCTGCCTGGTGGCTGTGCTTTCCTCCACCTTCCTGCGCGTATGCGGCTGTGTCACCTGCTGGGGCGTACCCTGCATGGCTCCAGGTTTGCTGGAGAAGGACTGTCCCCTTTCAGGCCTCAGAACTGGGAGTGGGACAGCTATTGGATGTGAACGTCCTGATGCCTATTTCCCTGGCATCAGGAATTGGTTCAGGAAGGGACCTGTGATCCCCATTGGTCTCCGTAGCAATGATCAATGGCAGGAAGTGGGCTGGGCCTGCAGGCTACCATCTTGGGAACCTGTGGGAATGGGGCCAGAGCAGAGGGCAGAGAGCTGGTCCCGAGACAGCATTTCAAATGCTTGATCCACCTGCACCCGAAGTGGGCTCTGCTGCTAGATTTTTAAGTTATGTCTGTTATCACCTTTATCCTTGCTGTTGGCTTTCTGTCACTTGTGACCAAGAGTTTCAGGAGAGGTGGGGATTTGCCATGCTTGTTGAACATGAGTTTCTTAGTTTTTTTATGTTACAAATAATGCTGCAATGAACATCTTTACACATAGAACTTATCCCCGATTAAACTTATTTCCTTGCACTATTTTAGCACAAGTGATTTACTTGGCAAAGGGGTTAAAGGCTGCGCAGTTTAAGGCTGGTGGTGATCTGGGTCCTGCCCCCTGCCAACACCACATGTGAGCGCAGTTTTTAGAATTGAGTTCTGAAGACACTTTTTTTTTTCTTAAGCCAAAGTTGTATTTGTTTTTCAAACAAGAAAATTATGTTAATATAAAACATAAAAACACACAAAAATCAGAACACACAACACACAAAAACACAAAGACCAGTGCAAACCCTTCCCAACCCACTCCCCCAAGTTTTAAAACTTTATTTCAGTTCCCCAAAGTGTAGACCGTATGGAGAGGTCACAGTATTGAATCAGATAGAGACAGAGACGCTTAAAAAGGTCTGTACACAGGTTGGGGAGTGGGCGGGTGGAGGCGCTCTCCCTCTGCTATCAAAGACCACATAAACGGGTCTTGGTGACCAAACCCAGGTTTCTGGACCCTGTCATGTCTGCTGGGCCCCCGTCCACTGTTAAAAGTTGCTTTAGAAAAGGATCAAAAGTGCACAGACACTTTCATAAGGCACAGACAGATTGTTGCACGAGTCATGTTGTCAGGGACTTGGAGGAGACAGGGAGACAACTTCCAAGAAATGCCGAGAGGTCGTGTGTTCCTGAGCCGGAAACCCCAGGCCAGAGCTGGGACAGGGCTGGGCAGTGGGGGGGTCAGTGCCGCTCCCTCACCACAGCCTCGCACAACCCAATTCTCGTCTGGAATGACCTACTCAGGGTTCTCCGGGGCCTTGGGACGTGGGACGGTTTCTGGGGCCAGAAAGCAGCAGTGAGCAGCTCCCAGGTCTCCCTGGCAGGACCTCAAGGTGGCCATTGGCGGGTGGGGCCTTTGGGGCTCTGCCTAAGGCCATTTTGGCGGCAGCTCAATGACCACAGGTGCCCCATATTTCTAACGAGGCAGCTCTGCTCCAAGGGGATTGCTGGGGGTTCCCTTAAGTGGACCTGAGGCAGCAGGACGGCCAAGAAAGCCCAGGGGTTCCCTAAGGCCTCATTGCCCTGGGCTCCACTCCGGTGTCAGGTGGGCACCTCCCCTGCCCCGTTCCCCCAGCACCCTGCATCTCACATCTGTGAGCACTCGGCAGACGTTTGCTGAGTGACTATGTGAGCACGAGCTGAGGGACCCTCGTCACCAGGCTTCTGCCCGTTCTGCACCCTTCGGTGAGCACCTAGTACAGCCAGCAGAGGACCCAACACCAGAGCCACTGAACACAAGCTGGGCTCTGGCCCGTCCTTCTCCAGAGCTCCTTACAGCCTCTCTCTGGTCCCAGTTCTCAGCCCCACGTCCACAACAGCCTGTGCTGGGGAGCGGGGTGGAATGCTGGGAGCTGGGTGGTGGCTGGCACAGGGAGCAGACACCCCTAGTGGCTGAGGCCCAGGAATCCCCTCCAGGATGCACTGGAGAATAGGGGGCTGCTTTGCTCAGGAGCAGCCCGGCTGTGCAGGAGCTCCAAGCAGGCAGGGGCAAGGTCACAACAAACAGGCGTCTGCTGGCCTCCCCCGCTGCCCCCAGAACCCTGGATGCTGCAGTCTGGAAGGGCACACAGGGGTGAGCCTGGAGAACAGGAGGCTGGGGCAGCTAGGATGGGGTCACACAGCCCAGGAAGCTGATGGGACAAGGCCCCGCCCTGGGCCTCTCCCAGAGTTGCCCCCTGGGGCATCCAGGTAACCCAAGACCTAGGGCTGGAGCCACCGCCTGGGTAGCTCAGTCCCCCTGGGAGGGGGCAGGCGGTGAGCACAGGAGCCTGAGGAGAGGTCATGGGTTCCTTCTGGGCATGGGCACAGAGGGGCTGCCGGTGCCCAGCCTATGCTGACGGTGTCCAGGACACTCCTGGGCCAGAAGCCCAGCCCTGCCCCCTCTGTCATGTGGGCCCTTTCCCTGGGACGCCAGTTCTCACCTGCCAGGCAGGGACGCAGGACCATGGCCCCCTGCACACTTCCCCAGGCCTGCTGGACGGGCAGGAGTGGGCTGTGCGTTCACAGCACCTTGCGTGAAGATTGGCAGTGTTTTCTTAGTGGCGCGCCCACCAGGGGCTCAGATGTGACACCACAGGGCTCATGTTTCCCAGGGTGACCACGTGCAGGTGCTTCTCTGGCCCAGTGCCAAGGCACATAGTGGGTGTGAATAAAGAAAAGTGGTTCTTCTTCCTCTCGTCCCCTTCCCAAGACACCCCGGCGGGGGCCACGTGTGTCCCTTGGAAGCACCAGAGCCAGCCCTCTAGCGCACAGCCGGAAGCGTCTGCCTCCCAGAGCGTGAACACCCTCTGCTGCCCTTGGAAACGGAGGCTATTTATAGTGGCTGCAGAGCAGGTTCAGCAGGCCACCTCACTTCCTCCCAGGTAACAGGTCACCGGGAGAACACCTGGCCCATCCTGGGGCCCAGGCTCCCTGTCACTGGGTTCCTGGTGGCAGGTGTATGTGACCCCTGCTAGGACGCCAGGGGGCAGCGGGGAAGGGCAAGGGCTGGTCCCCCAGCTTCTCAGACCACTGGGGTATGTGACTGAGTCTCAAATCTGGTCAGGGGGACGATGCCTGCAGAGCACTGTCCCTGGTGACGAGACCACAGGGCCTGCGCAAGGCTCGGCCCACTCCCAGCACAGGGGAAGCACAAGGTGCCTGCCATGCCATGGGCCGGGGCCCCAGGGCTGCCTGGATCCTCAAACTCTTACCAGGGCTCCCCTGGGCTTCCAGAGCTGTCAGAGATGCTGCTGCCGAATCCAGATGTGGGCGCGACTCACCAGGCAGAGCCAGCACCCGAGGCCTGGCTGGGAGGGGGGCGGGGTCAGGTCAGAAACCTACGGCCACGCCCACCCGGAGACAGCAGTTGACCCAGACCTCGAGCACCCAGGCCATGGACTGGTCTTGGGGAACCTGACCTCCCGCGCTGGCCCGCCCGGCTCCCGGGAACTGCGGCTTCGTGAGCTCACAAGCTCCCTGCACAGTTCTCTCCTCCCCTCTCTTGGCACGTCCAGAACAGATCAGGAGTTGAGAGAAAAACACACACTGCTCATTGCAAGGGTCTCAGCTTTCTAGAACCTGTGCGGGCTTCCCTAGAGTGTCCAGCGCTGCACTTCCAGTTAGGGACACAGAAACAGGGCCCGAGCAGAGTGGCCCAGGGACAAGAAGACAGGGGTGGCCTGAGCCATCCCTGGGCCCCAGTGAGGTCTGGGTGTCGACAGAGCTGGGCCTGGGCGAGGGGTGGGCAGGGCCAGGGCCCCAGGAACTTCCAGCAGGCTGGCCTAAGGGTGGGGGGTCCCAGAGCCTGGGATTCCAGCTGATGTCTCCGTTATTAGTGGACATGGCCCTCGACACCTGGCAACCAGCACAGGAGAAGATCAGCTGGAAATCGAGACAAGCACCGGCCACAAAGCCCTGGTTCCTCCTGCTCCTGCCCCCTGGGAATGCCCACGGCCCCGTAAACGTCAGCCCAGGGAATATGGAGGGTGACATTTCCAAGGCCAAGTGAGTGGCCCACCTCAGAGGCCCTCCTCTCCCCTCCCCTCCCACACAGAGCCGCCCTGTCTCCCTGGAGAAGGGAGGGCCCTCGAAAGGCCGAAACATCTTGCCAGGGAGTCAGGTGCCAGCGTGAGAGGATGCCACATCCCGAGCACCCTGCTGCAACCCCCCAGATGTGCCTCCAAGAGGAGCCCTGGGAACGCCACCCACCAGCGGAGGAGCTGCTCCGGCTTCTGCTGTAAACAATGAGTTATTTTTGCCTCCCAGGCAAACGGCTCTCTCCTCAGCCTGTCCTTGCAGTTCTCTGTTCAGGCCTCTTACATTCAAAGGTGGCTGCGTCACATCCCCAGAGAGCGGAAGGTGTCAGCCTTGCTAAAATCTGAGCTCCAGATTGCACATCCCTTAGCGTTAAATAAGCACCCCAGCCAGCCCTGCCCAGGACACCGCCTGCTCCCATCCCCCCCTTTTCTCTCACAGCCATCCGTCCACCCCCAGAAAGAAGCACTGCACAGTCAGAGGGCGCGTGTCCCAGCTGAAAGGTCCGGGGGACTGGGGACCTGCCAGGCAGTTCCTGAGCTTGCTCTTGGACGGCCTTTGGGGGCAAAGACCTTCTGAGCTAGAAGCTGGGCTCGGACCCCAGGACTCTGCATCCTGCCCACCACTGGGGAGTGCAGGTGAGGGAGGGCTCCTGCCCTCAGACTCCTCGGTGGCCCAGGTGGCTGCCCAGCCCAGTGGGGCTGCAGGATGGTGACTGCTCTGGCCAGGGCTCACTGGCCACTACGGCCTGTAGATCTTGATGACGTCTTTGATGGGCCTCCGGCAGATGGGGCAGCAGGCCCGGGGCTGCCTCTTGAGCCGCAGGCCACAGCCATGGCACAGGCACATGTGTCCGCACGTGTAGATGACCGTGTCCACCTCGCCATCGAAGCACACGGTGCACTCGCCGTTCCTGCTGCCTGCTGGCTCGGGCGGGGAGAGCCCTGGGGACACCGGGGGACTCAGTGGGGAGCTGGGGGCGGTCACTGCCAAGGGGAGAAGAGGACTCGTCACCCATGTGGCTCTTAGGCCGGCTTTGCCAGGCAAGCTGCAGAGCCGCGGGAGCCCCTGGAAACCCACCTTGGTGGGCAGGGGGGTTGGGCACCTTTCCTCCCCTTCCACCCCCCAAGCCTCAAGAGGAGGTGCAGCCAGCAGCACCCGCGGGTGCTGCATCTGTGCAGCCTGACCCTCCCCAGGAAGCGCAGCCAGGGTGAGAGTGGGTGGGGGAGGCCCAGGGAGCCAGGTGGCCCCCCGCCCAGCCCTGCTGGGGTCTGCACATCCTTACCCAGGGACGACTCTGATGAGGATGACTGGTTGACACTGAAGGTCACGTCTGAATCACTGTCATCCTGGGAGCCGCTGAAGGACCCTGAGGGCGTCATGGTGGCAGGGCTGGACTGCAGGGTACCTGAGACCCAAAGAGACTGCATGAGGGGCCACAGGACACACCCAACACTTCTCCTCTGCCCTGTCTCACAGGATGAGGACTACTCCCAGGGCCCTGCTGCAGTCCAGGGGCCACAGGTGTGAGGGCACCTGGCTCCCTGCCTTCTGTTTCAGAAACAGCCCTGGGTGTCCTCTGGGCACTGACACCCTGGCACACATCCAGGTCAGGGCAAAAGGAGCTTCTGCCCTTGATCCAAGTGGTGCTTCAGGGAAGGACTTGGAAATGAAGGCAGGCTCTGGGGCCCACCTGATAGGAAAGAAGAGCTCGTTCCATGGAGAGGTAAGTGGGCACTGTAGGGCCCACCCTGAGGCAAGGACCTGACACTAGGAGGGGATTCTGATGACATTGGTTCAACACCTAGATCCAGCTGTTCCTGAATCCACCCAACATACTCCCTGACTTCTGAGCTATGTGTGCCCACAAATTTCCCTTTTTGCTTAGGATACTTGTAATGGGGTTTGTCACTTCAGTTACAAGATCCCTGACTGCTAGTGTGGTCAACATGGAAGAGTTTTCCTCCCATACCTGCTGCTGATTTAGATAACAGGCCATTTCTTAGGATGCAGAGAGCTGCCCCTTCCCTCTCTTGAAGAGGGGAGTTTAGATAATGCAGTGCTAGAGTTGCACTAAGATAGGAATCAGGGACAAGTCCCTGGCTGCTGGGAGTCCCTTCCCTTCTATTCTCTCTGCCTGACCACTCAGGGCTCCTGCTGATTGCTTGGGAAGTCCTGGAATGGGTGAGGGTTCAAGGCTCAGCTTTTGCAAGTCTAAGCAGGAACTTGGGCAACACATCTCAGGCTAGGATGATGTGTTATGCTCCTCAAAAAATAAACAAAAGACCTAATAATCACCCCAACAAGCAGCCTACCCCCACCCTCATCCCGATGCCAGCGTTACTACTGCAAGAACTAAGGGTCTGTGTGGACCCCTGCATGGCAACCCTGCCACAGGCACAGCTCCCCACACAGAAGGAAAGGAGGCTCAGGAGAGTTGGAAATTGGCCCACCATCTTCATGGCTGATCAGCTATGTGACTCTGGGCCCATCATTTAACTTCCCTGGACTCCAACTCTCTGGTCTGTAGATGGGGACTGTGATACCAATTTCACAGGGTCACTGGGAGAATCGGGAGCTGTCCATGGCTTCTGCCAAGCTTGGACCTGAGAGTGGAGCTCTGCTCTCTGGGCAGCCTTCCCTGACCACCACCTCACTCTGCCAAGCTGGCAGGTGCCCCTTGCTGCAGCACACTAATGTGGGTGGCTGCCCCCGTGTCTGGGAGCCCCTCCCAGGTTTGGTGTGCCTCCTGTGTTCTGCGGGTGTCCTTCTGCAGCCAGGGGCCTGCCCCAGCTTGATTGTTCTTCGTGTCTATGCACTGCATGAGCAAGGCAAGACCTACCTGGAAACAAGATTGGTCAAGCCTCCATCCACTCTCTGTGGACACAGTGTCGTTCTTGTTCCCTTTTCCATGTCATTGAAATGACTTTTCCCCCTACACTTAATATGCTGCATGTAAATCATGTGCGGTGGCATATGCCTGTCATCCCAGCAACTCAGGAGGCTGAGGCAGGAGGATCTTGAGTTCAAAGCCAGCCTCAGCAAAAGTGAGGAGCTAAGCAACTCAGTGAGACCCTGTCTCTAAATAAAATACAAAATAGGGTTGGGGATGTGGCTCAGTGGGGGAGTGCCCCTGAGTTCAATCCCTGGTTCCAAAAAAAAAACAAAAACAAACAAAAAAAGAATCCTTCATGTTTTTAAAAGATCCCCAAAGTCGACAGGCTCAATAAAAACCATGCTGGCCATTTACTGACTGCATACAGCCTGCTCAGCGCAGGGCCGTCACCTGTGCAGCTGGCTGGTTCAGGACACGCGGTCCAGGGCAGCGGCGGGCAGGGACGCCGCGGGGGGCACTCACCGAGCAGGCGCAGCTGGCCGGCAGCTCCTCCGCGCACGGCGAAGAAGGCCCAGAGCGGCTGCGTAGTGTCCACGCACAGCAGGCGGCCGCGCGGTCGCCCGTTGATGCCCAGCAGCACGTCGCCCCCGGGCCGCAGCGTGAAGCTGAGCGCGTCGCCGCCGCTGGGCACGGGCCCGGCGCGCGCCACCACCCAGTACTCCTTGCGGTCCAGCAGCGCGTCGGGGTCGGCGGGCAGCTCGGCGGGCCGCAGCGCGCCCGGGTCGCACGAAGTGATGCCGAAGGCCAGCGCGCCGGGCGCCGCCAGCCCTGGCCGGCCCACCTCCACCAGCAGGCTCTCGCCCGGCCGCAGCGGGCGCTCCGAGAAGACCAGCGTGCGGCCGCCGTCGGGCCGCGGCGCGCAGGCCACCTTGCGGTCGGCCGAGAGGCTCACGTCGGGCCCGCGCGTCGCGTGGAAGCGCAGGTCGGCCTCCAGCAGCGCCGGCGACGACGCGGGCCGCGGGCGGTCGCGGGGCCCGCAGGGGATGGCGGCCACGGCATCGGCGGGCGGGCCCGGGGCGCGGCCCAGCGCCAGGTGGCCCAGCTTGGCCACTACCTGGCTGTTCTCGAGCTCGTTGTTGTCGAAGTTGGCCGCGTCGTGGCTGCTGGGCGGCAGGCAGGCGCTGAAGCGAGCTTGGCCCAGGCGCGCCGGAGTCAGCGTGTCTGCGAAGGCGCTCTCTGCGGGGACACAGGAGGGTGGTGAGGACCCCGCGCCCGAGTGAGGGAGGAGCTGCCACCTCTGCAGGGCATCCCGCCCTCTCCCCGCCCTGCCCCTTCCCTCCCTCCCATCTCTCCTTCCTCTTCCCCCTGCCCCCTCCTCTTTCCTCTGTTACCCCTCCTCATGTCCCCCTCTCCTCTTCCTTTCTCTCCCTCCCTTTCCTGTCCTTCCTTCGCATCTCCCCTCTCCCCCCAGAGCTTTCCATACATCTGGGCGTTCAGAGGACTCTCAAAGTCCCCCATTGACTGCCTCCACCAGAACACAGTCCCAATGAACAGAGCAGCCCCCTTATTTGCAACCCTAGCATGCGACACGCGACAGGTGCTAGTCTGAGCCCCCTTCACTTGTTATCTCCCTGAGTCCTCACAGCCCTTCTGAGGCAGAGGGTTGGGCAGCCCAGGAGGGCAGCGGCCCCCCTCTCCCGGGCCTGGCTCCAGGACTAGGCTCTGCCATTGGTGCTGCCTGAGCGAAGGCGCTCGGACAGTCTCCCAAACTGGAATGAGTAAGGTCTTCCCAAGAGATGGACTCCTTCCATAAAAGGTTTTTAAACAAATATTTTCGAATAAATTTTTAATGGTGTGAAAAAATGTTCTGGACACGTTATGTTAAGTGAAAAAGCAAAATAAAAATATTACCATCTAGGTAATACAGGTCTCTACAGTTGGCTCAACTGCATCTGTATTTTCTGACTCCCTAATAGAATGGGTGTCCCTGGGCTAGGGTCTCTGCCAGCCTGTCTACCAGTTGTCAGGGCTGCCGCTGCCCGGGGAGAAGCTTCTGTAACAATAGTTTACTGAGTGAGGTCTGTAGAAGACACTGCCTGTCCCACAGAATGACATCGCCATCTGGGAAAGAAATGACACTGAATAAATTTTGAAGACCTTTTCGTGACATTGCTAACCATGATACATAAAAGGTATTTTCTAATACTTTTGACACCCACCCCTCCAGCAGAGATTTTGTTCAATGATCCCATTCTGCAGTTTGCATCATGGAAAAAGAACTTCTTCCTCTTCAGTTTTCCAACAAACAACAAAACCTCAACAATGAACATGGTCTGACAAGCTCCGGACACCCCAGGCCCTGGAGGAGGGGGTGTCTGATGGTTGCCCCACACGCCTTCCACTTAACGGGAGTCCACAGCTTCTTTCAGAAAATCAGGAGGTGGCTAACCAGGCCCGGCTGGCATGGTGGCAATGGGCTGGTGTGATCCCTGCTGCCCTGGGGCCCCAGGGTGGCCCTTTCCCCACTGTGGGCTCCTGCCTGGGCTCACTGTGCCCCCTGACTTAGAGGGTGCCAGAATCCTGGGGGAGGAAGTCTGTCTAGTTCTCTTGAAGTCCGTCTGTGTCTGTCGTGTCATTTTAACGAATGTGCATAGGAAGCCAAGTTCAGAGAAGAAGGGTAAGAGGAGGTCAGTGGAATGGTGAGATTACGGAGGAGCTTTCTTTAGATTTTCCTATCTTAACCATTTTTTCCTACAGTAAACATGTCTAAGGCAGATTTTTATCAGAAAACACCAATATTTTGTTAAAGTTTTCAATCAACATTATTTTGTGAAAGTTTTCAATTAACAAAGTAGGAAAACGCCTGTGACGTAACACAAAGTGACCAAAGGGGTCAAGACTGAACGAACGGTTGGATTGGATTCTGTGGAGGGTGCAGAGGGGAAGTCGGTACAGGAAGGAAACCCAACCCGGGTTGCCTCTCTGAGTGGAAATTTCCTTCTTTAGGCTTTTCTGGTTTTCTCAGATAGAGATTGATTATCTAATCAGGAAAAAAAAAAGTACTAAAGATTAAAACAAGCACCCTTTTTGAAAAGCCATTTTAGAGAGGGGCTGTTTCTGGGAGCCTCTTAGGGCCCTCTCCCAGGAACTTCCGCCCCCTCACATTGTCCTCTGCTCCGCCTGGGCCCTGCTCTTGCTACCTCTCTGCCTCTGCTCCCCCTCCACACCCCTTCTTGCCCCTGTGACCCCGACAGGAGCCCGGGCTCCAGAGCAGCCTCCCTCAGCACAGCCCACGTCTCGGGCAGACTCGGGTTCAAGTCCTGCCATGGCCCTTCTTGTCTGTCACTCCCCCTCAGCTTCCTTAGCTATAATGGAGTAGCAGTGGTCACCTCCCTGACCCCAATGTGATGGGACCACTCTCCTTAACACAGGGCGTGGTGCCGGGTGCTCAGGACACGGGAGTTCTGACTGTCCTTCTTCCACTGGTTCAACAAACAGTGAAGCACTGGCCACATGCCAGGTGCTGCTGGCCACTGGGTGGACAGAGGTGAGCCAGCAGATGGGCTCCTGTGTCCATGGAGGGCCCATGCAGCGGGAAAGGCAACCTCCAGTGAGGCTGTCTTGCAGAAAACTGATGAAGTGTCACCAAAAGCCACCATCCCACATGGCACACTTCAAAGGGGAACAACTCTTGAGAGGTGCAGTGGGTCACTCAAGGCCACAGCCAGGGAGCGACAGGGCTGGTTCTCTGAGGCTGTGCACGGGGTACTAGCTCAGGAGTGGGGCCTGGGAGGGGGCCTCTCTGACAGCAGGAAGGGCGGCCACCTGGAGCCCACGGGCGGAAGTGGTCAAGAGTGGCCAAGCACACCAGGAACAGCACAGGCAGGGCCTGAGGCCCCAGGAGCCTGGTGTTTGTGAGGCTGGGTCACCACCTATGTGACAGTGCCAAGGCGGGACCTGGTACACTGTGGCCCTTGGAGAAGGCTGCATCCCTCATTGCATGTCCACACACACAGCCCTGTGCCCATGGGCACTGTCCCTATTGAGGTAGCCCAAGACACACAGTGCTGGCCGAGGGCTGGCACATCAGATCTGCCTTTTGAAGGTTCATTATGGAGAATCCGCCAGCCCCGGGGATGTCCAGCGGCTCTCCGGCCTGCAACCTGAGGCCCCCTCCAGGCCCTCTGGAGCAGGTGGACACACACACACATTTTCTCCAGCTCCTAAGACATGCAACCACACACTCGGATGACCCCCTCGCCGTCCTCACCTCCACTTCACAGAGAGGGACACGGAGGCTCTGAAAGGTGGAGAGTTACTCAAGGTCTCACAGCCAAGGGGTGACGAAATGGGACGCCACCCCAGGCTGCGGGACTCCAAAGCCAGGCCCCGCACTACCACGTGGCTGGCTCCCCTCAGCTTAGAGCTGCCCAGATCCTGGGCTCAGCCTCAGGCCAACCAGCCAACTTGGGGTGGCCCCTGAGAGGGTCTCACAGGCGGCCCTCCCTCTCAAGGGCACCCATGAGCACTACACAGGGCCGCCGTGCCCAGGCCAGGAGCCGGGAGGCCAGGGGGCTGGAACAGGCCCCACCGAGCTCCGCTGGGTGTCCTCTGGGGCCTGACCGAGGGCCTGGGATGAGCCGGCTCCTCTTCCTCCCCTCCCTCCTCTCTTAGTCAACTGTGTCTGGGCTGGAAGGACCGCAGAATTCACGTCCCCAGAGAATCCCCCTCTGTGAAGACGGAGAGGGAGGCCGAGCTGCAGACCAGGGGACCCGGCCGTGCCTTCCCGGCCTCTCATTCAGGTCACCCCCTGGTGCAGAAAGGTGAGAATGGCTGGCAGAGTGGGCATGAGGTGCTGGGACTGGCCCATCAAGTGGGCAGTACCACTGGCTGGTGACAGGGCAGGTGTGGGGTCCAGAGCTCCCTCAGGGCTGCTGGGAAGGGCAGGGCAGGTGGAGGGTGGGCTGCGGCTCTGGTTGGGGTGTGCACTTGGAAGTGGCCATAGGCTGCACATGGTTTGCCCCCCAAGGATTCCTGTGTTGGATGCTCAGTCTCCAAGTGGCAGTATTAAGAGGCGGTGGGACTTCTGAGGGCGGGGATTAGTGGGAGATCACGGAGGCCCGTTGCCCTTGATCTTGCAGAGGGACTCAGTTCCTGAGAGAGTGGGTTGTTATAAAGAGCCAGCCTGACCCCCCGAGGACCTCTGGCTTCCTGTCTCATCAGGTGATCTTTTCTGCACAGGCTCCCATCATTGTGGATGTCACCTGCCACGAGGCCCTCGTCAGACCAATCAAGGAGGCCACCCAATCTTGGATTTCAGTATCCCAAACTATGAGGCAAATAAGCCTCTTTTCAATTACAAAGCACCCAGCCTCAGGTGTTTGGGTGTGGCAACGAAAAACAGACTAACGTGGAACTGAGGGCTTCAATGGCTCTCAAGGCCTGTTCAGGTGGCCTGGAGAGAGGGCAGGCGAGGAGACACACCCCTGCCTCATGCCAGCTGCCTCAGGTCTATGTGCATGTTGTTTCCGGGTGCATGTGTGTTAGACAACCGAAGAAAGGAAAAGCAAGACAGTGGCCCTAGGCTAGAATCCTGGGGCTCTCCATGCACGGAGGACAGGCAGGGCCAGACTGCACGCAGGTGGGAGGAAAGCAGAGGCCCAGGAGGCTCAGGAGCCCCCAAGAAGTGGGCATAGGTCACCTGTGCCGACGGTAATAAGAAGGCTGAGGTGAGGTCCTACCCTTGCTGTTCAGCCAACCCTGTGTCCTTTGGGGGGAGTCTGCGGGGACACAGACTAGCAAACATGAGCCTCAGTTTCTTCTCTGCAAGTCGTTCCGAGATGAGCTAATTGATGGGAAGTGCCTGGCGCAGGGGCCACAGAAGCCACAGGAAGATGGCCACGTGACTGTGTAATGGGGGAGATAGAAGGAGTCCCACGTCTGGGCAATGGGATCGCCAGCTTGCAGGGTGCGATGGCCATGCCGTGTCCTGGACGAGGAGTCCGAGGAACTCAGTAGTGCTGAGGGGAGGGCACACAGGCAAGGGGCTGCTTGGGGTCATAATCCTGGCTGTACCTCGGGGACCCTGAGGGGCCTCAGGAGATCCAGATGTCAGGGAGCCTCCCCCTGAGTTCTGACTTACTTGGTCTGGGTGCAGCCTAGGAAAGGGCACTCAGAGCTCCCCAGGGGTCGCGAGGTCACTGAACACAGGCACCCCTGGCTCCTACGGTGGCCCTGCTCAGTTTCTTCTTCAGAACCCTGGGGCTTTCACCTCGACAGGGTGCCCAGGGCTGGACCTGGGCAGGAGGACACTGGGCTGGGTGGGTGGGGGGAGGACACTGGGCAGGGCAGCAGCTTCCCCAAGCAGGGATCACAGGATTTCTGAGACTTGATTTGGTTCAATTCTGGGGCAATTTAAGTGCACCCCGACTCCATGAGAAGGGTTCCCAGAGAAGGGATGCCAGGTGGTGCCCGGAATGCTGGAATTTCAGATAAACACACCCCCGCCCCCCGGCCTCGAGCGTGTTCCAAGAACTGCACGGGACATACTTGTACTAAAAATTTTTCATTGTTTATCTTAAATTCAATTTTAACTGGGTGTTCCGTATTTTTATTTGCTAAATTTGACAACTATACCCAGATGCCATTTTTGGGTCTTGGTTTTCAGGCTTTATCCAGCAGGGGCTGAGAGGGGGTGGGGAGCATCCAGGGCTTTCACAGGGAGACCCTCTAAAGGAACACACCACTCCTGGCTCCTTGTGACACACAGGAGCCCATGGTACTCTGGACACTGCCTGCCCTGTGTGGGTCCATCTGATGCCCAGACACCACCGTGGGAAGCCAAGTTCCCCCAGGAAGTGGGCGATTTCTGAGGTTCTCAGGTTGCTCCATCTGGTGCCTGATGGCACCTGGCAGCAGGGGGGACTTGGTGCCCGCCTAGCTTTCTTCTCATTTGTTAATTTTTTTGGTGGGGGAGGGTACCGGGTATTGAACTCAGGGGCACTGGACAACTCAGCCACGTCCCCAGCCCTATTTTGTATTATATTTATAGACAGGGTCTCACCAAGTTGCTTAGCTGAGGCTGGCTTTGAACTCGTTATCCTCCTGCCTCAGCCTCCCAAGCCACTGGGATCACAGGTGTGCACCACTGCACCTGGCACTTCTGATTTTTATTATAACTTCCCCTGATTACAAATCACTGTAATGAGAAGGGCGGGCCTCATGCCTTCACCCAGGTGTGACCCATAGTGACCTGCTTTTCCCCTGTGAAGGAAACAACATTTATGAGCCTCAATCACATGCCAGAAGCTTTCCATAAATCATCTTTTATAATCTTTGGAGAAGAAAATAATTTTATTGCACTTTCTGATTGTAAAGCATTATGACCCCTCCCCTTTTTTTAAAGGTATCTGTTAAATGTAAGGAAGTGAAAGTCACCCATGATCCCCTGACCCAGAGACGGAATTCCTTCTGATTTCAACTCCCCTTATTACTTAGTTTTGGGATCATTGTCCTGCAGCACCTGTGCCAGGTTTTTCCCATTAATTAGGGCAGCTCAGGGACAACGTGCAGATAAGGAAACCGAGGCCCATGCATGCCACGCTACACACATGTGGACTCTGCCCCTCTCTTTCTTTCAAGGGACACAGGACACTGTAGGGTTCTATGAAGGTTTACAGTGGGGGTGGAGGTGCCGGGCTGCACCTGGGCCTTGAGCATGCTCGGCACGCACTTTTCCACTGAGCTACATCCCCAGGCTTTGGGGACAGTCCATGCGCTTCCCAGGTGTATTCAGTCTCATTAAGTCCTCAAAGGCTGCATCCAGTTTGTTTTGGAGATGCTAAGCCATACAAGGGCTGTGAGTTCCGGGTGCTACCTGGAAACTTGGGCTGCGGATAAGGAGGCGGGTACGGCAGGACTGCCTCCCTGCTCTGCAGGAATGAGGAGCTCCGACTCTAGACGTGGGGTCTAGAAGGTTTCAGAGACCTTCACTCTCTGAGTTGAAATACCAAAAGCTTCCATGGAAAGTGGGCATATGGGGGAAATGTCCGGTAAGGGGAGGGGGTGGCTATTCGCAATCTGATCTGCAGAGCCTGGAATCTAGACCTGTGCTCTGGGCCACTTGCACAACCAGATAGCAATTCTTACTTAGCTGTTAATTCTTTTCTTTTTGGAATCAGGGATTGAACTCAAGGGCACTTAACCACTGAGCCACATTCCCAGGCCTTTTTGTATTTTTTTCTTGAGTCAGGGCCTCGGTAAGTTGCTTAGGGTCTTGCTAAATTGCTAAGGCTGGCTTTGAAATTGCAATCCTCTTGCCTCAGCCTTCCCAGCTGCTGGACTACAGGCATGGCCACTGGGCCCGGATTTTTTTCTTTTTTTTTTTTTTCTCCTTAGCTGTTATTTTTTTGAGGGCTTCCTAGGTGGTAGATGTAGGGCTATACCCCTTCATGTGTCATCTCATGTAATCCTGCCAACAACCCCCAATGCAGTATCATCATGAACCCATGTTAGAAGAAAAAAACTAAGGTACAGAGAGCTCCAGTCACTTGGCCAAGGTCACAAAGCTTCCAAGGGGGAGCCAGGACTAGAACAGAGGCCTCCGAGACTCCCCAGGCCCTGCCTGCTCTGAACCACTCCGAAGTTCTGTGGCCCTCTTCCTTTTGGGGGAAACAGGGGGTCTGAGGCTGGATGCATGGGTCTTCCCTCTGTGCCCAAGGGTGGGGATGGCGGGCAAAGAGGTTTTCCCTCAAGGTACATGCTGGACAACCGGACACAGCCCCAGCATTCAGATATGCAAGCAGCGTATTCTGCACTATGGGTTCTTCGCAGCCACGAAAAGGAACAAACTACGGATACACACAGCAACCGCAGGATGGATCTTAAAAATACTAGGCTGAGATAAGCGCCCCCCAGACTGTGGGTTCCACTTACACCGAGTTCAGTAACAGGCAAGACTAATCCATGGTGACAGACAGAAACAGTGGCTGCCCCTGGGGAGGAAGGGGCTCACTCAGGGCAGGTGGGGACTTCTGGGCTCAAGGACAAATTTTCCAAACCCAGTGGCCTTTAGATGTGTCTCTGCACTGTGTCACAGGGAAGTGAAACAGAGGGCTGAGTCCAGACCCCCCATACCTGCTCTCTGGCACCTCCCCAGAGATGGAGGTGGAGGCTGCCAGGTTCCAGAGCAGCCTGCAGGTTCAGGGGCCAAGGGGAGACTGTCAGGGGCTACCAGATCAGGGAGTGGCTGCCTCCTGGTTATGGCTGTCTCTTTGGAGTAATCAGATGTTTTGGAAGTAAAACAATGCTTGCTAATGGAAGGCCACTCAACTGGACACTTACAAATGGTTACTTTCCTGTTATGTGACCCGCAGGCCGGTAGTGTGACCCGTGGGCCTGGGTGCATCCGAGGACTCATGCCTGCCAGCGTGGATGGACCTAGAGCTCCTGGGGCGGAAGTGCGTCCGCTGGATGCGTGAGGAATGCGGCAGGGAACAGGAACCAAGGGCTGAACCGATGGGAACCGATGGATGGGTATAGATGACGAGTGCGCCAGCAGGTCACGGAGAGGAGGCAGGGGAGGGACCTGGCCAGTCGTGGGGCACGGACCTTGAATCCACACCCTTGCGACTGAGCTCTCCCCAAGCCTCAAGGGTCAGTGGGATGCGGCTGGGGAGAGTGAATGAGCTGAAAGGAGGCGCCCGTCCAACCCGCGTCCCGCCGGCGTCCCCTTCTCGGGCGCCACCTACCGAGCAGCTGCACCTCGTCGGTGATGCCGTAAACGTCGATGAGCGCCCAGAGCGGGCCGCCCACGGCCACACCGCAGTGGAATAGCACGGGCTCGCCGTCGTTGACGCTGTAGAAGACGCGGCCGTGGCGGTCGGCCCAGTAGGCCAGCACGGTGTCGCGCAGCGCCAGGTTCTCGGGCAGCGCCTTGGCCCAGTAGCCGGGCCGCGTGACCAGGTCTGGGCAGGCGTACTTGGGGATGTCCTGCACGCTCATGAGCGACGGGTCGTGCGCCGTGAAGCCGAAGCGCAGCGCACCGCTCCAGCCTGGGCGCACGGCCACCAGGCGCAGCCGCACCTGCTCGTACAGCCGGATGGGCCGCTGCGTGAAGGTGACGCCGTTGCAGAAGCTGTTGCGCCGTGTAGCCCGTCGCGAGTGACCGTCCAGCCGCACGTTCTTGCCCTTGGCCTGCGCGTGGAAGCGCGGTGCCTCGCCCAGGACGGCGCGCCGCTCGGGGCCGGGGCCACAGCACGGCCGGGTGGCCAGCATGCGCGCCGGAGGGCTGGGGTCTGCGGAGAGACAGGACAGGACGTTAGGCTCTGAGACCCTTCGTCTCCCAGGCAGTTTCCTTTAAAATTGTGTATTAGAAGGTTGTTGATGAACTTTAGAGGGTGGCAGACTGGACCCAAGGGCCACCACCTTCCATCTCTGCCTCAGCAGTCACCTTGCGGTTTCACAAGGCAAGCAAACCTCCCTGTCTGGTTGGTGTGTGTGTGTGTGTGTGTGTGTGTGTGTGTGTGTGTGTGTGTGTGTGTGTTTGTGTTTACGCGGGCACGTGTGCATGTGGCACTAGAACTGTTTGGCGCACCCTGGCCACACCAGTTAGTCCCCAGAGCAGAGTGACTTCTCCATTGATCTAGAAGCTTTCTCCCAGGGTCTCTTCTAAGGGCAACAGGACCCGGAGGAGGGTATTTGGCAGCTTTTCTCTGGGCAATTTTTGTTCAAAAGCAAGTCAGGCCTGGCTTAGAAATCGTGTGTCCTGTAGTGAATCCTAAGACACCCTGGACACTCAGCGCTCTGGCACTTCCTGGATGACACAGGGGTCACCCTAACACTGCTCTAGCTTGTTTCCTCATCCATAAAAGGGGCATTACTGCACCATTACTACTGGTGCAGTAATCCATGCCTGTAATCCCAGGGGCTCAGGAGGCTAAGGAAGAAGGATCATAAGTTCAAGGCCAGCCTCACAGCTTAGCAAGGCCCTAAGCAACTTAGTGTGACCCTCAAAATAAAATGTAAAAAGAGCTGGGGACATGGCTCAGTTAGGCATCCCTGGGTTCAATCCCTGGTACCAAAAGGAGGGGGGCGGTATTAATTAATTCGCATGCTGTTGAAAGATGATGTGGATGAAGTCCCTAAATATGACTTGGCACGAAGTACACACTTTGTGCACTAGGACTAATGACCTGACAGTGTCACAAGTTCCAAAGTAAATCCTTGCCAGGATTCTGGGACTTTCCCTCTCCTTACCCACAGAAAATGGAGGCACAGTGAGCAAGTTGGGTTTCTGGAACGTGTGCCTCTGGGATTCCTTTCTAAGGAACCCTGCTTTGAAGGGAGACCTGGGTGGCCTCCTTTCAAGAGATCTGGCCACTGATGGGGAAATCAGGTGACCTGGACTGAGTGGGTATGGTCATCCCCCTGCTCCTCCTCCCAGGGGCGATTCCTGGGAGTGGCAGGTGGGCGGTCCATCTCTGCTGCTCTCTCCCTACAGCAGGGAAACCAGTCAGGGCAAGTTCTCCCAGGTTGCAGGGAGCCTGAAGCAGGCAATGGGAGAGTGGCAGCCCCCAAGAAGGAGAAGCCCCTGGGGAGCGCTCCTCCCACCCCCAGCCATGGCCAGCACTGTGCTGAGGGAACCTCGGGTTCAGTTAGTCCTGAGGCTGGTGGGAGGGAGGGATGGGGACAATGGGCCCAGGGAGAAGGAAGCCAGGGGCCGAGGTGGGAAGCTGGAGACCCTGTCCACACAGAGCCACTGCCCAGAGACAAGGAGGCCAAGGGCCAAAGCCAAGGACCCACACTAGAAAGAGCTCCAGGATTGTCAGCCATTTAACAGACAGAAGCAAGGGCCAGTGTGTGCCAGACACTGCAGCCCAAGTCCAGCCCCCACTCCAATGGGGCAGAGTGCCCTGCCCGGTGGACACAGCACAGAGAGGCAGCCCGGGAGCAGGCCGGGTGGCGTTCCCCAGGGTCTCGGGAGGCCTCTCTTGGGGGCTTGTGAGCAGAGGCCCCAGGGAGACGAAGCAGCACTGCCAGGCAGGAGCCCCAGAGTCAGCTGCAGGCCACTTCCAGAGCCGCAGGAGAAGCACAACGGCTGGCGGGAGATGCCGTCCAGGGTACAAAGCCCAGGCAAGCAGACCTCCCGCGTTGGGCACCCGCAGGGGCAGTGCAGACCGCCAGACCCGCGTCTTCCACGCCCCATGGCCTTGCACGAGCCTCAACTTCTGGGCTTGGCCTCCTCTGGTGCCAGTAGGCCAAGGTCCCTTCCGGCTGCCAAGTGCTCCAGGGACACCTCTATCACAAGCACAGATCAAAGCCCTCAGCCCCAGGGCAGCGGTGACCTGTGCAGGGCGGTCTCTCTCCCTCCTCCGTCAGCTCTCCAGCTCGTCCTCCCTGCAGAGCTCTCTCCCCAGCAGCTGGAGGGGTCCCTGCTGAGTCCTCTCAGCAGACAGGCCACCTCGCCCCTGCAGGGTGGGATGCACCACCCACCTGGTCCTGGGGGGCTGTTCCCTGCAGCCCCGGCCATCTATGGGGATGAGCCTTGAGGCATCCAGGGCCCGGCCTCGGGGGATGGGGAAGTGCTCCATCCCCCACCCGGGGCTCTACCCCCTAAGCCACAGGCCACCCCTGGGGGGGCTCACTCA
The DNA here is from genome assembly GCF_052094955.1 of Ictidomys tridecemlineatus. Classification (NCBI taxonomy): domain Eukaryota; kingdom Metazoa; phylum Chordata; class Mammalia; order Rodentia; family Sciuridae; genus Ictidomys; species Ictidomys tridecemlineatus. The sequence continues at coordinate 181,778,989 of NC_135477.1, read as the reverse complement.
CTCCCGCTCTCGGCTCGGTCCAGGGAAAGAGGTTCCTATAAGGAACAGAGAATCGTGGCGGTGGACTCAGGGCCAGCGGACCACCCAGGGACAGGGATGTCCCCAGGAAGCCTGAACTTCATCACTTAAGTTGCCATAATCATCGGGACACCCCACGATAGGAAGTCAGGGGAGAGGACACCCTGCTGACCCATCTTCCCTCACCCACACACGACCAGGGCTGCACGGTTCGGCCGACTCCGTCCCGAACCTGGGAAAGTCACGTCTTCTAACCTTGAAGGTCCAGAGCAAGTACACTGGTTTTAGTTTCTCTGGAAAAACTAACGAGAACCTCCAAGTCTCTGCTGCCTTCAAGACATGCTGCCCCTCTTAGCAGGTCCACTAGCCCCCATCTGGCCACACTCGTCCTGCCTTAGAGTAAGAGCCCCTCCTCCAGCCAGGAATCGGGAGCGGGGACTGCGAGAAAAAGCCAGGGAAGGGTCCCCTGGGCCAGGCCCAGCAGAGACCTCTGCAGCCACACCTTGGGTCAGCAGAGGAGACAGCCCCAGGCCAGCTCTCTGTTGCCTATGCTGCTGTAGTGCCACCCAGGTGGGTGCCTGCACTTAGTCAAGGGACGGTCCCCTGGCTCCAGATGAGTGGCAGGGGTGGGGTGGGTGGGACGTGGCCGTGGACGTCAGGGAGGAGGCCGCTGGGTCAGCCCTGGCAGGTCCTTCTAAAGACTGGCCACCAGAACTGCTGGGGTTCTGGGTCTCAGGGCCCCGAGAAACCACCTGCCCTCCCAAAGCTGCTGCTCTGTCGTCTGTGAGTAGAGTGTGACCTCAGATCCATCTCAGGCTGCTGGCAGGGGCGACAGAGCACAGGACCACCCCGGGAGGCCTGGCGCACAGTCGGCGTCCGATGGCCAATGTCCGAGCCATGGCCGAGCCCCCGCCCCCACCTCTCCTGTGTTTTGTTGCTGGATTTCAATTGGAGAGGACATGAAGTCAGACGGACCCAGGCTGCAGTTTGGGGTGTTGTTTACCCACTGTGTGATCTCGAGGTTCATGCTTAAGTTCTCTGGGCCTCAAGCCGACCTAGAAAACTAATGAAGGTCATCTCCACCCTGCAAGATCACTGGGAGGGTGACACGGGGCAAACCCGTCAGATGCAAAGTGTGTAGCACGTACTAGATGCTCATTAAATCTCCGGTCCCTTCCTCTAACCACCTCTGACTAGGAAAGGTTTGTTCCTGGGTCACAGACGCCTAGCTGTGGGCGCTGGGGAGACACATTATGAAAGGTTTCTCTAGTGGGGGCTTTTGACCTTGGCCAGGAGGCCCCTCCCAACCCTGGGCTGCTCCACTGCTGTCCAAGGGCAAGGCCTATTTTAGGTCATCCTGGCGGCCTCTGAATGGCACTGTGGGCCGATTGCCACCCTCGTCCCTCCAGCCCGCCCTTCCTTTGATCTAAAAAGAGCCCAGGGAGGTGGCATTTGCTGCCAGGACGGCAGAAGCAGCAGCCTTGGCTTCTCTGGCCACAGCTGGGATGCGTCCCGTGAGCTGGCACTGGGCAGCTGTGCTCCTGGGTGAGGCAGGATCCCCCGGAAGATCCCCCGGAAAGGAAACTGGCGCCTGGGAGAGGGTCCCTCTGTCCCTGCCGGGCTCTGCTGAGCTCCTCCTGTGCGTGGTGGCGAGGCCTCCCTCTGGGGGACCGTCTTGCAGGGGCTTCTCCCACATTCGCTCACCAAGGCCCTACGGGCAGCACCGTCCCTGCTCCCACGTCCTGCTCCCCTGCTGCGTGTGACCTCCAGGTTAAGGTGGCGCGGAGGCTGCTGGACCCGTCAGGAGCATGAAAGCCAGAATCGTGCCCACCCCAGGCAATGAACACACACTTCAGGGGGCTTCCTGGAGCCCAGGGACTTCCATCCTTGGGCTGCCGACCTTGGCCGACAGTCTCTGGCTCCCGGACACCTGTCCAAGCCCAAGTGCAAAGTGACACTGCACCACGGGCAGCAGCTTGCGTGTGCGTGGCGTCCTGTAGACTGGCCAGGCTTCCCGCCACGCCAGGGCCAGAAGGGGGAGCCTTGGGTAGCGGGAGGAGCTGCTCATTGGTGGGTTTGAAGCCGGCCAGCCCGCCCTGACCTCCGCCAGCGGGCACAGTGACAGGGACAGACAGCTCGCAGGGACTTTGTTCTCTGCCCCAGAGGCCAGGTCACCAGCACCCTGGATGGATGAGGGCCAGCCCCACTGGAACCGCCACCGTCCCTCCCCGGGCTTGGCAAACAAGGCCTGTCAACGGCTGTCACTGGAGGCCCGCGGGAGGTCAACAGAGGTCACACGTGCCATGGCCGGCGGGAGGAGAGCCCTGAGGACCAGGCCTGAGAGGCAGCCTGGCAGGGCAGGGGCTGGGGTCCCCTGTCACCCCTCGAAACTGCCCCCAACGAGGCTCAGCCAGGGCCGGGATTCCCAGGCCAGCTGGGCCCTCTGCGGGGCCCTGGCTGAGGTCTCTTCTCTATCAAGGAACCCAGGCTGGACCCTGGTGCTGTGGGCAGCTTGGGAATGTCCCTTGTTCCTGACTCTGACACTCCTGGCGCCCTGTGCCGGGGCGTGCCTGCTGCAGGGGGCAGGTGCCAACGTGTTGCACGGGGTCTTCACCCTTAGAGCTGAGGGAGGGCATTGGGGACAGACACATACGTGGATTGCACAGGGGCCAGAGGAGCCGCAGATGAAGGAAGAAGGGCCGGGCGGGGGACAGAGTGCTCGTGGGGCAGGGCAATAGCACCAGGGCAGGCTGTGAGCGGGAGCCGGGTGTGCAGAGGACAGAGCAGAGGGACCAGGGGACGGGGAGCTGAATCAGGGGCAGCATCCCAAAGGGTCTTAAAGACCAGGTTGAGGAGGTTAGAGTCCTCAAGAAGCTCTGGGGACTCAGCTCTGAGGGCTTAGCACTGGGAAGAAGCCCTGTGGATCCAGCTCTCTGAAGGACGAGATTCAAACCCCGGGCGTTCCTCTCTTCCCGCTGTCAAGATGATCCAGCAGGACAGGGGGAGCGGGTCATTCCAGGTTTCAAACGTCAACTCCAACGGCTGGCACGGTCCTGCCCTTGGCACCCGCTTCTCCCCCAGGCGACCCTGGCAGCTGCCTGCTGATGAGCTGCTGCACCAGGTCGGCCAGTCCCCTCTGTGCCTGGGGAACCCCCGCCTCGCAGTGCCCAGGGCCCGATGCTCGGAGCCTGTGCCCGGGCAGAGCCGGGGGGTGGAACATGGTGCTGGAGGGGGAGGGGGAGGGGGATGCCCTGCAACAGCCACACCTTCTCCTGAAGCCAAGGAAACAGTCACCAGAGCCCAGCGGCTGCAGAAGATGCTGGCGGGTCCCCGGGCTCCCTTTCACGTCCACCCACCCTGCCTGGTGGCCTCGGCCACCTTCTGTCCAGCAGGGCGGGTGCCTGGCTGGTGGGAAGGAAGCTGGTGGGGGCGGCGCAGGACGTCATCCATCAGCTTGTCTAGAGCGGCTCAAAGGCCACCGTTGGCGGAACTGGGGATGAACAATAAGCCGCGCGTCTAAAAAAGGAAAGCGGGTGACTGATTATGGGGGATGGAGTCCCCGGTGCCCCGCGTCCCTGAAGCCTGAACAAGAAGTGGAGGGAGCGCGGGGGAGGCAGACCTCGGGGCGATGGCCCGTCCCCGCCCCTGTCCCCAGGCCTGTCCAGCAGCTCGAGAACAGCAGTCAGCACCCACGAAGAAGCGAGGATCAGAGAGGCCTTGACAGCTGCCCGAGGCTGCACAGCAGGAAGCAGGGGAGCTGGCACTTGAGCTGTCCCCAGCCTGGCTCCCGGGGCTGAGATGGACATGGCTACTTAGGGGAGAGCATGAAAGGCCACCTAGTGGGGACTGGTCAGAATGAGAGCCAGGCACACAGTAGGTCAGCTAATGTGGTCTCCTCTGTGGCACGTGGCTCTGAGTCCCCTGGGAAGTGACTCGGATGACTCTCCTCTCCCCTCTCCCATGCTGGGCTTCCTCCAAATGCCACAAGGCCGCGAGGGGTGGGTGTGGATGGGGGCCGGCGGGCTGCCCACGGGGACATCTGCCTGCCACCCAAGAGGTGAGCGACAGGAGCTGGAGCCGCAGCCTGCCAGAGCCTGACCTCCCGGCCCCGCTCAGGGTGGCTCTGGGGCCTGTGACCCGTTTTGCACAAGGGGACCTCAGGCCCGCAGAGTAGGAGGGCTGGCCCAGGGCCAAGGTGTGGGCAGACATCGGGGACCCCAAAGCCACGTGGCCTGGCAGCACCAGGACTGCTTCCGTGGTCAGCACGCGGCCCTGTGAGAGACCTACCTCAGGGGCTCGAGGAACGTCCAGCAGACTATTTGGTCCTGATGCCTGCCCCCAATCCCTGTCCCCATCAAGATTCCTTGCCTCTAAGGGGGAAGGGTGACAGCCACTCATACAGTCCCCACCTGTGCTGGACTCAGACTGCCCCGTGATACAGGGAAGTCCACCATCCATCCTCAGGATGAGAGAACAGAGGCTCAGAGAGGGAGGGTGGCTGGCCCAGGGTCACACAGCCCGGAGATGGCGGGGCTGAGGTTTGAGCCCTGCACTGCCTCCCCAGCCACTGCTGTCCTCTGCCCCTCCTGGGACTCCCGCCAAAGGCTGGCCTGTGACTGCTCTGGGATCCCGGCAAGGTCCTGGTCCCCTGGCCTCAGCATTCTGACCCAACGGATGGGAGGCGGGACAGGGTGAGCACTGTGGTGCTGAGCACAGAAGCCCAGTGCCCTGCCTCTGCGGCTGGACTGGGCACCACATCTGGACGCCTGGAAACTCACTCGGCGGCTCCTGCCCTTGACAGGCCGGAACCCTCAGGGCAGGAAGCTCTTCTGAGGACGGAAGGCCCCTGCTCTGCAGTGGGAAGTTCCCAACAGACCAGCTCTGGGGACAAGGGGCGCGCGGGTGCCCCCCATGGTGTCCACCCAGACCCAGGGCAGAGGGTCTCTGGGTCCAGACAAGCGCACAGCCAAGGGTGCGAGGAGGACCCACTGTGTGTGTCCCGCCGGGTGCTCTCCACCGCTCCACAGTGGCCCCCTCACTGGAGAGTCCCCCACCCCCAGGACCAGGCGGGAGTGGGCCCTGGGTCACCGACTGGGCCACCGAGGTCCAGGAACAGGAATGCGAGGAGGACTGGGGTGGGCAGCGGTGGGCTGGGCTGCCCTCTCTGTGGCCACTCCAAACCCCACTCAGTCACTGCTGCAGAGGCCAGGACACTGCTGCGGAGGCCAGGAGGTCGGGAGAAGCCAGAGCTGGTGGAGGCCAGTGGCCTGCTATTCTGTGCCCAGTGTCCCGATCCGAGGTGGACGCAACCCCTCACCAGGCGAGGGGCGGGAAGGCCGCAGAAGCCAGGGACAGAGGAGTCTCCCACAAGACCCCAGGGTGAGGGCTCCCCATACAGCTCGCAGGAGGCACTGACCACTCCTGGGCCTCTGCGTGGCCCCTGTCGCTCCCGCCATTGCACGCCCCGCCTTTCGCCCCAGCAGCTCCCACAGCTAGACAGTTCTTCATTGGCTGAACTGGAGTCTGTTCCAGTTCACGCAAGGCCCACACTGGTCCTGCCCACAGCCCACGGCACCTGTCCCCAGTCTGCGAGCAGCTCCTGGCCTCCAGCTGTTCCCAGGCTCCCTTGAGGGTGATGTTCCGGCCCTCCCTCTGCTGACCAGGAAGCCCTCGGGACATCACGTCCCCCTGGCCTGCCCAGGCAGGGGTGGGTGATCTGGATGGCCACCTGGGGGAACCCCATAGCAAGCCCCTGGGTCACCTGAAGTGTCCCCACCATGCGTGCCCACAGGGGTCATGTGAGATACCAAGCACAGAACCAGGGAGCAAACTGAAAATCAACCCTCCAGGATTTGCGATGCCCACAGATTTTTACTCAACACCGCGAGGGCTTAGGGACGCTCCTCCCACGGGGCACACCAGTCCCGGCAGGCTCCCCTCCCTGCGCTGCTTGAGCTGTGTGCCCTGGGGTAAGTTCCTTTCCTTCTCTGTATTTTGCTCTTTCACCAGTTAGATGGCCTGATGATAAGCAGCCACCTCAGAGAGCCTGTCCTGAGGGTGACATGCGTGTACCTGCCTAGAGCTGTGTCTGGCACGGAGGCCTGTACAAGTGTCTGTGTCCCCCAGGAGCGCCTGGTCCTGGGCTTGGGTGCAGGAGGGCACACTCGTCACAGGAGCCCCATGAACCCATGCTCTCTGCCAGACACTGAGCAGCGGAGAGGGGACCATCACTGTCCCCGTTCTGCAGAGCTGAGGTCAGGTCACCTGTCTGACTACTAAGGGGCAGAGCTGAGAACAGGCCCAGGAAACCGGGGACCCCAGCCTGGGGGGGTGATGGTGCCCGGGAGGCAGGACGCTGCTCACTGCAGGGCAGCCTCGGTGTAGAGGACCTGGCCCGGCCCCCGCCTGGAGCTGGGGACAGGACAACAGGTCCACGGTGACCTCTGCCAGGGGCTGGGTGGCCAGTTCCCAGAGGGGAGTCTCAGCCTGGCAGGAGGAAAGGGTATAGAGCTCAGGTCCCCTCGTGTCCTCCGGGCAAGACTCACAGAGGCCATATCACTCTTCCTTACAGACCTGCAGCCCTGGGTGGGAAGATGGGCTTCTCCCCGGGCATCTGCGCTGCAGTGGACGGCAGGGATTCCTCCTCAGCACAGGGAAGGGGCTCCCTCCAGGCTGAGAAGGAGCAAGAGGAGCCTGAGGCCCCGCGGGCAGAGTCCTGGTGATGGCAGGAGGTGGCTGGAGCCAGGGGGACTGGGATCCTGTTCAGCTCTGCCCCTTCCTGGCCACCTGGCCACTCTGAGCCTCTTCATCTGCGATCACCTCTGGAAGGCTCATCCTGATAACTAAATGGGGCGCCCGAGGCAGGGCTGGGTGGGGCCCGTGGGCCTGCAGCCCAGGGGAGCAGCGCTTGTCACCTGCGGGCAAGGCCTGGCCCCGGCCTCCGCTCTGCCTTCAGCTCTGGCCACACGCTCCATTCTGGGCTTTGCTTTAAGCCCTTGGAGAGCACAGCCCCTACAGAAAGCCCTGTGGTCCAGAAGAGGGACAGCGCTGCCTCTGCCTGGCCACGGGCAGCAGCCCAGGTGGCAGAGCCGGGAGGAGAATCCTACGCCCGCCAGCAAGCAGGGCGCGCGGCTTGGGGGAGCATGGCCCGGGAATCCACTGTGGCTGCAGGCTGGCCTCCCGGCCCCGTCACCCAGTGTACTGGGACTCCAGTACTCTGCAGCGCCCCCACAACGTCCCGTCTTCTCCCACTGGCCTTTGCTCAGGACCTCCTCCATGGGGGAGCAGCCCCTCCCTATCCAGCCTCCGAGCAAACGCCTCTGCTCCCTGAGCTCGGCTGGACAGGGCCGCCTCTTCCAGGAAGCCCTCCCTGATCTTTCCAGAGCTCCCTGGAGCCCCTGCTCCGGCCCCATCTGCTGCAGCTGCTGTGTCCCTGTTGGTCCTTCCAACTAGGAGCAGGGCTGGCCTGGAGGTTTGGTCAGCACCCATCAGGTAGAGTCTTCTGGGTGGAGACCAGGTGTCCAGGAGGGGCCCAAGTGACCCATGGGTGCTGCTGTCAGCGCAGGTGCCGGGGCAGCCTCCCAATCAGCCCCAGTTTCGAAATTTACAGTGTGGGAGAACAAGGCCAAAGGACCCCTGCAGCCAGCCGTGCCCAGGGCCCCCAGGCAGGACTGAGGCCTCTCTTCCCCAGGGGTCACAAGGTGTGACAGCCCTGTCCTGCCTGTCCCCTGAAGGCTCCAGCTCTGTGTTATTCAAGCTCATGGCCACCAACTGCAGGGACCACCTTTGCTTCCCGCTATATGGGGCACAGGGGGTCCCGCCCGGGCCCAGGCACAGCTGAGGTCTGAGCCCAGGCACAGCCTGGCCCAGCAGCCACATTCGGGACCGACCTGCTGTCCAGCCCCCGGTCCCCAACCTGGGCACCCGCCGGGCACACAGGAGAGATGGTCCACGCTGGTGGAGGGGAAAGGCCCGTGAGGCCCCAGCGCTTCTCTTCTGCATCATGGGGGACACGTTTCTAAAGCTGGTTGCGACCGCAGTGGGAGGCGTGCTGGTGACCCAGCTGTGCCTGGGGCCCTGGGTGCCCTTGGACAGGGAGCAGAGCCTGTGTCCCCAGGAATGTGGCCCACATGTGTGCCCCGTCCCGAGAGTGTATTGTCTTCTTCCAGGGGATGGCCAGCAGCCGCCCATGCACTCCTACCTCAGCCCCAGCACCTGGCACATGTGCCCAAGGGATTGGTAGCCACAGGGGGACAAACCACAGAGGACCCCAGAGCAGGCAGAAAGAGAAGACCTGGCTGGGGCAGGTGGATACATAGCAGGACTTCCCTCCAGACATGCTCCCCAGGGAGCTGACCTGACCCCACACAGGGATGGGCGGAGGGGGGGAAGGCTCCTTCCTGCGGCTCCAGGCCCCTCTGCAAGGCCGTCACATTGGACGGACCCCACCCCCTCCTCCTGCTCCCACTGACACCATGTCCCCCCCACCCCCAGGCCCCAGGGCCACCAGGAGCCTTGACTGCTCAGGCCCCTGACCATGTGTCGACAGCCAGGTAGGTTTCGGGCTGTTGGAGGGACCAGGTCACTGAGTCTCTGGGAGAGGCTGGCTCAGCTGTAACTGCTGAGGACCGGGGGAGGGAGCTGGTGGGCGCGAGGAGGCCAAGGACCTGCAGATGGGCGCTGGGAGAGAGAAGGGCAAAGAGGGACAGGGAGCCGCGGGCTGGTCGTCTGTGCAGCCCCCACCTTGGCTGTAAGGAGTGACCAAGGCCACTGCAAGAGGAAGGCCAGTCCCAGTGGACCAGTGGCTGCTAGGCCTTGGGAGTGTCAACCCCCCCCCCAGATAGAAAGCCACATGGTTCCTGGCCCAGAGATAGGGCTGGCGAGGGGCATCGGGTAGGTGCGTGTGCCCAGCTGAGGGGCAGCGCGGCCCCTCTCCGTCTGGACTATAAGCCAGGGCCGCTTTGCTCCATGAGGACCCCCGTCCCTACTCGGCCACCCTGCAGAAGGGGGACAAATATAGCCCCTCCAAAAGATTGCTGTGAGGATGGCATGGACAGTGGGCAGGGCCGGGCTGCGCAGGGCCAGCACAGAGCAGAGCAACACCCTCACCCCGGGGCGCCAGGGCGCCTGCCACTGAGCTGCCGCTGGGAGGGCCTGGCCTGGTCTGGCCTCCAGGACACACTTAATGATTAAACCCAACTCGCAGTTTGAATCTAGCTCTTCCCCAATCAGAAGGATCCGTGTACCCCAAGGCGCGGGAAAGGAGTGGGAAGGTGCCGGTGGGAGAGAAGGGAAAGGCCTCCCCACCCTGCACCCCGCACTGGCTTACACCACTGATTCCCCTGGAGACCCCAGGTGGAGGCTACAGGGGCGGGAGGAGAGGCCCTGCGTTCTGACCACAGAGCTCTGTCTTCTCAGTTCTAGCGTTGCCACTGCCTGTGATCTGGGGCCGTGGTCCTAGCTCGGTGCCTCGGACTCCTCATCCGTGGATTGGGGGACAGTGGCACCTCACTTTGCAATAGTGGGAACTCTAAGAGCTCAGCAGATCCGAGGGCCCATGTGGACCCCTGCACACTCCTTAGGAATATGCAGATGCACTTTGCAAAGGCAGCTACGGGGGCTTCCCTGACATCCATCACAAAGGGACTTCTCTTACTTTGGCGTTTCCTTATTGTGCAGGCAGAGCCCTGTGTGCATGGTGGGACACCCAATAAATGTTATCTAAACCACGGGCTGGGAAGAGACTGCATGCTGGAGAAGAAGGCAGGACTTTGGAGCTAAATAAACCTGGGTTTCAATTCTGGCTCTGCCAACTGGAGAGCTGTGTGGGCTTGGACAGGTAACTTTCTCTCAGCCTTGATTTCTCACCCATGAAATGGGGATGATAGACCCCACATTGCAGGGCAGTTGGGAGAATGAAAGTCATTTGTTCATTCAACATCTATTGACTGAACACCTACTAAGTTCTGGCCCTGACCTCAGCACACAGCAGTGGACAAAACAGTCCAAAATCTACCTGGGGAGATGGACAATAAGCAGCCAGCCACCACACAGAGAGCTGTCACGTGGTGACACATACTAAGAAACTCAAAGCAGAGTAAAGGGGGTGGGGAGCGGCAGACCAGAACGGTGGCAGGATGTGCGTTGGTACAGAGACCTGCAGAGAGCCATGGGAGCTGCATTCTGGTCTGCAGGGAGAATGTTCCAGAAGAGAGATGGGTGGCTGCAGGAGCCTTAAGGAGACGTGTGCTTGGCGTGCAAATGAATGAAGCCAAATACGCAGGAAGGCTGGCATGGAATCCAGGTGCTCAGCAATGCCAGCTCTCTATTTCAAGTCCCACAGAAGGAACCCCCGCATGTGTCCTTTTCCTGAGAACGAAGCACAGGCTTCTCCAGGGCAAGACTGAGCAAGCGTTCCCACAGCAGGAGACACCAGCAACGGCCCAGCGCCCCCGAGCCTCCGAGCCCTGCCAGGCTCCAGGCTCTGGGATGGGCAAGAGGGCCAGGAGGTGATCCAGGCAGGGGCTCTATCCCCGGGGATCCAGGAGAGCATGGAGTTAGTGCAGTGTGGTCACATGAACTGCAGAGACCTGAGGTGTCCAGGAGGAAGAGCAACGGGTGGGGCTGCAGGCCGACAGGAAAGCTGACCACCTCCATCCACCCCCATCCCAGCTGGATTGAGGACAAGGAAGGTGACAAGAAAGGCTATTCCAGGTGTGGAGGGCTCACCGGCTGAGCACAGATGCACCAAAATAGCATGTTGTGTGCAAGAGTTTAGCTATGGATCCAAAAACAAAAAAGAGCCCTTTATATTCTGGGCACCTGCAACCTTCCATGGCTCAGGAATTCCAGGTCTGTCCCCTTCTCAAACTTGATGCAAGTCTAAGTCCCCCAGGAGCACAGAACTCTCCTACACTGGACACTGCTTGAGCACCCACCCCACACCTGCCCCATCTCGCACACCTGGCACAGTGCAGGCAGGAGGGGCGGTGCTGACTTCACAGGGGACAGCTGTAGTGCCCTCAGTGTGTCTGTCCACTGCTTGCCCCAGACTGACCCACGAGTGGCAAATGGCTTATTCATTAGCACAGCATCAACATTTCTTAAGAAACTGCATGAAGGGGTGGGGCATCAGTGCCTCTGCCCAGGGCTGGTGGGTAGGACCTCCAGTGCCTGCAGCGAGCACCCCTCCTGTCTGCCGATGGGGTGTGGGTGGGGGCTCGCCCCTCCCCGGAGGAGCATGCGCAAAGGAAACAGGCCAGCCAGCCAGCCAGCCGCCAGGGTTCCTTCCTCCACCACTGAGTAGCTGGTGCCTCCACTTCTCCAAGAACTGGAACGTTCCAGTGCAGTTGCCCAAAATATGCCCAAAGGCTTGCTCTGTTGGAGGAGTCAGCCCCTCCTGCATAAGTTGGCCTGGGACTGGGGGCTCAACTCCACTTCAGTCCCCTCCAAGGGACATACGATTATTTTTTGATATCGGCACTTAACGCTAAAGAAAGGACTACAAGGGGTGTCGGTGTAGAGTGAGCAAAGTCTCACACTAAATCTGACCTAGGGCTGACTTCTTCACTCAGCCAGCCTAGGCAATCCACCCAACTGCGCCCTCCAGCGCCCACACAGGCCTTGCCTTTTATCCAAAGGATGCTATAAATGCCCAGCTTTCAGCCAAGACTTCTGAAGACAGAGGGATGGGGGAGGGCAGATGGATAAACCGGACTCCATCCAGATTCTCCCACTCCTGTGTGACCCTGGTGGAGTCATTTCCTCTCCTCTGAGCTTCATTTTTTTTCCCATTTGTGAAATTAGGATACATCTCTCTTTAGTGAAGTTTATTTGCATACCGTGCTCAGGTAAGGTATGCAAAGTGCTGACACAGAGCCTCCGTGGGGCCGCGGATCTGTTCCCCAGGATCACCAGGCTTTCTTCAGTAAGGCCTCCTCTGATTCTATGCTCCCACCCCATTGCCCCCTCCCAATCCCCTTACTCTGGTCTGGGAAATTCTAGGGCTCTTTGAATTAGGGGGCGACGCGCTCTACAGCAGCGACTCCCATAGGGCTAAGGAGCCCCCAGTTGAGCCGACACCAGAGGGGGGCGCAGCCTGGTGCGCGTGGGAGCGCGGCCGAGGCGAGGCAGCATGTGCGCGGGGGCGCTGGCAGCCTGCAAACTGAGAGACCCTAGCGCACACCTCCCCCACTCTCGGCAGCTGCGGTCTCTGCACAACTGGCGGCTTCTGACCGTCGGAAGCCGGGGCGAGCCCGGCTCCAGATTCACCCCCCCACCCCCGGTCGCCCCAGGCTCCTTCATCCGCGCCTCCGGGCTGGAACAAAGGCGAGGGGGTGCGCGACATAGCCACGGCGGCCCTTTCGCGCATCTGGCCAAAGCCGGAGAGAACGAGGACGGGGGTCCCCAAGGTAACCAGGACGCTGTACCCGCTCTCCCGGAGCGCGAAGCCCAGCCTCTGGGCGCGCGCGCAGAGCTGGGCTCGGGGAGGCGCTGGAGACCGCAGCCCGGTGCGCGCCGAGGGCTCCGAGGGGCGTGGGGTGGCTCCCCGAGAGTCACCCAGTGGGTGTCCAGGGGAGAGGAGAAGCCCGGCGCCCGCCTCGCGGGCCGGGTTCCCGGCGTACCTGGCAAGGTCCTGTGCACCGTGTTGCCCATCGCGACTCCGGGGCGAGGTCGGCGGCTGCGCGCTCGCGCGAGGGCTACTCCCGCGGCGAGTCGGGGGCCGGGGCCGGGGCCGAGCTCCGGGGCATCGCGCTGCACCCGCGAGCCGGTGGCGGCAGCTGGGCGGGCGCCGGAGGGCGGCGGCGGCGGGAGGAGGAGGCGGAGCCACCGGCCCGGGCCCGCGGCCCCGCCCCCGCCACCCCCGCCGCCCTCGCGCAAGGCGGGGCCGCAGCCGCCGCGTTTTTTGAAAGTTTGCACCGGGCGGCGGGAGAGGCGCGCGGAGCTGCCCGCCCTCGCTGCGCCCGCCCAGGCGGGGAAGGCTCGCGGGGCAGCTGGGCGCCTCGGGCGCCAGGCTCTAGGGCCTGCGGGCCCTTCTCCATGTTTTCCAGCGCCTGAAAGAGCCTACTGTGTGCCAAGGCCTTCTCTGCCCAGGCTTGGCTCCTGGGAGCAGGGTGCTGGAATTGGGTGGGTGGGGAGGGCGGGGACGTGCATGCAGGGAAGGTCGCCTGAGCTAGTGCAAAGGGCTTGAAGGCTGGCCAAGTGGGGTTGGGGACTTTCCTACTCCCTAGGCGGTGACCAACGATCGGGAGGAGGGAACCCCTGTTCATTAACTGACTAAGCCACTCGTTCATTAAAATATTTACTGAGCACGTCCTATGTGCCAGGCGCTAAGCGGGCCCGTAGATACAGACAGTGGACAGGGCTCCCCGTGGTGAAGACAGGAATGACAAGCAATTAAGATGGCTTAATACAGTGGCCAAAGCGCGGAGGAATATAAACCAAGAGGCAGCGTGGGGCTGCGTTGTTTGGGGTGCTGCGGGGGGGGGGGACCTGGGGACATGTAAGCGTCATCTAGTGAACACGAGTCGGGGATGCTCCTGCAGAGGGGGCGACAGGATTCCTCTTTCTCATCCACTCACCCCGCAGGCCTTGCAAGGCCCTCGGTGCTGCGCACGGGAGGGAAGGAGGCCTGGGAGCCCTGCCGCTGGGCTCCGCTTCCCAGAGGGAAAACCTGCGGCCTCGGAGGTCCCCTGTCCAGGGTGACCCCATTACGGAACAATTTCCCCCCTCACTCTAGTTTGCACGCGCTCGTCCCTGAAGACCTTGGGAAGTGTTATTACCTCCACTACACGGAGTGCGAGACCGAGAGACTGTCGGCAGGTAGGAGGTGCGGCCAGCCAGGGGCTGTGTGGATAAAGGGGCGGGGCAGGAGAGAGTCCCCTGCTTTGGCTTCTCTGGTGCCCTCTGCCTGTAGCACAGGACAGATCGCAGAGCTCTGCCTTTTCCAGGTCGGCTGAGAGCCTTCACGTCCGGAAGCCACGCCCAGACGCATCGCAGGTCTGAACAGAAGGGCGCCTCGGTGTTTGAGTTACTCATTTCTTGCATGACAAGTGCTCTCTCTCCGTTACTTAATTTTTAATCCCAAATTTCTGGCTGGAGAAGGGACACTAGCGGCCTGTATCTGCAGTCCTTGCAAGTGTGGGCTGCAGAGGTGGCCGCAGTCAGACAGCAACTCAGAAGAATTTCCCTGAGCTTGGCGGTGGGAGGTGTGGGTGGCTGCTGTCATGGGCCCTTTAAAGGTCACTTTTAGAGCACCCCAATAAGTGGCCATGCTGCGCAGGCCTCTGTTCTCACAACCCAGGCCCCTGACCTCCTCACGGGTGCAGGCCCGCTGGCCAGTGGGTGCCTGGCACTTGGATTGGAAAGGTCGGTGTTTAGACTCTGGATCCCTCTGAGTAAGTTGAGCCCTAGAGAGAGCTGTCTCTCCATGATGGTGACACAGGCGTCAAAGCCACATAGAGAAGAACTTGAACCAAACTGTTTCTCGAAGCTGGACAAAAGCCATGTTTCCAAGGTAGTATTTTATATCAAAGCCATTGAGTGTGGCTGTTTGGCTCAGGTCGTGAATTCCGCATGACAGGTCTGCTCTGGCCAGGCCTCCCCGGCTTCCAGTGGACATTATTCAGTTTGTTGTCCGCTTTCTCGGGGCCACTGGGACTGTCCTCCGCCTTTGGCTTGCCTCCTCTTGGGCACAGGCCTGGTGGTTGCTCACGTCACTTTGTCCCTCTCTAATCCCAGGTGCCACAGCTGTTTCCCTGCTCTGCTCCCCTTGCCAGGCAGGAAGTGCTGGGAACGGCTCACCCACCTGTGAGGTCCTGGGCCCACCCGGGCTGAACCCCCAGCATTCATTTGAACAGATGGTGGAGAGGTGCGTTGCTCTGAGCTGGGAGGAGACAAGAGAGAAGGGAGGAGAGAGAAGGAAGGAACAGAGAGAGAAGCAGGAAGGACGTGGACGAGGGTGACGGTGAGGGAGTGAGTGTGAGCGGATGGCAGCCTGCCCCCGCCCTGCACCCTGCCTGCGCCCTGCCTGTGCCCGGCCTGCGCTCTGGGGTGATCAAGAGCAATGCCCCAGTACAGTGACGCATGAGCAAACCATAGTCTTTAGGACAGAGGAGGGCCTGGTATTCTCCTAGAACTCACCATTCTAGAACTCACTCTGGCTCTGAGTTACACACCTGAGAAGGAAGACAGCTGCTCACAAAGGTGGGGCAGGTGGCGTGGGAGACAGGGGTGTCCCCGTCACAGGAGGCAAGCAAACAGAAGCTGTGGGTTTCCAAGTGGCTGCTGTGGGGCCTTCCTGCATGCACCTCCTGGGAACCCTCCTCCCAGTCCAATGATCCCTGGGGCCCAGGGTGCAGGAACCATGGAGTGGATTGTGGTTTAAGTTCAGAGTCCTGTGCGCCTCCTGGCCCTGAAGGGCTGCAGAGGATCCCGCCCCCATGTCTTTGCACGCCAAACTGCTCTCCTAGGACATGGACCCTCCCTTACTGTGGCCCCCAGCCACCCAGCTCCTGAGCAAGTGGCCCAGTGGCTTAATGCTGTCTACACATGCCATGGGCCTGCCACCCAGGCCACGCCACCCCAGGTAGAAAGGGGTCTTTGGAGGAAGCCCCGGTGTGCCTGCTCACCAAGCATTGGGTATGTCACCTGAATCTGTCTCCCCGGGTATTTCAGTCATGTTACATCAAAGGACACAGCTTTCCCCTTTCCCATCTTCCATCAGGACCCATCCCAGGGTGGTGGGGTCCCTCATCTCAGGCAGGATTTGAACTCCAGGCCTGGTTTTCTGAGCAGCATTTCTGATGGGACAAGACAGGCTTTCCAGGGGTCATTGCACTGGGGTTGGGCAGGAATGGGCCATTGGGTGGGGTCGAAGAACCAGTCCCGCAGCAGTGAAGGGTTCCCTGGGGGCCAGGGTGGGGCACAGGCATCCTCAGGCCTGGGCAGTGGCCTGCAGTCCCACCGCTCCTGGGCTTGATTTCCACGTGGTGCTCCCTGTCCCCAATTCAGCCCTGCATAGACTATGCCCCTCCATTGGCACCTGTGCCAGAGGGGGTCACTAGGGCGCCCGGGAGGGGCTGCTGCTTTGGATTGTGTGGGGAGCCTCCCGGGCGATGGGCAAAGGAGGGTCTGTCAGGCTCCCTGGCATGGTGCCTCAGGGCGGGTCCCACAGGCCCTGAGGCTGCAGGAGCGTCCAGCAGGTGCACCCCATAAAATGCGTGCTCGCTGAGCTGGGGGCGCTGCAGAGACCTGGGTGAAATGGTCCCTTCCCCTAGTCTCCTCCAGGACTCTGGCCCTGACCTCCAGCTGAGGACAGCCTGGGAGGGGGCTGCTTTCCACAGAACCTGCCTGTAAACCTTGGTTTCCAAACCCACTGGGTCTTCCCTGGGCAAAGGCGTTCTTTTTCATGGGCTGGTCACGAGGGGCCAGACTCATTCAGAGCTCCTCAGCTGCAGAAGGAAGAGCCCCTCTGGCTCAGAGGAAGGAGCCCACAGAGGAGGCTGAGCCTCCCAGGAGCCAGCATTGTCCTGTCCACCTGGGCAAGAGCAGTGCCCCCAGAATGCCTGTTGGTCCCTGCTGGGAAGCTGGCTGAGCATCCTGGCCAGGCCATGGAGCCATTCTGTGCTCGGGATCTGTATCTGTGGGGACCAGTGGAGAGGCTGAGAGTCCCTAAGGGAACTAGCTGCCTGTCCATGCTGGCACCTGGTGCTCGTGCTGGACAGCCACATGGTCACCCTCAGGCCTCGAGATCCCAGGAATGCAGGGTCACAGGAGGAAGTCCTGCTTAGTAGCATCTGGTGAGAAAGGCTGAACGCAGAGCGCGACACTCAGTGATGTCAAGCTTGAAAACCAGAATAAGCCCGCACCAGACACTCAGAAGACATGGCGGGGTTGATGAGGTGACAGGGTCACAGTGACCTTCCTCATCTCTCCCCACCTGTTGGCAGTTGGTAAAGGTCATGTGATGAGCGTAGGTGTGGCTTTTCTGGTGGGGACATCTCCACACACTGCTCCTGAAGACACAATCTCCCACGGCCAGGTGCGCGCCTACCTGGTCATGGCCAGGTTGGGTGGTCCCTGAGCTGGGCACCGAGGGGTGAGCCTGAACTGCAGTGCCCACTGCATTACCACGTCCCAGGCCTGCACCCTGGGCCAGCCGGAGTGGGCAGGGGAGTGGGCACCCGGGGAGGGGCCCGACAGAGGAGTAGCTTGAGCTCCTTAGAGACCAGGGGAGCAGGACCACCAAGGAAGACACCTGGACAGCACTCTGGGAGACCACCTGTAGGAGCTTGCTGCATCCAAATGTCACCCCAAATCTCACTCAATAGTTTTTAAAAAGTTGGCTCACTCGAAAAATACTCAGAAAACTATAAAGCATTCTAGAAAAGGAACCCAAGAAGGATAGAACCCTAATAAAAACCCTCACAGGTGTGTGTGTGTGTGTGTGTGTGTGTGTGTGTGTGTGTGTGTGTAACTTGGAAAACAGCGTTAAGTTTTTCAAAAACTGGGTGTGGTAACACAAGGAGGCAGAAGGACCAGTGTTGGAAGAAGAAGAATGAAGTGGAGAACTTGCTGTCCTCGTGTCGACACCTGTTACAACGCCATGGGGACTAGCGTGGCATTGGCGTAAGGGGACAACAGGACTCGTGTCTTATGACAAGTGTGTCACTGCCAAGCAATGGGAAAGGCAGCTTCTCAGTGATACACACCGGCAGGGGTGAAGCCCGACCCTCCCTCACCCCATGGGCAAAAACTAATTTCCGAGGGATTCTCCATCCAAATGTTAAGGGGAAATGGGAAACTTCTAGAAAGTAACACAGGGGGACATCTCTAGGCCCTTGAACACCATGTAGAAAGTGCTGTCCATAAAACGAAATCAATCACATCAACTATAAAGTTTAAAATTCTTTTTGTCAGAAGACATCAGTCAGAGAGTAAAACGGCAGATTACCAAGTCGGGGAGGGCTGGCTGGGGCTCAGGGCGAGCACTTGCCTGGCACGTGTGAGGCACTGGGTTCAATTCTCAGCACCGCATATAAATAAAAAATAAATAAATAAAGATCCAAGGGTGAGCAATAAAAAGTGTTTTAAAAAGAGCAGGGGTGGGGGGGGACATTTCACACATACAACCTTTATTCTAGAATAGGCACAACTACAAATCAATACAAAAAAGATCAATAACTCAATATAAAAAATAGGCAAAAATCAGGCACTCCACACAAAGAATATTTCAGCAACCAATAAATAGGTGAAAAGGTGCTGAATCTCATCAATGATCACAGAAATGAAAATTAGTCCCAGTGAGATAACCAGGGCAGATTGGCTAAAATGTAAAATCTTGACAATGCCAAGGGTTGGCAGGACACAGAGCCACAGGGCCTCTACTGAACGGCCGTGGGGGTAAAGTGGTAGACTGCTTTGGGAAACGGTTTGGTAGCATCTCGATGCGTTCCGATGGACTTCTGTGTCCTAGACCCCGTGATGGCCCCAGGACAAGGCCCTACAGAACCACGTTCTTACGCGAACTCCGGCAGCTGTGGGTGAGTGCCCAGAGCAGTCAGTGACCCCAAATGGAGACAACCCAAGTGTCCACCAGCAGTAAAGTGGACCAAAAATTTGGGGGATCTTCACACAGTGGGAAGCGACGCGGAGAGCAAGCACCGAGTTTGGCTGCTCACAGCCACCTGGACGGAGGAGCCAGGCTGAGAGGACCCAGGCTGCAGGGCGCCATTTACAGGATGCTCAAAGACAGGCCTGGGTGGTGACATCCGGGAAGAGAAGCATGAGGGGCATCGGGAGGGTGCCTCGGGGCGGTGCCCAGCTTTGCCCAGGAGGACGTGCTGCTCTCCAACGAGTTACCAAGCCACACGTTTTGGTTTTCACGTGAGCTTCGGCCTCACACGGTGGCCTGTGTGCGGCCATCAGGTGGCTCCTGTGGATGGCTTCGGAGGGCCGATGCCGACTAAAGAAGGTTCACGTGTCGTGGGGAGTTTTCAAGATTCTCCTCGGGGCTGTGGGACCCCAAAGACCCTGACCAGTGAAGACAGCAAGAAGGGACCCCAGGGAGGGACAGCGCCGGCCAAGGCCCACAAGCCAAGCTGTGTGGGGGAGGTCGTGGGGTGGGGGTGGCCGAGAAGGGCCTGCTCCCAGGGGAGCTGGGGGACCCCACCCCAGAGCTGGGCAGGAGGCGGCGGGGGACAGAGCCAGCAGGAAGGAAGGCTGAGGCTGTAGCAGAAGAAGGCAAAGAAAGGGTGTCCCTGGTCCCTGCTCGAGTGGCTCCTGAAGACACCCACAGCAGCCCTGGTCTTGCAGCTGCCTTAGAGCCCCACACCCCAGGCCACCACCCACCCCACCACTGCTGGTTTCCCCAGCACCTCCACCCTGTCTTCTCACAGGAACAGCGGACAGTCAAAGGCTGCCTGCCACCTATCAGGGGACAGAGACCCATGGGGAGACCTCACGCAGCAGGCCCCAGGCCACCCTACCCTTTATGTCTAGATTCAGAAACTGTCAATACAAACAGTGCTAACTGTATATCAGGGCAGGGCCCAGGACCCCTCGCTCCTTCCGGCCAGCCCTAGCCATCCCGGCCACTGCGTCAGTGGACGGTTCAGCTGAGGGACAAACCCCCTGGCCTGGTCTCCCTGGCCCAGTTGGGTACTTGAACCAAGATCATTGGCTGCACATTAGTGGAGAATGGACCCAGTGTGTGAAGGGTGCCCAGCAGCCGGGCAGTGGGGACAGGGCTGGCCGGCAGGAGGCGGGGAGGCCAGAAGGAGCACTCTGACCCTCATCCCCGAGCCTCTGAGCCATCTGCAAAATGGCCCTCGGGGCCTCTGTCAGCAGGAGGCTCCTGTCCTCTTCCTGGCTCAACTGTGGCCACTGGCCAAAGGCAGCAGGCCATGAGGGCGCTGGGCCACCTGAGCCAGCACAATCAGGTCTGCTCAGGGTGCACGTCCCAGCCCGGGGCACATGCATCTGCAGCCTCTCAAGGCCTCCAAGGTGGGCCTTCTGTCCTTGTCCTCAGAACTCCAGCCCAAGGTCGCAAGGGGGCCAAGCTCCACCCGGGAGTCTGGCTCCTAAGCCCCAGGCCTGGCTGGCAGAGGGAGCTGGCTGCAGTGTGCACTGGGCCTGGGCGGAGGAGTGGCTGCCACGCCTCAGGCAGGATACCTGTGTCCGATGCTCTGGCCAAGCTTCTCGGCAGCCAGGTCCACCTCCACGCTGGCCCAAGGCAGGGTGGGAAGGTGGGGGCTGGAAGGGTGGGACGTGGTGCTTCGGCCCATCTCATGGAAACAGGCCGAGGTTCCCCTTATTTTTAGCCACCAAGCTGCGCCTCCCGAGTCTCCCCCACCGGGAGCTGGAGGCTGATAAGCCTCCCTCACGCCAGCTCGGTAATTCTTTAAATAAAGTGCTTGCATTTGGCGTCCCCGGTGCTGGAAATACTCGCTCCCTGGATTTTTGACTTCACACCCGTGTGCGCGGTGCGAACCCAAGCGCATCAGCTGCCGGCTGTCTCATTAGGTGAGTCACTGTCTGGGGTGCCAGGATCAGGGGCAGAGATTGGCAGGCTTCCCAAGTGTGAGGCGGCCGGTGCTCAACCCTGGTGGTCCTCGTGAAAGACGGGGGGTTCTCCTGACCACACCCTCCACCCAGGGAAGGAACTGGGATCCCAGTGAGGACTTCCAGTCACTGTGCTGGTTTTCTGCATCCATGCCACTCACAGTGGCTGGGGTCCCCTCCTGGCACGCCCTGGTCCATTCTCTCCATCTGCTTACACACAGGACAAAAGCCCACTCTGACCTGAGCCAGTGGCCTGGCTCCTGCAGACCCCTTCATACTGGCCTGTGCTCACTGTTGTCCAGCCACAGCAACCTCCTGCCCTTCATCATGCTGGGCTTCACCCAACCTCAGGGCCTTTGCACCTGCTGTCCCCCCTGTCTGGAGTGCCCTGCCCCCGGACCTCCCAAGGGACTTCATCTCATTTTTGGTGTCTCGGCTCAAGTGTCCTCCTCTGAGAGGACTCAACCCTGACCACCCTGATTGAATAGCCTCTGCCTCTCTGCCCTCTCTCCCTCAGGCACGACGGTCTCGGGATCCCTTGTTCATTGTCCCCCTTTTCCCTTGAAGGCCTCAGGGAGGCACATACCCCTCACCCACCAGCGTCACCTCCAGAGCCCACGTGGCAGAGACGGCTCTCAACAGCCTCCCGCAGAGTGAACCCAGGAGCGGTTCCACTGGGGCAGATGACCACGTGCTCCAGCCAGGGGCCCCCTGACAGCTGCCCGCTGAACTTATCCAAAGCCAGCTGTCATAGGGCCTCATGTCACCGCGAGAGGCCTGGGGGCGAAGGTGAGTGGGGAGGGGCCCACCTAGAGGGTTTCCGGCCTCCGTGGGAAGGCAACCCTGGGGCCTGGGCTCCTCTGCCACTGGGGGGCTTCTACCTCCTGGCAGGGAATCTATGTCACTCTCCGTTGTGAACATGCTCTGACCTGGGCACACTAGAGGCCAGGCAGCGGGCCTGGGAGGGTCCTTGAGACCTGGCGTCATCCTTGTTTTACAGAGATGCTCAGCCTCGGAGGCCTAGAGATGACCCCTGGCGGCCGTCCTCTGCCTGCCGGGCTCCGCCTCCAGCCTCTGCGCACACAGGCTGTTCCTTCTGCCCTTCCAGGTCACCCACCCCCTTGTACCTGGAGAGCTGAGCCCCCTCCCTCCCGGGGGGCCTCCCACTTTGGCCGGAGCCTCCTACTCCGCCTGCCACGTGTCTGGGAAGGGAACTCCTGAGATCATTGAGGGAGCGACTGAGCCTCGATCCTGGGTCTGTCAGCTGCACAGAGAGGCAGGCCCCCAAGTGGCTTCTCTGTCCATGACAGGGACTCTCGGACCTCAGCGTGTCAGACTCTGGCTGCCCTGGGAGTCCCTGCTTCTGTCGACTAGGGAGGACCTGGGGCGTCCATGCTGCCTGGGAACCTCAGGCCACCCTGGGCCGTGGAGTGGCCACAAGGAGTCTCTGGCCTGGACATACCTGGGCAGGAAGCACCCCCAGGGTCATCCCCTGTGTCCCCGAGTCAGGCCCTGTCACTCTACAGACATCAGCTTTTAGTGGTGGGGACCCTTACGATCTCCCCTGGGCCGTTTCCAAGCCACAGCAACAGTGGCCACGCTCCCCCCCACTCCTGCAGACGGGGACCCGAAGTCCCCTGCCCACAGCGCACACCCGCCCTGACCTGGCGACCCTGTCCCCTCTCTGCCTCTAGACGGGAGAGGCACCAAGGGAGAGGCCAGGCCAGCGCGGGGCCCAGTCCAGGTTACCCACTGAACATGGTGGCCTCCGGGCTCACCCACGCTGTCACAGTGACCGGCTTCCCTCCTGAACGCTGGGCGGGGCTCCAGGGCGTGCACGCCACTGTCTGTCCCCTCCTGAGCACAGGACACCACTTCGTGGCAGTCGTGAGCAGAGCTGCGGCGAGCTGGGGCATCTCCTCGGGACCGGAGCTCCCTCCCTGTGGTGGCACCCAGAGGTGGCCGCGGTGTGGAGATGGGTTGCTGGTTTTCTGAGGAGCCCCAGGCTGTTTTGCAGAATGGCCAACGGCGTGCAGAGGTCTCCTCTGTCCCCTTGCTCTTCCTGATGAGAGTCAGGTGGCGGGTGTGAAGTGGCATCTCATGGGGGTCCCTTTCCTGTCCCCTGTAGCCGCTGTCCCCCCTCCCTGCAGGAGGTGTGCACTCTCCTTCCCGTCCACGCGGTGCTCTTGCGTGGGAAACCAGAAGCATGGCGTCTCCAAACCCAAGGATGGGGAGTGAAGGGGCCCGTGAGCTCCTCCCTGGCTTGAGAGCCCTGGCCCCCGAGTCCCGCGCCCAGTCTTGTGCAGGAGCCGCGAGGGACATTCTAATGAAGGCAATTTTTAAAGGTTTTTGGAAAATGTGCCTCTCAGAACCAGTCCCAGGGGCAGGTTGGGCATCGGCCCATCCCAGCCCTCCTGGAGGTGACCCGGCCACTCTCGCAGGCTTCTCGGAGAGACCTCCAGAGGGTGGCGCTTACCCAGTGAGTGTGCCCATGCGTGCGAGGGCACCTACATGTGTGGGCTCAGAACGGACTGCCCTGTGCACGCGTCTCCCGCCCTCTGCACCTTCCCCTGCCCACCCGCACACTCCTCTCGGGGCTCATCTCAGTGGCCACACGATGTCCTGTTGGATGGACGCCCTTTTGCTCATTGAGCTAACTTCCAACTGCTGGTCACTGCGGTGGCCATGCGGTCGCCAGCCCGTGTTGAACTGGCAACTGTTCAGGATTGTGGTGCTGGGGAGCAGGGGGCGGGGCCTGATTTGCCGCCTTCCCCGGATTTCCACGGTGTCAACATACCCACCCTGGCCTGGTCCAACCCTTCTCAGCAGCCCCTGACAATCTGCAACTCCACCTCTAATTCTGTCCCCTGCATAAACGCCCCAAGGGGAATTGGCTGTGTCACAGCAGATACAAATTCCCATGAACAATTCCAAATTGCTCTAGGGAAGATGTTATCCTCCGCTCTCCCCGCCCAGTGTGGGAGGCCTGCTTACCTCCCGCCCTCTGACAGTGGCCATTAGCATGCCTTTGAATCCTCGTCTGATACAGGGAAGAACAGTTGCTGCTGCTGTTGCCATTTGCATTGCTCTGGGTGTCTAACTTTTTAAATCAGGGTTATCTGGGCATCTGCAGGGTGTTTCACGAAGCCCCGGGGATTATGGGGGTCTAGAAAGCGATTTGGAAATCCTGGCTTCATGCCTTGCTTTGCCCGTTGGCAAGATCAAACTGCAGATGCAGTCACCAAACAGCATCAAAGCCTTCCCAGAGGACACTGGCGGTGTCGATAGCCCTGTCGGGAGCACCCGCCCGCTCTACCCACCAGCACCTCCACCCTGCCTCCAACCCAGGCACAGACTGTAAGAGACACGGTGTTCACTTAGCACCCAAGACCTGCGCTTGGGAAAGGCCAACCCTGGTGGCTTGAACTCTCCAAGGTGCATTTTCAGTAAAGGAGAGATCCAGGAGAGCGGAAGACCCATCTGGCTGGTGTGACCTGGGGCAGGCAATTGACCTCTCTGAGCTGCCTCCTGGACACATGTGCCCTCCTCTGCATGATCTGGGGAGGGTGGGGTCACAATAGCACAGCCTGGGAAGATGGTGGTGTATCTTAAGTACTAGGGCCTGGCGCACAGTAGGTGTGTGAGACAGGCTTCCTCCTCCTCCCCTTCCCAGCGTCAGTGTGCACTGTGAACCATGGGTAAATGACGCAGAGGAGCGGCACATGGTCCCTGGGCTCCCTCTGGCCCTTCTCAGACCACTGCGATTGCCACACACCTCCCACATCCAGCTCAGTGCAGTCTTCTCTGGGATGGGCTGGAGCCCTGCTGGACTCTCGGACCCAGTGCCTTCATTTGGCCAAACACAACTTTTCTTAGAGCAGAGCTAAAAGCTTCTTCAAGGAGCTTCCTCCAACTGGTCCATTCGGATTTTTCATGATTAGGATCAAGCATTCTAATGGGGGTCCTGCCTCCTGTCCCCCCCAGTCAGCTTTCCTTCCCAAAGTGGCTTCCCGAGTCTTTCAGCATATAGCCTTCAATCCCTCCATCATCCCTCCCTCCATCATCCCTCCATCATCCCTCCATCATCCCTCCATCATCCCTCCATCATCCCTCCATCATCCATCATTCATCCATCATTCATCTGTCATCCATCCATCATCCCTCCATCATCCCTCCATCATCCCTCCATCATCCCTCCATCATCCCTCCATCATCCCTCCATCATCCATCCATCATCCCTCTATCATCCATCCATTATCCCTCCATCATCCATCCATCATCCATCCATCATCCATCCATCATCCATCCATCATCCATCCATGGCACCCATCCTTCCACCCACCCATCTAGTCTGACTGTCCATCCTTCCATCATCCATCCATCCTTCCTTCCCTCCTTTAACAAATGGTGCCTTAGGTCTGTTCTCAGCTCTACTCTACAGAATCCCCGACGCTGGTGCACTTGCCAGGAAAAGTCTAACTTCTAGCAAATTCTAAAACAAACAAGACCAGCCTCCGTGCCTTCCTCCTCCGGGCTCTGGCCCCCGGTATCTTTCGGATGGGGTTGGCCTTCGTTTGTCTTCCCTTCCTCTGGCTTTCCCAGCCACTGGAGCTGCCTTGAGACCCTTGTCCCCTCTCAGCCATCCCCTCCCAGAGCCTTCCCCGTGTCAGCCCGGGGCTTTGGTCCCCCTCTTTGCCTGATGAGGTCCATTTCCTCACTTGGTTTCGGGGTGAAGTGTTTCTCCCCCAGAGGGAACTGAAATCCTGGCTTCTGCATTCCGTTCCCTGGTGGGTTCCACGGTGTTCTGGTGTCTTTGTTTGATGCCCGTCTCTCCTGCACAATCATGAACGTCGTGAGGATGGGTCCCCGCCGCTGTGTTCGTGGGGTGGGACCAGAGCTTGGGGCTGCCTGGCGGTGTGCATCTTCCAGATGAGTTTGTTGAGTGATGGCGGTGACATGCAGTCAAAGCTCAGTGAGAGACAGTCAGGAGCCAGCAGCTGATGACACGACTCCCCCGCCCTCCAGCCTACCCAGGGCCACCAGAAGGGAGCCAGCCGCGAAGGTGGATGGACTCGCCACTGGGATGTTGGCTGAGGATCTGAAATGTGCATTGGCAGGGACACAAGGTGTGGCGAGTTGGGATGGAGCTTGCACCCCGCCAGGGCCTTTGGCAAGGCTGTTGGTGACCACCATGTCCACACTTGGGGCAGCTACTGGGAGAGCTTTATCTTGAGTCTAGGAGGCGGGTTAGAGGCGGGGTCTGTATTCCAATTCCTGTCCCACCAGCCGTGTGACTGTGGGCAGGCTGGGCTTCTCCTTCCCAGGGGCTGGTAATGGCATCTCCCTCGTGTAGCTTGTATGGGGTAGTTAGCGCCTGGAGATGCTGGTTCCCGTTGCCATCCAGGCTGCTCAGGGCTGCTCAGGGCCACGTTTCCCTCTCCACCTGGCTGCAAAGCCCAGCGACAGTCCCAGGGCCTGACCACAGCCAACTCCAGGACGTCAGTTGTGGCCAATGGACTTGATTTGTGGCTCACTGACGGCCACCTTATCTCACCTCTTCTCTCATCCAAGTGTCTGCGCACGTGGCTGCTCTGGGAGCATGGATTGCTCTGGGCGCGTGGCTTGCTCTAATCCATGTTCTTGGAAACCACCCTTGGTCTTCTCCATCAGTGGTCTGGTGTCTTGCCTGAGTCGTTTGCGTGTAGCTGATTTTGCCTCTTTAATGGAACTGAAGGACCCTAAGGGTCGGGGCACCTCTGAGCCCCCCAGGTAGGTAGCACATGCTGAGCTGAGCAGATGGGCGCATGGGGTGGCCAAGGGGATAGAGCAAGGCTCCCTGCTCGACCACGGCAAGGACGTAGCTGGCCCGGGAACGCTGTGCTTTCTCAAGTGTCCATGACATTAAAAACAACAGCATGCGGGAAAGGTCAGTGACCAGCGGTCAAATTCTCTGCTTCCAGACCACAGACAGCACAGGATGTGTGAGGAACAGATGGTCGGGGGACACGCCGCGGGTCCCCGAGCTGCCTCGCTCCAGCCGACGGGAAGAACCAAGTTCCACTTGATTGCTGGCGTGGCAGAGGCTCCAGAGCTCACAGGCTCTCTCCAAAAGTGTGGCTTTCTTTTTCCCCAACACGTGGGGCACAGACAATGTTTGCCCACCTCTGGTTTCTGTGAAATGGATTATGGGTGAAAATGACACCGGCCAATTCCAGGCCCGGCCCACTGACACTTCTCGCACGTCTTCCTCCGTCCCCAGGACTGGAGAGGACTTGGAAGTCCCCGGGGATGGCAGAACCACAGTGGAAGGAGCCTGGGTCCCTGAGTGGCCGGGTGGAGCAGAGCCTGCCTCTGTGCCCACCCTGCCCTCTGCACCCTGCCAAGCTACGAGGGTGCCGGGAGCCGCATGGAAAGGTGTCGTTCTGTTAAAGCAAGTAGAAGAAACTCATCTGCCCCCCACCACACACACTTTCTTCAAAAAATGGCTTTTTTCAAGGTTGCTGATGAATGCGACGGGACCCACTGTGTCCCAGAGACCATGACAGGCAGTCGAGACTCCTCACTCCATTTGAGTTTCTGTCAGCCCTCAAAGGCGGGCCCGGTGTTTGGTCTGTTTTGCAGCTGAGAAGACTGCAGTTCAGAGGCACAGAGTGACCTCCACAGGTCAGTGGGGACTGCATGCTTGAATCCCATTCCCACTGGGACGTTGATGGATCTATTTTTGGTATCGTGTCACCAGCCCACATAGAAGGACATTAAAGAAACAGATGTAGGAAATAAAAACTTTCTCACCAGCACCTCGAGTTGTTGTTTACTACATCATTAAAAGAATCCTCCAGGGAGGACCATGAGGAATTTCATCTCAGCCCACGACCGGAAACGGCTGCTCTGGTCAACTGGTGCCTTTTTACTCTCTAAGGTCAGCAAAAGGCAGCACAAGTATGTCTGCTTTGCTTCTTTGCTTTGGCTGCTAGGAAGCCAGGCGACATTGGGGTCCTGCTCTAGTGACGGCACAGAGTCATTGGAACCTGTGTTTGTGGTTTATTTATTTATTTACATAATTTTTGTAGATTTTTATTTTAGAGAGAGAGAGAGAGAATTTTAATATTCTCTATGTTTTTTTTTTTTTTTTTTTTTTTTTTAGTTTTCGGCAGACACAACATCTTTGTCTGCATGTGGTGCTGAGGATCGAACCCGGGCCTCATGCATGCCAGGCGAGCGTGCTACCGCTTGAGCCACATCCCCAGACCCTGTTTGTGGTTTAAAACGAACCTTACTTCTCAGTCCAATTACCAGCCGCGCCTGGTTTTCCATGGGGCCTGAACTCCGGTTTGATTTGATTTATTTACACAGTGTTTTGCCTTTCTGCATGCATTCATGGAAGGACCTCAAATACTCTTTGGAATCAGGCAAAGGACAAAGGAATACATGACCAGCTCCGTGTTCCCCAGCTCTTGGGCAGCAGGGTTAGGATTCAAGCCCACGGCGGACTGCAGCAGGCCAGGCCTCTCTGCTCTGCCAGGGACTGCAGCCTGCTCTGTGGCCTTCTGGGCACCAGGCCCTGTGCCAGGCCTCAGGATTAGGCTCACTTCTCCTAGACCCCGGCTTTGTAGGGGTCCCATGTGGCCTGGTATTCTGGAATAAGCTGGAGATGAGTGACCAAGAGCCACGGCCCCCTGTGGCCCCACAGTGTGCTTCCTTTGGCCCACCAACTTCTTCAAAAAACAACTTTTTCAAATTGCCACCACCATTTGAAATTAAGATTGTATAGTTTTGAATTGTCCTTGTTTCTTATTTTCTCATGAAAAATTGGACAATCAAGCAACTCTGGGCCTCCAGTCCCACATGGCAACCATTGCTACCCCTCTGGTGGACACAAATCCTGGCGTGTCGTGCTGTCCCCTGCCTGGCCTGGTCTCTTACCAATGACCTCTCCCCTGGTGGCTCAGCCCAGGGTGGTGGTGACGTCTTGGGCACCCTCACTTTCCCAGGATCCAGCTGTAGTCCCAGCTGGGAGCTCAGCTCCCCTGGCCGCCCCAGCCCCACTCATTCCCTGGAGTGTTTCCTGCTCCTCTTCAGACCTGAGCCATCTCCTGCCCCCGAGGGTCATCTGGGACCTGCGTCCTCTGATCCCCTCCCCGGGGTCCTGCTGCAGACGCAGGCCTGGCCTGGGCCCCTCGTGCTTGTTGAATGAATGAGGGACGGAGGCAGGGAAGGAATCAGCGGGCGTCCGAGCTCTCAGGGTCTTGGCTCAGGTGGACGTGAGGGCAGAACAGCAACTTGGAAGCAGGAGGCAGAATTCTGTGCTGGCCCACTGCCCGGGTCCCCAGGCCTCCTGAGTCCCTTCGAGGGCCTCTCCCATGCCAGGCTATGCCAACGCAGACTTGGCGGAGTTTCCCACGCTGACGACCAGGGGAGAAAGATGTCACAGCCCGGGACAGTCACCCAAACCTCCTGGTTGCCCCTGGTTCCCTCTCCTGGGAAGAGCAGCCTGGGGAGGCTGGCTCTCTCTCCTTCTCCCAGAGCCTCCGCCTCCCCCAGGCCCGTCTTTAATTGCGCTGAGCAGCGGGAAGAACCTCGTGGCTCTTACATCTGTTTTCTGGAAGATTGTGAAGGCACATTAAAGTGTGTGCATGTGGGCGTCTGGTAGCGGGGCCTCTCTCGCTGCGTGAAATAATGGGGAAGGATACGGGGAAGGAGGAGAGCGAGGGAGAGCAGACAGACAGACAGGGAGACAGGGAGACAGAGAAACGGGGTGGGGGCCGCTGTGGCCTCTGTGGCCATGGCCATGTTCTGATTTGGGGCATATTTTCTTGCAGGTCCTAGATGGACATTTGGGGGAGTCACCCTGAAGCCTGCAGTGTGAGCCCTGCAGACACAGGCAGCAGAGACCTGCCCTGGGAGCTGTTTGGAGCTGCGGGGCTGCCTGTGTCTCTCACTGTCCCCTCTTGAGCCAGGTCCCATGTCTCCTCCCAAGAGCAGGCAGGAGGCAGGGCTGGCTCCTTCCAAAGCCCATCAGTGGCCTAGGATGGAAGAGGCCCACCCCAGCCCAGGAGGACGCTGGGCACACTCAGGGTGGCCAGGATGCTGGACGCCCTGGGAGCCTGGAGGGAGATGGCAGAGGGAGTCGGCGGAAGGTGGCTGCTGAGCCGATGGCCCTGGCACTGCCCAGGCAGGGAGAGGAGGGTTTGGTGAGCACAGCCCTCGCCATCCAGCCCCCAGGAGGGAGTCGGCAGCCCCCCTTCCACAGCTGGGCATGGAGACTCAGCAAGAGAGGGGCTGCCCCAGGGGACACACCAGGGGCCTGGGGCCCTCCTGACCACTCCCTGTCCCTCTCTCAGCAGCTTCTGTCTCTGAGCAGGGCTCTGAGGGAGTGGGGGGTAGGCTCCGCTCAGGACCCAGGATGTGCCCTGGCAGACACCAGGCAGGGCCCTGTTCCTCCCTGTGGTGGCAGGCACGGGGCCCAGGGTGGGGATGGCCGGCCCAAAGGCACCACGGGAGGACCTTTCCCGGGAACTACAGAGGCTCAGGGACACAGGGCAGTTCTGAAAGCCAGGGCAGCATCTGAACAGCCATGGCACCAGCTGCCCCCTGACGGGTGGAGAGGAGGTGATATGTAGGGATCCTCGAAGGCCCGGCCTCCTCTGGCCCATTCTGTGGGGGAGCCAGGAGGTGATCTCATCCAGAGCCATGGGCTCAGAGTTGTGTTGATTCTGAAGAAGAGCATAGTGGGACTGTTTCCCGTGGTGCTGGGAATGGAACCCGGGGCCTCCTGCGTGCCAGGCCAGTGCAGTGCCACTGAGCTGTGCCGGGCCCTGCTGGGCATTATGGTGACATCTGCCTGCCGCTCCCATAGCTCTTCCCTCCTGGTTCTCATTCAGCAACCCGCTCAGTGTTTCGAGTTCCCCACACCCACAGAGGGCCCGCGTCCACCAGTTCTGGGCTGGACACCGCCTTAAAGCCTGTGCCCCAAATGGCCGAAGCCCACCCAGTCTCAGCAGCTCTCCGGAGTCTTGTTCAGAATGCTGGGCAGTCAGGCTTGCTGTCTCTGGGCGTGTGTAGGACACACAAGGATCCCCCCGACAGATGTTGGAACCATCTGGCGGTCACGGGAGAGTGGGCAGAAGGACGAAGCTCACGGCAACGCCGGGCGGAGCCGGGAAGACTGCTAGAAACGCAGCAGGAGCCTGATCCAGCCTCACCTGCTGCCCGCATCCTTGACGTAGCCAGGGAATCAACAGCGCTGTCCTGTTGACGGCCAGCTTGAGTCGGGGTGTGTGGCCCTTGGCTTTGAAGGACACGAGTGGTTGGGGGGTATAGAGCCAGCTCCAGGTCTGGAATCCACCCCCCTCTCTGAACCTCGTTTTCCACCTGGAGACAACGACCACCTCCGTGCTCCATAGACTGGTGACCTGAGTGGCACCTCTAACACAGAGCTTGGCACCTAGTGCTGTCCCCAGAACCACATGCTGCATGACTCTCGCCCCTGGGGTTCAGGCCATCCTGCTTCTAGGCTTGCAAGGGGAGCCCCCAAAACCTTGTCCTGGGCCTGGGTATCACAGCCGCCGGGACTGGGGGAGGGAGGCTCTCTGATTATGGTCATTAGGGCCACCACCCTGGGGGTCTGGTCACGGCGCCTGGGCCAACCCTGGGACCTGCCTTGGGTCGGCCAAGCAGCCCCAAATATTTGCTTTGCCAAGTTTTTGACAAGAAGTCCATTTCAGGCCCAGGGAGGAGGACGGCGTGACCTGCCCCGTGGACAGACAGCCCACGAGCTCTGGCCCCGCGGCCGTGGCTGCTGCTCAAGGAGGCCCAGCCAGTTCCCGTGGGGCCAACACCCTGAACCTTCTGTTTCCGTCATAAAATCAGCACCGTCCTCGGCAAAGCCCGACCCACTGCACCTTATGGTGAGGAGAGGGCTCCCCTCACCTCCCGGGGCCCCTCAGCCGGCCCTGCAGGTGCCCTCTTCCAGGGGCATTTGATGTCCCCCTGTGCACACGCTTCCTTACCAGGTGGCCCTTCCCACGTGGACCCTCCTGCAGTCTGACTTTTAAACGGCTTCACTGGCCTGTTATTTTGTACAGGAGACTCACCCTTCACAGGGTGGGGTCCGCGAGCTCTCAGTGTGGTGGAGTTTTGTGGCCATCGCTGCCGGGGTCTGGCTGGGAGGGGCCCCTGGGGGCCTGGGGTGTCCAGGCAGGAGAGCTTGGAGGTGATGAGGGCCTCCTGAGAGCCGCGGCCACCTCACCGTCCTGGGGTGAAGGCACTGGGTGGTACTGTGGGCAGGTGGGCTGGCCGAGGTGGCCATGGGGCCCTGCCCGCAGCCCCTTCCCCTCTCCCTCTGCTCCCTGGCTGTGCCCAGGGAAGGGCTTCCTCCACCATCCTCCATGATTCTGGGCCTCACCTTGGCCAGAATGCAGGACTGGTCGACCCGGGAGGGACAGAACCTCTGAAACCAGGAGCCCAGACACTTCTTCTCCGAGATGCTCCCGACAGCCATCGTGGTCCCCGTGGTGAGAAGCCGATGGGCACTCTGGCCTCACGTGTTGCACGTGTATGCCCAGCCCCTCCACCCACCCCAGGAAGCTGCTCACTTGCTTCCTGTCCCCACAGACCTCCCTGTTGGGACCTTGCATGTAGGTGGCTCACAGGTACGTGACCCCTGGTGACTGGCTTCCTTGACTGAGCATGACGGTTTCCAGGCCCCACCTGCTGCCACGCATGTCGATGCTTCCTCTTCATGGCCGAGTAATATTCCCGTGCGTGGAGACCACGTTTTGTTATCATCCTCAGCCAGTGGACACTTGGGTCTTGCTCTGTGGCTGTGATGAATAAAGCTGCTCTGAGCCCTCACGTCCCTGTCCTCCTGTAGGTGCTCATTTTTACTTTTCTTGGGTGTAGACCTACGAGGGAGCTTGCAGGGCCCCATGGCGTCTCTTTGTCTGACTCTGATGGGCTGCCATGCTGTGTTCCATGGCAGAGCTCCATGGGACGTCCCTAACAGTG
This sequence comes from Ictidomys tridecemlineatus, assembly GCF_052094955.1. NCBI lineage: Eukaryota > Metazoa > Chordata > Mammalia > Rodentia > Sciuridae > Ictidomys > Ictidomys tridecemlineatus. Next base: position 181,746,403 of record NC_135477.1, on the reverse strand, counting down.
GTGTCCAGGGGTCAGCTTCCGCCTCCAACACTTGCTGCTCTTGGTGACAGCCATCCTGTCACCAAGAGGAGGCCTGAGGCGGACTCTTGCAATGGTCGTGACTGCAGCCTCGCTCTCCCACCTTCCCTAGGACCTCCCTATGGTGGCCCCATGGGGACCTGCCCACGCCTCCCTTTGGTGGCCCCACTGAGACCTGGCGACAGGCACCCCGTGTTCCACTCTCAGCCTGGTTCCTGCTGATCTCCCTGTTGATGGACACGTGGACCTTCCCCTGTTTTGGGCTACGATGAACACCCCAGGGCGGGGAGGGGTCTTGAGTGGCTCTGCCTGTGGCTCCGGGGGGACACTGGAGGGGACCACCAGATCTGGCTGGGGCCTCTCAGGAGCACAGAGGGGTTTCCTCCCAGGCTCTGCCCCTGACGGCTATGTGACCTCGGGGCAGGTCACACAAGTCTGGGCCTGTGAAAAGCCAGACCAGGCCAGGTCCCAGCCCCTGCCTTCCCATCCACTCCCTGGTCCTTCTGGTCACTTCCTTGTCACCATCACAGCTCCTCTGCTGTGGCCTCTGGACCTCACTGGCCTCTCCCAGGTACCCTGAAGAGAGGCACAGCTGGAGTTCTGGCTACCCACCTGTTCAGAGAAGGCAAGCGTCAGCTCACAGACTCTCAGCAAGTAGGCGAATGCCACCAGCCTGGGCCAGGCTCCAACCCGGGTTCTGTGGCCTCTCCACAGGTGACCGGGGCTCAGCATCATGGCTCAACCTCAGTGACCCCTCCAGAGAGACAGGCTGCTACCTTGAAGGAAGCTGCTGGCTCTCCAGGCCCTCTCTCTGCCCCTCCCCACCATTCTGAGCACCTGGGACTTGTGGCAATAGGAGGTGCCCGTGGTGCTTGGGAAGGAGGGAGAGACAAGGGCTGCCCACTTACTCCACGGGCCCCTTCATTGGAGGAGGCCACATCCTGCTGGATTCTGGCACCACTGCTGCACCTCGCCTAGCAGTCCCAGGGAGGGACCAGCTGGCTCCTCCCGACCTCCCCTGGTGTCCTCTGGGGTCCCTGACTGGTGTGGGGAGCTTCCCCACAGTGGTGAAGGGGATTGCCTTAGTCCGTTGTCTGAGACTGTAACAGAATGACTGAAGCTGGGTAAATCGTAAAGAAAAGAAGTTTGTTTCTTGCCATTCTGGAGGCTGGGAAACCCAGGACCAAGGGGCTGTGCCGAAGTCTGGCTTGGCACAAATCAGGAGCCACTTGTCAAAAAGAAACTAACTTTATTTTTAGAACTACAAACGCCAAACAAAACAGCTCCAGGGAAAAACCCTCAGAGCCCAACTGCCACCACCGGCTTCCACAAGCCTCTCTCCCCCACACCAGCCTCTCAACCTCCCACAATCCTCCTGCTCCTGAGGCCGATTGGCTGGGTTGCGTGGGCAGAGCCAAAGAAGTCACCCAATGAGCAGCTCCGTGGAGGAGCCAATCAGCTAGATGTTGCTGGGGCCGCTGTGAGCCAATCATCAGCTGGCAGTCTGAAGGGCAGGGAAACAGCCCAATGAACATCACCGCAGAGGAGCCAATCAGCTAGATGTTGCTGGGGCAGTCTGAAGCTTGCTGGCAGCTGGAAGTTTGCTGGGGCCCCTTTGGCTGTGGCTCTCAACAGGGCTGTGTGTGGTGAGGGCCTCCGACGCACTGTAACCTGGCGGAGGCAGCACACGGCGAGAATGGAGGAGGGCGCACAAGGGGGCCAGAGGCTGAAGGGCACCAGAACTCACCCTCTTGCCCAGCACCCACCCCAGGTGACGGCACTGATCCTCTCCTAAGGCTAAGTACTCGGAACCTGCTGGGTGTGAAGACCAAGGGTGCAACCTGACCCAAGTGAGCGCGGAATGAGAAGGACAGTGAGGTCGCCCAGCCTCCCCGACTAGGGAACCCGGCCACTATGCCCCTCTCCCAGGCAGCCAGGGTGGCCCTGGGTCTCGGCCTCTTCCTTGGCCCTGAAGGACCTGGCTGCAGAGAGCCCGGCATCCAGAGGTCATGGCAGCCTCGAGCCTGGCATCTCAGCCAACAGAAACAGGGCCGAGGGGCAGCAGCTCCGTCCCCAGGTGAGAAGCTGCTCCAGGCCTGCGCAGGCTCAGTGTCCCCCACAGGCCACATGCAGCTGGGACCCACAAGTGTGCACTCAGCACACGGCGAAGGACACAAACCGAGCACAGCACACCCACACACGAGAAAGCACCCCACACAGGCTCCCGGCAGGGCACGCCCTTCGCCACACGCCACCTGGCCAGCTCCCACCCCCGCGGGCACACGTCCAGCAAGGGCTGAGCATGGGCTGGGAAGTCGGGTCTGGAGAGCCAGGCGGAGGGAGCCCCGGCCACAGGGCTGGGGTGTGCGTGCAAAAGTGTGGGGGCCGTGGCTAGTGTGTGTTTCTAGGGCATGCCCACTAGCTGTATGTGAGTCTGTCACAGAGCCCGGGTTAGGGTGGCCGACGGGACTCAGCCTGTGGTCAGACACAGGCTGAGGCTGCCCAGGGCTAGGGACTGAGCAGCCGGACCTTCACGTCAGAAGCCCCCTGTACCCAAGCCCTGCAGCCGCCTCTCCATTCAAGTCAGATGCGAGGAAGGGAGGTGGCAGGACCGGCCAGCTGCTTGCCAGGCCCCTGCCAGCCCCTGGACACCGCCCACCACCCTCTGAGGACCTGCAGAAAGGTATGTCACTCTCGTTTTACAGACAAGGACGGGGGAGCCTCAGAGACGGCTGGACGCTCCTTGGCAGCCAGGTTCATGTTGTCGGGCGGAAATTGTGACCTGGTGGCCCAACCACGGGCTTCTGATGCTCTGGCACCAGGTGCAGCCTGGCTGACCCTGGAGGAGAGACGCTCTGGTCTGGGTGTGGCTCATCCCCAAAACCCATGTTTGGGTTTTATTAGAGGATGGAGGTTCAATTGGCCATCGTGGGGCCTTCGGGAGGGGAGGGGATTAGATGACATTGTCGGGCTGGGACCCCTTGATTGAGTCCTGTGGCTTTGTGAGAAGAGAACAGAGGACACATGCATGTGCACACACGCTCCTGTCTGTGGCCATGTGACGTCCTGCTCACCCACGAATAGGCCGACGCCAGACACAGCCTCTCCCTCTCAGGCTGGAACTGAGCCCAGACTCACCTCTTTAGGCCCAGTCTGTCACCTCCTGCTCTCACCAACAAGTGAACTGACCCACTGACTCCCCAAGGGCTGGCCGGGTCCGCAGACCGCGAACTTTGAGATGAGAACTCACCAATCCAGAGTCTCCAGCCGTACCTCCTCCCAGGCTGCCACGCTCAGAGCCACTGGCCCCTGCCACATCCCACAGGGACAGGGTCCCTACAACGACGGACACCCTGTGCCCTGGAATCCACCGACGATTCAAACGGCCCTTCCCCTGCGGCCTGTCCCTTCCTGTGGGAGCTAGAATACCAGCTCCGGCCAGGCTCCCTTCCTCTCCTGCCCCTGACTAGGCCCAGCGTCACCTGGATGGCTGAGCAGGATGTGGTGTGTCCCTCTTTGGGAACTGTGGGTGGACGCCTGTCTTTTCAGTGGCAATCCTGGCCTGCTGGCCTGGCCGTACCTGTGTAATGATGAAACCTACGTTGTAGGACTCTGATGAACGTGGATTCCCTAAAAAATGGCCCTGTGGCCCGGGGTTCCTTTCACAGGGCAGGGGCAGGGTGGCTTCTCCTTTCCTGTCTTGTCTCCCTGCTCACCATGGCCTGGACATCTGTGTCCCTGAGCCTGCCCACCATGTCAACCCAGTGGGCTTCTCTGACTACTGTGGGCCTCCTCCAAGAACCAGGCCTCCAGTGGACAGGCCTGGGCTGCCCTCCACCCCAACCAGGGGCAGGCTCTCAGCAGGCCGAGCCCCAGGGCCACCTCCAGCTATCTCTGAAGCAGATGGGGACTCTTGTACCCACTTCACACAAAGGGACCAGCCAAGGTGGGTAGTGAAGTGGTTGGAGTAGGGTCCCTGGACAGGCCCCTGGAGGGTCTCTTGGGGACTGCGCTTCAGGATTATGGGCCTGTTCACTGCAGGGCCAGGTTTGCATGGAGCCATCTGCATGTTGGAAGTGCATGGCCAGCTGGGCCACAGGGACAGGACAGGACCACAGACGGGGCTGGGGCGCTGGGTTGTCATGCACACAAACCTCCAAAATAAAGTCCAGAAGAAGACGATTTATAAAAAAGAAAATGGTGGCCCAGAGCCAGCCAGTAGTGAAGGGGTGCAGCCAGGTTTGGGGTTCCCCAATGGAGCAACCCTGGCCCTGCTTTTCCTTAGATTTGCCCCCAAAGGACAGCTGCCCACGTGGGTCTCAGGTCGCTCAGCTGTGGCCTCCTCCATTTCTTCACCCTGGTGTCCCCCGATGGCACCGACACATAGATGAGTGTGTGCGCAGAGGACCCGGGGACGGCATGTGCTCCCAGACCTCCTTCTGCGTGAGATCTTTCCTGGTCACTGTGTAAAATTGCCGCCCTCCACGTCCCGGCCCCCACCCAACTTGTGCCCGCTCTGCTCCAGGGTGTTCTCCAGGCTCCAAACCTGGGAGGACCTAATCCTTCATCACTTTCCCCAGAATGCTCACAGGGCCCCGAGGGCAGGGATCTGGGTCTACGTCACCCACCTGCTGGGCCCAGCACAGCGCCTGCCCAAGGAGCACCACCGGGGACAAGCGAGTGGCTGCCTGACCATGAGTTCAAGGTCGGGCAGAGCAGGGGGCTTCCTATTCTAGAATGCCACAGATGATGTAGCTCCGGCACTGGGGCATCTCAGCCTCTCATGATAACTGGGGAAAGGGAGGACCAGGTGCTGGAAGTGTCTAAGTAAGATTAGATGCAGAACTCGTTTCTCCAGTCCCAGGTGTGCGCTCTCTCTCTCTCTCTCTCTCTCTCTCTCTCTCTCTCCCCTAGGGATATAGCCAAGGCTTCATGCCAAGCAAGTGCTCTGTGACCTCCAGCCCCCTCTTTCGTTTTCTGAGAACATGGTGCAAAGGCCTGCTGCCTTGAGAAGACACTGCGGCAGAGTGTGTCTGAGGGGGTGGAAGATCAGAGAGGCTCATTGATTTACCCAACATCGCACAGTGAGGAGGCACAGAGCTGGGATTGAAGCCTAGGGCTGTTTGATTCCCAGTCCAGCGTGCTGCCTGCAGAACCCTCCGCAAGCTCTAAACTGGTGCTCCTGTCAAAGTATATGAGCTGGACCTAAAATAGCATTTTCCCAAGATTCTGCCTCTAGCCTGCACTTCCTTTCTGGCCCAGTCTCGTCCAGATCTGGCTGATGGGATGCCAGGAGGCTCACCTGTCAGCTCCTGCCCCTGAAATCTGGGCCCATGCACCTTCAGAAGCCTCCTGGGTGTGCACAAGGCAGTTGATATCTGTCACTGTCCAGGCCAGGCTCAGTTCAGGGAGCACAGAGCGCTATGGACAACCCACCCGAAAATTGGAGCAAAGAACTTGCGCAGGCAGTCCACAAGACAAGACACCTCAATGGCTGACCCCTTTAGTAAATGTAGTCGAAAACGTCAACCAGGTGTCATTTGAGACCAGCAAACCAGCACACTCCTGGCTTCACACAGTCAGGGTGCAACCAGCCTAAAACTGTGGTCTGCAAACTCACCATCTAAAAATGTCAGGCAGGTCTTAAAAACGGGTGGGGAGAGGCTAAATGAGGCTCCCAAGGAATCAGCTTCTAGAGGGACACCCCAGGCAGCTGTCACTGTGTTAGAATGGACCTGGGCAGCAAGATTCCTACCTGTCAATCACAGTCAAAACTGTCATGAGAATTTTTTTTTTTTAATTATTGGCAACTGCTTCAACACTCAATCCAGTAAGTTCCACCCTTATAAATATCTGGATGGATACACAAAAATGCATGCAGAAGAACATTCAGAGCAGCACAAACTTTTAACAGTAAAGACTTGAAACAACCAGACGTTCAGCACCAGAGCCCTGGTCCCTCCCCACAGTGTGACACTGAGAAGCTCTTGACGGCTGATGCACTTGGTCAGTGCTGCTACCTCGGGACATCCTGGTAGAAAGAAAGAAACTCAGCAATTTCAGTAGCTCAATGCATGAAATTTACCCAAATCAAGCCAGACCCCATTAAAAAAAAAAAAAGCAAAGTAGCAGGTTATACAATCAACATACAAAAAATCAATAGCTTTCCTATAAACCAAAACTCAATCTACTGAGAAAGAAATCAGGAAAACAGTCCCATTCACAATAGCCATATATATTGAAGAAAGAAATTGAAGAAGACCTCAGAAGATACAAGACCTCCCACGTTCATGGACAGACAGAATTAACATGGTCGAAATGGCCCCAGTAATAAAAACAATACACCGATTTAATGCAATCCCCATCAAAATATCAATGACATTCTTCAAAGAACTAGAAAAAAAAAGTCCTAAAATTCATGTGGAAGAATAAAAGACCCAGAGTAGCCAAAGCAATTCTAATCCAAAAAAGCCATGCTGGAAGCCTCACAGCACCTGACCTCGGGTTACACTATGGGATAAGAGTAACAAAACTTCCCCATACTATGAATAGACAGATGCATAGACCAGTGTACGTAGAGAAGACACAGAGACAAACCCTCACAGACACGGTCCTTGGAGAAGACAGCCTTTTTAACCAATGGTGCTGGGAGAGCTGGTTATCCATAGGTAGAAGAATGGAATTTGACCCTTATTTCTCCCCCTGCACAAAAATCAACTCAAGATGCATGAAAGACCTCAGAATTAGACAGAAACTAGGAAACCCCTGGAAGAAAGCAAAGAGTCAGCACTCCAGCTCTTAGGCACAGATAATGAGTCCCTCAAGAGGACCCCTAAAGCTCAGGAAATATTGCCAAGAATTAATAAACGGGACAGCATCAAATTGAAAGATTTCTGCACAGCAAAGAAAACAATTAGGGGGGCTGGGGTCGTGGCTCAGTGGTCAAGTGCTTGCCTAGCACGTGTGAGGCACAGGGTTCGATTCTCAGCACCGCCTATAAAGAAATAAAATAAAGGTCCATTGACATTTAAAATATATTTTAAAAAAAAAGAAAACAATTAGGAATGTGAAGAGAAAACCCACCGAATGGGAGGAAAATCTTTTGCTAGTTACTCTTCTACCAGAGGATTAATATCTGAATATATTAAGAGCTAAAAAAGCTTTTACATCAAAAAATCAAATAGCCCAGTTAATAAATGGGTAAGTGAAGTAAACAGATATTTCTCAAAAGGAAAAATACAAATGGCCAACAAATACACGAAAAAAGCATTCAACATCATTAGCCATCAGGGAAATGCAAATCAAACCTCATGAGATTTCATCTCACCCCAGTCAGAATGGCAGGCATCAAGAGCGCAAATAATGACATATGGCGGGTGGGGGTGGGGGAATGGGGGGGTGGGGCGGGCGGGAGAAGAGGAGCACCTTGCCCTGTTGTGGAACTGTGACTTAGTACAATGACCCTTGCTTGTACAGCTGTGCTCATCTGTGATTTGTTATATAATTGTGCACTTTTTAAGGTGTCTAGAGAACTTGGGAGAATTTGATAGAATCGATGTGTAGGGAGTTGACATGGTTAAGTTTGCAATAAGGTGTACGTGTTTGGGGACAACTAATTTATTAAACTTATAAATATTAAAACTCAGCAGCTTAATTACTAGTATGTCAAATATTTTGAGGAATATTAATTGTTGGAAATAAAAACTTACATGTGGGGTCATGTCTAGACTGTAATGATGGCACAATTTCATGTACATTCTCTTGGAACTAAATAAACTCTCAATACATGGAAAAGATGAAAAAATATCAATAGCTCAGAGGGGTGCAAGAAATGCACCCCACTCCACATTGAGCTGCAAGAGAAGGGAAGCCCCTCAGTACGTCCTGGCTGGGAGTGGCTGATACGGTGTGTCCTTGTGATGTCTGGCTGCTGGGTATCACTTTGATGGACAAGCGCCTAAACTCGGAAGGACCGCGCCCTCTGAGCCCGACACCAAGCTTCCTGGTACACATGTCACACAGGCAGGCAGCTGTCAGGTCTTATTTGCAAAGTGACGCTGTGCAGACAGCAAAGTCCCTGCGAACCCTGAACGGACATGTCCCGAGCCCTTCTCCTAAGGGAACACCTGGCCAGGCTCCCGTAGGCGTCCGGTGGCAACACTGACCAGCCAGTCCGAGCCTGACTCTGGACCCGGGGGCAGCACAGTGACATGAGCCCAGATCCGCTCCCCATGAGGCGCATCCGCAGGTTTCTTGCCCCGAGGAACGCTGGACAGAGCCAGCGCTCAGGCTGGGGCAGCTGTAAACAGCAAAACCAACCCCAAAGCACAAAAATGTGAAACACACGGCGCCAAACAGATTGTTATTAAAAATAAAAGTCCCTTGTTTACAGTCGGGTGCTGATGCGGGGCGGAGGATGCTGCCTTTTTTGAGGGCAGCTGGGCAGTCTGCTCAGGTGACTCAGACTGGCTCTGCTTTGTGTGTCCCGAGGGTGACGGCAGGCATCCCAGGGCTGCTTTGGGGGTGGCAGATGACTCTTAGCAAGCAAGCGCATTCGTAAATACAGAATGTCAAAAAGATGCTGAAGGTGACATTGTGATGGCAAAGTGGCCAGCCACTGGACATGGCTAAATGCCACTCAGCAGGAGGCCGGCTAGACGGTGGCCCTCAGCCTCACATCACTGGCACGGGCGCTGTCTGTAAGGTCCAGGGTGTCTCTCGGCACCCTGGGCTCTACCCACTAGACCCCAGTAGCCCACCACGAGTCTCCGGATCCTGCCAGATGAGCCCCTCTGGATTCAGAAACTAGGGAGCCACACAATGGGATGCCGGGCTCCGTTGATAACGTGATGTGGGACAATGACAGGAGGATTGCATGACATTTTATACATATTTAAAAAGGACAGGTGGTAAAGCTGTTTAGGTGGCCCTTGGTCCCCTGGGCGTACTTGCACACACACGTGAAGAGGGTGGGGAAGGCCCGGCTTCTGTCTCCCTGCTGGGTGGGCACTGCCCGGGGACTTGGCACCAGCAATCTTGGTCCTCCAGACGCCGCTGGACGCGCAGCTGGAGGCCTGAGCGCTTCCTGCCAGGACTCGACCCGGCTCAGAACGGCTAGGGATTCAGAGTCAGGCGCTGCTTCCTGCTGGGGCTCCCAGCGGCCATCAGTTGGCACCTAGGGCCCCACTGACCCTGCCCTCCTCGGCACATGTTTGACCAGGGGGTCTTCCTGGATCCTACTTGGCTGGGACCCTGACCCTCTGCAAGCCAAAGCACACCTTCTCCTTTATTAAGTTGGTGGCCTTGGGCACTGGGTCACGAGGCAGAAGGCGACTAACACCCTTGAGTCTGGATGCCCTCCAGGGCCCTTGTCACATGTGGAGGGCTCTGGCCTTAGCAAGCCTGCATGCAAATCCTGCCGTGGGCATTTACAACCTGCTGGGCTTGGGCACATTCCTGAGCTTCTCTCTCCTCGCCTGTAACATAGACTCCTCCCAAAGATATGAAAAGTGTCACCTGAGCTGTTTTTGCAGGAAAGCCTCTGTATGGGCACATGCTAGTCCCTCCTCCACGGTGGCTCATGGAGTTTCCATTAAGGATGATGAACAGTTTGGGAGTTAAACACTGCACCCCTCAACGTGCTCGTAAGAGCAGTGTTTATGTTTTGTGTATTTTGCCATAATCCGCCCGTCCACCGCCCATCCTGCCTTCCTCTCCCTGTCCCAGGACTCTATTCTGAGGCCTCGCCAGGTCGAAAACTCAGATGACCGGCCTCCTCTTCCACCTCCAGATTCTGCTCTAGGAACTGCCTGACCTTGAAGCTAAGACATCTTGTTTTTCCCTCTTCTTGGAAGACATGGCCCCCCAGAGACCTTCCACAGGGCAGGGCAGGCCAGGGAGGGACCAGGGAAGACAGGGCTGACCGTCCCCGAGTTCCCCACTGCTTGAAGCCGTGTCATGATGCTGGGCAGCCTGGGAGGGCCACGCCCAGCCCAGGAGTCTGGAGGGAACTCCTTGTCTCTGGAGTGGCGGGTGTCCATGGCCGAGGTCCCTTCTGGGTCTTTGGCTAAGCCTGGCTGGTGAACTCCTGCCCCCACGAGATGTCCTCTGTCCATAACCCCCAGTGCAACCAGCTGACAGTGACTGACCCCTGGATCCCTCCCCACCCCAAAGGCCTCTCCCTTTTCTCAGAGGCCCAAACCCAGGAGGAGCGGGTCTGCCGACTCTGCTGCCCGGACCAGAGACCCAGAGCCCACAGCCCGCTCTGACCTCCCTCAGATACTCAGGACCTCAGGACCCACCCAGAGGACCCGAGCCTCTCCTGAGGGTGGCAAGGGTGGTGGGTCCCACAGAAGTGGGTGCACCTTGTGCCTGGGTGGCGGACCAGGGCCACTGTGTGCCATGGGGTGGGACATTGTAAGGAAGGGGGAGCACAGGCAGGTCTCATACGTGGAGGCAGACGTGGGTGCAAAGAGAAGAAGGCCCATCCCCAGGTGCAGCCTCTGCCTACCCACCGGTGGGCGTGCTTCCTGCCCAGCTGCCCGCCCTTCCTGAGCCGGAGCCAGGCCTGGTCACTTCTCCTGCCCTCCCAAGAGCAGCCTGTTCACCCTGCGTCTCCAGGACCTCCTTGGCCCCTCTTCTCTCTGTGTCTTCCTGGGGCAAGGAGCAGGCTTCCAGTTGGCGGGGCCCAGGACTCAGCGAACTGCCACCCGGAGGTCCCCTGCCAAGAAGGGGCAGGGACAGCAGCAGCAGCCCCCAGGCAGCCACCAAGGCAAGGCTAGCTGAGGTGGACGTTACCCCCCCCTCCCCGGCCTCCTCTGCCCTTCCCACAGTCTCCTGCTCCCTTCCTCCCAGCCGCCCCAGGAAGCCCCTCCCCCCCTCTGTCCCTGCTGACTTTCTGGGGTTCCCACGCTCTCCTGGGGGAGCTGGCCTGGGCTCTGCCTTTTTGCCTGACAGATTCTCCCTGGCGCATCCTCCAGGACCTGCCAAAGGGGATCTTGATCACACCCCTGTGGGACGATGTCCAGGAGGCAGCTCCAGGGAAGGAGAAGCAGCCCCTGCATCCTGGCCCAGGCCTGAGGGAGCCATGACCAGCCGCGTGGCTGGGGCGTGGGGTGGATGGGGTTTACACCAGCAGATGGTGCAGGGACTCCCCCATGACGGCTCGAAACCCGGGGCTAGGGCCGCACCGTGATTCCTATCCGAGTCCAGAAGGCACGCAGGTGGGGACCCCAGACAGACAGCGACCGTCTAGCACAGAAAGGGGGTGAATCGGGGCCCCGCGCTGCGCAAGAGAATCACAGAATGTTTGCAAAAACGTGTTTTGCGTGGACGGAAGGACACTGGGAGGCGGCTCCCCAGAATGCTGGAGCTCTGGGCTCTGGGGGACTCTAGTCTTTAATGACTTCATTATTTTAATTAAATTAATTTTTGCTGATTTATATTTTCCATATTTTTTTTCCTATAATGAGTGTTGTGGGCCAAATGGAGTCCCCGAAAAGACATGTTGAAGTCCCAACTCCTGGGAGCTGTGCATGTGACCTTATGTGGATGTGATTATTGTTCAGGTAGAGTCACCTTGAGGTGGTCCTTATTTGGTGGCCTTTCCAGCGAGACTGCTGTCCTAGAAGAGACACACAGGACGCAGGTAACAACCCCAGAGGCAGAGATCGGGGCTCGGTGACCAGCCAAGGCCAAGGGCCACCAGCAATGCCAGAGCTAAGGGAGACACAGGGAGGACCCTCCAGAGGCTGCCCGGGGCGCCTGCCGACACTGTCTGTGCCTGGCCAGCCTCAGCAGGAGAACAGAGAGGGCACAGCTCTCGCTGTTCGCAGCCTCCCCGAGGGGCCATCTGTCACAGCAGCCACAGGAAACTGACACAATGGAGAGTCTTCCATGTCCTTGTGACAAGACCAAAAGTTGCAAAGCCAGAGAGGGAGTGAGAAGAGGGAGGGAGGAGAGCGCGGGCGAGGGGCCAAGTCAATGGGGATCTAGAGATGCCTTCAGTGGTGGCCAGGCTCCCTGCAGGGCGGGAGTGCTGTCCAGATATGCGGGGAGTGTTTGTTGAATGAATAAACGTCCCCTGCAAAGGGAGCTGTCCCTTCTGTCCTGTCTTCCCACCCGTCTCTGCCCATTCATGAAGGAGCTCTGCCCAGGGCAGTGTATCTCTGTGGCTGGTGCTACATGACCACATGAGTGGACAGGGACCCCCTGACGTCATGGGTGGACAGGGACCCTCTGACGGCATGAGTGGACAGGGCGCTGCCGCAGCTCAAGACCAACAGCTCCGTCTCTGCCCACCTCACTGGGGCTCTGAGTGATCACATGCCCTTGATTTTATAGCCAGCTTCTTGTCCTTTGTGACCAAGACACACCTTGTCACTAGTCGGATCTTCACGCCACTTCCAGCACAATCCCGGATCCCACCAAGCTCCTCTGAAGACCGCCTGGCTCCCCGGCCCCTTGACAGGGCTCTGAAGACCGCAGCCCACTCCATGTCCACGCCATCCAGGGTCCCCCAGACCCAACATCCAGCACCTCCTGTGACCCTGCAGCGCCAGGCCTGCCCTCGTGCCCCATGTCCTCCCAGGCCTCAAGCTCGGCACTACTCAGCGCCAGGCCTCTCCACGGTGCAGGGGCCATTTCGGGGTGGGGGGTGCACAAGCTGCTCAGCTCTCCTTCCAGGAAGGGCAGCAGGGCCTCTGGAAGGTCTCCAGGCCTGTGTCCCCAGCTGCACACGCTCTCTACCTCGCAGGGGAAGAGGCAGCATATGCCTTCTGCTCCCCCGAGTGACCTCTTCAGCCTGAAGAATCGCAGGAAGTGGCCCTGGGGACCTGCTCCTGAGCTCTGGACGTCTTCCCTGGCCTGGCAGAGGGCTGGGCAGGAGAATGTCTGGAGCCTCGTGGTCAGTGGACACCTTGGCCATTCTTTTGCTTCCCCAATGCCTCCTCCTCTTCCTTCTCCAAGAGCCGGGAGGTGCGGCTGGTGGGGAGCCAGGCCGAGGGGGCCACTTGTCCCCGCTCTGGCCTGGCTGCTGTAAACAGCTCTCTCCTTCCTGACGAGGTCACAGTGTCAGCGAGGTTTCCAGGACACCTTGGCGTGGCCAGGGCTCACTTGTTCCTAGGGAGCAGAGCCCAGCCAAGGTGACTGAAGTGAGTGGGGGCTGAGGCACATCGTGGAACCCAAGGGAGCCCCCAGGCCCCAGGGCCACCTGCGGCTCGCCTGTCCATCTCAGCTGTCCATCTCAGCCCCTTGGGCTGCCCCGCTGCCCTGTGTCCCTGATGTGCTTTGGAGATCAGCTCCCTCTTGGCTATCAGGGTCCCCAGATTGCTGCCACCAAAATAGCAGCTTTTGTTCCCAAACCTTATAGGTCTCCAGGCCCAGCCGTCTAATCTGGTCTCTCCATATTCAGGACAAGATCGACTGTCACGACCCCGGAGCACAGTGACGGAGCCCTCTGTGTCTGGCCACTGCTCTGAAGTCTTTCTGGGAGTTTCCTCATTTAATTCTCAAAAGGTCTCTACAAGGAAAGTTTTCTTACTGTCTTTGCTTGTGAGGAAATGTAGAGGCTCAGACTGGGAAGCTTGGCTAGGATCACATGGCTCCTTAGCAGGGAAGCTGGGATTTGAACCCAGGGCCTGAGCCCTGAAACGTTTTGGTCTGGCTCAGCTTCTGGCTTGGATCCCTTGGAACCAAAGTGTCCCTTTCCAGCCCAATCTGCAGTGGCCATGAGGACGGCAGGTGAGGTGTCACTTACGGCTCCAGGGCTGTGGAAGGAGGAGGGAACAGGCTCTTCCCTAGCGCTGGGGCAGGGACGCCGGCCCGATGTATCTGGTTCCTGGCACACAGTAGGTGCTCAGCAAATGTTTATTGAGAAAATGAACTTCAAGCAGCTTGGACTTGTCTGTGCCGCATGAGAGGAGGGGGAGGTGGATGTGGCCTTATTTGGGCCACGTGTGACCACCCATCTCACCTTTCCAAAATAGGATACCTCTTACTGTTGGCCTTAGAGGGAAAAACACCCCGTCCTGGTCATCTTCTAGACAGCGGGCCCGCCGCCGGGTTAACCCGAGCACCCATGTGGAGGTCTACTGGAGGTCACCCCCTGGGCAATGGCTGGCCATCAAAAAGGGCAGGCTCTGCGCTCTGCGGAGGACACCGGAGTCTGGTCCATCAGCCACGCCTGTGTTTTCATGGAAGTCTGCGGGGGCCTGAGGAGCCCACCCGTGGCCTGAGCACAAGTCCTCTTTCCCCAAGGCCTCTCCAGGGATGGACGAAGCACAGCACGGGGTGGGGTAGGGGTTCAATCAAGTTTTGCCAACAGGACTGCAGTCCCCCATGTGTGCCGTCCCCAGCGCCAGCCTCCAGCTCCCCGGGCTCCTTCTGAGGGCTTAGCGGGGCTTCCTGGGGGAGACGGCGAGACCCTCCCTGGGCTTGCTCCCCGCCCGCCCTGGTGAGGCCATGGCACCTCCAGGTCTCTTCTGAGCCCCTGGGTGGTCTCCGGGTGCAGGTGCTCTTCCTTTCACATCGTGGTTTAGAATGCAGCGACACTCCCCTGCCCAAGCTCTAGGCAGAAGGTCCAGCTTGGAAAGGGCGGCGGCAGATGGTGGCAGACCGTGACAGGCCATGGAAGGCCACGGCAGGCCACGGCAGACCACGGAACCTGTGGCAGCCTACGGAGACCGAGTCAGCTAGTCTCATCTCATCTGGAGAAGCCGGAGGTCACATCCCTCAGATTAGGACAGAAGTGAATGGACATCAGACAGCATCCTGTCCCCAAATGGATCTCCTTGGTGGCAGGGGGTGGTTTGTGCTTGCTCAGGACCTATTGTTCTCAAAAGTCCCTGACATGTGGTATGATCTTCTAGAACTTTCTGGGCCAGGTTTCTGGGCTTGACCTTTGTTTTTAATGCAGGTCGTTTATTACTATAAAGAATTAAACCGATGATGGTCTTTGGATGAGTTTGTCCTTGACCATTGGCACCAAGCAGAAACGAGGGGGGTGTGAGGCTCCCGTCCCTGCCCTCCCCTTGGCCAGCCGCTGTCTGCCTTGAGTCTGGCCTGGGTTTCTCCAGAGCCCCCTCCCTGGGCCACCACTCGTGACCTTTAGCTTCCCGTGGGCGACCACTGAGCAGCAGGAAAAGGAGGAGGCAGGATCAGGACGCGGGTTCCCTGACTCCCAGAAAACTCGGGCCCAGGGGGTCCTCCCTGCCCTCCCCCCACCGGCCACAGCACCCTCTCTGCAAACAGGGCTGCAGGACCCGCCCTCAGGCGCCCTGAGGTCCTGCACCAGCCCCTCTGAGTCCTGCGCCCCAGGGCCGCTTCCCCTCCCCACCCAGGAAGTCTCCGCCAGCTGTTGGCTCCCTGGGGTGTTTGTGGTGGGACTTGGGATGCAGAGGACTCTGGGATGTGGAGGAGATGGACTGGGGGAAGGGTGGACACCCACTAAGTGTTCCCTTGGGGGCCTGGGAAACACGAGGAATGGAGTCCCTCCTCCAGGGAACTCGCCTCCAGGGGAGGCTGTGGGCTGCCCCTTTTCAGGGGGTTCAAATATCTTGGGGTCTGACTGTGCCTGGCACCCTAATATGGGGCTGGGGAGTCGGAGGATGTCCCTGCTTCCACAAGCAGCTGGTGGGTGCTGGGCAGGCAGCGCTGTGCAGGGTGAGGGGAGGCCAAGGAGGCACCAGGAGGGCTTCCTGGAGGAGGAAGGCTTCACCTGGACCCACCCACAATTATTAACCTCCACCGGGTTCTTCTCACAGAGGGCAACTAGATGCCCAGTGAGGGTTTCTGGACCCTCTGACTCTTCCCAGTCCCACAGTGACATCAACAAATGTCACCTGCCACCCACCTCATACTAACTTCCTGCAGGAGCTCTGAGGCAAACAGTGCTGCTCTCTGTCTGACCGCCCTCCCCCAGCCTCACACGTCCCCACTTGTCAAGCAGGTGTAAGGGAAGCGGGTGGCACGCGCTAAGTGCTGGGGGGTGCTGCCTCCCTTTTCTGTGGCTCCCTATTCCGTTCTTTCTTATATAACACAGATACAGGGTATAGGAGAAGGAGCATGGGTCAGGAGCTTCCTGGTAAGCTGTGTGACGTAGGAAAGTCACACGACTTCTCTGAGCCTCAGATCTATGAAATGGGGATGACGAAACCATCCATAGCACTTTCATGTGGACAAAATGGGACATGAAAATGGTCCCTCTTTATCTGCAGGAACATCTTCCAAGATGAGTAGATCCCTGAAACTGAAGATAGCACCAAACCTACAAATACTACTTATTTCCTATACAAGTATATCAATGATAAAGCTTCATTTACAAGTCAGGCACAACAAGATATTAAAAACAATAATTAATAACACAACAATCATAGCAGTATACTGTGCTAAAAGTTATCTAAAACTTGTGTGACTATTTCTAGAATTTTCCTTTCATGTTTCCTGTTTGCAGTTGGCGGGGGAAGGGAAGCGGCAGCCTGCAGACCCAGGTGCGCGCTGCACAGCCCTCCAGGGCTCTGCCCATTCCCGCGTCCGAACCCGCAGGCTCTGGCCGGTGCCCCTGACTCTCCCCGGGGAGAGGGCAGCTGCGCCCTCACCATTGGGAGCCCTGTCCCCCCACCTGCCGTCCCTGGTCCCAGCCGTCCTCTGGCTGCAGGCTGGCCAGCCAAGGCTGTCTCCCCCACTGGCCTGCAGCCGCCACCTGCAGCCCACCCTCGGTGGCCCTTGGACCTCAGCCGGGCCCCTGCTCTTCCAGGCCCTCCAGCCCCTGTGCCAGGCGTCACCTCAGACAGCAGTCCTTCGATCCAGGTCCCCGTCCCCGTGATGGGGCCCTGCCCTGCCCTGGCCACAGACCACCAGGCAGAGTCCTGTAGCTGCAGGGACAGGGACCCGCACACCCTGACGCCCTGCTTCCTCCAGCCTCAGGCGGAGCCCTCTGGCCCCCGTTTCTGGCCCCATCTGGAGTCTTGGTGCTGTTTTGTTTGTCTGTCCTTGGATACAGAGCGGAACAGTGGCTGCGCTTTCCTGAGCCCTGGCCCTGGGTCTGCCACCTGGGACCCCAGCAGGAAGCCTCTGTGGAAGGGAAGGCTGCAGACAATGGCCCCTGCGTGACAGTGACCTCCTTTCGTGGCAGGCTGATGCTGGCTCTCTCCCTTGGGCACCAAGGTCTGGCGGGTTTGAGGAACACCTGTGGGGCCGTGACCTGGGGCCCCTCTCTGGCCCTGGAGGGGACATTTGCTCTGCCACGTGGAGCCCCCTGCCCTTTAAGAGTCTGGGCACAACACTCAAGTGCCCCAATGTGTGCCCAGGTCACGTGGTTGGTGACAGGGCCCCCGAAGGACAGAAGCCAGGGCCTGTGGTGTCAGCAGCAGATGCAGGACGGCTTTGAGAGAATCACAGCCACAGTGCACCAGCCTGTAGCACCTTCTGAAGCTCAGAGACACAGGGAGACTGCTCGGAGCCACACAGCAGACTGTGCTGCGTCTGGATAGCTCCTTCTGTCTCCTGTGCCCTGCAGCACCCAGGGCTGCCCGAGGCACCAGGCACATCCCACCATGCCCTGGAGGTAGCTGGGGTTGGCAACCAGAGTCCTGGGGTGCCCGCATCGTAGGAGTGAGGCTGGACAGTCTCCTTGGGGAGATGGGTAGGAAGGGCCAGTGTGGCCCACAATTCACTGGACGCACAGAGCCCAGCCACAGAGAGAGCAGAGGGGAGGAAGGAAGGGAGAAAAGACAGAAAGCCCGTGCTTTGGAGCCCAGCTGGGTCTCCTTGCTGTGTGTCCCTGAGCTTGTTCCCACACACTCTGTGCTTTTCCTCAAGTCTGCACTGCAGGGAGGCCACGGAGTGGAGCAGCACAGCGTGGGGATGTGCCCTATGGGGTCCTGCCACCCTCCTCCCTCCCTTGGCCTTTCTTCCCTCCTGCACCCCCTCCACTCCCTTCTGAGAAGCTTCAAGAGTCTCTGTTCCCCAGGGTGATCTCAGGCTCCCAGCAGAGAGCCAATCCCCAGTCCACCCTGGAGAGTTTGGGGGGAGTGGGGACACCCTGGAGGCTGCGTCAGGTGCTGTGTGCAGCTCCAGAGGCCACCTTCCAGCAGGGCCAGAAAAAGCAGGGCTCCCAATCCCCCACACTAAACCTAGCGACAGTCGGGTTCCTATGGCAACCTGCGATTTATTTTTAGTCGTACTTTAACATTAACATGATGTGAGGGTCTGAGCGCACATTACTCTCTTTTTACAGAACCGGAAAAAAAAAAAAAAGAAAAAGAAAAAAGAAAGAAGGTCTCTTTGTGAGGCAGTGTCACCCCCTGGGGCAGGGAGAGGTGACCGGACGCTAAGGAGTGTGCAGCGACCTGATCTTGAGGAAGGTCAGCATCCCTGCTCCTGCAGCGCGGGGAGGGGACCCAGCCAGGGTCTCAGCATGCTCGTCCCACAGGCTGCGGGAGTCAGAGGGGCGGGGCAGGCGGCTGCAGCCCGACCCTCCCCAGCCGCAGGGCCGCCCTGGGGGAGGTGGCCTTAAAACGGCCCCGCCCCACGGCCTCCGCCTCCACCTCGGAGGGTAACACCCGAGGAAGGGAGAGCCCAGGCCCTGACAGACAGCCTCTGGCATTGCGGCCAGACCTTCAGGGTCTCCGAGGAAGGGCAGGCGGGGCTCTACCTAGCACCCAGGGGACACCGCAATCGGATGTCCCCAGCAGCAGGCAAGGCAGGGCAGGGCAGGGCAGGCAGAGAGTCGCTGCGGGCCCAGCAGGGCGGGCAGCGAGCGGTTGCGCAACCCCAGCCCGGGCGGGAAGGCGCTGTTTGGGGCGAGGGTGCGCCGGGGACAGAGCGCCGAGCCGGTTCTGGAGGGCGCGTTGGCCTCCAAGTTTCTGGCTGCGTGTCCATCAAAGGTCCTCAACCCTGTGGTCAGAGACGGTGGTCTCCCAGCCCGAGGGCTAGCCTCTTTAAATACCCCAGCCGCTGGCCAGCAGGATTGGGCCAACCAATGGGCACATGACCGAATAACAACCAATCAGAGCCCTTCCCTGAAACTGAGCCACAGTTACCAGGAGAAAGCTGCTCCCCCCACCGGGGTGCTGGCCTGGGGCCCCTGAGCCCAGTTCTGGCCTCCTGGAGTTGGAGAAGAAGACTAGGCCAGTGGGCAGAGAAGCAGAGACAATGCCGGGCCCTGGGGCAGAACCTCTTTGATTTTCCCTGACACCAATTGGACTTGCTTCAGTCCCTGACGGTTCAGCCAACCTGATGAATTCAGCTGGCCTCTGCGATTTGGCTAACATGAGGGACCAAAGCATCTTCTAAGGGAGAAGAAGGAACAATGCTTCTTGTTCTTGCCATGGGTCACCACTGTGCCAGGGGACTGAGCCCCTCTGCACCGCCTCAAGGCGATCTCACTCCCAGCCTCAGTGCAGGGGGCAGCTTTGCGTGGGGTCAAAGCACAGGAAAGTCAGGCCTCTGCCTGATACAGGCTCCATGGCCTTGGGCCGAACGACCCTAGGCCTCAGTTCCCCCATCCAGAAAATGGGGGGAGAACCAGGTGGCTGTGTGGGGGTGGGGATGGAGGGCACTGGGCCGCCTGTCAAACACAGCACCCTCAGTGTCCTGGGGGCTGGCTCCAGGACCCTCAGGCACCAAAATCTGAGGCTGTGCCAGTCCCTTATATAAAATGGCATAAATTTGCATAGAACCTACACAGACTTCATATGCTTTAAATCATCTCTAGATGACTTATAACACTTGATACAATGTAAAACTGTGTAAATCATTGTTATACTTTTTTATTATATTATCATTTAATTTTGCAAATATTTTCTATCTGGGTTTGGTTGAATCTGTAGACGCAGAATGGAACTCACAGAGAAATCAACTGTATTGACCTTTATTACCATCACTCATGGGAGCTGAGTCAGGGACAGTCTCCAAATTCCTACTGGGACACCCTTTAGACACTACCTCGTTTAATCCTCTGGACTAACTTAAAAGGCAGAAATGTGCTATCATTACTCAACAGATGAAGAAACTCAGGCACAGAGAGGTCAAGAGACTTGTGCAAGACCACACAGCCTACGAGGGGAGAAGCTGGACTTGAGCACAGGATTACGCTGAGCACAGTCTGACATTACACAGATGTGGTTTCAGATTCTGTCTCTGGCTCTCTCTCGCTTTGTGATTACAGGCAACTTGTTTCACTTAATTGAGATTAATTGAGATCTGTAAAGGGGTTCGTTATCTCTAACTCCAAGGCAGATCCCGGCTCAGCAGCACTTGCTCTCCACCACCGAGAGCAGCCTCTCAGAGTCTCAGAGACCAGTTGTGCAGGGACAGACTCCTGACCTTGGAAAGCCCACTCACCTCCTCCTTCCAGGGACCCTGGAGTCTGAGCAAGGAGACGGGTGAGAAGACATGGTTCTGAGCCTCAGTCTCCCCCTCTGTGTGACACAAGTGCAACAGGCCCTCCTGGCAGGGTCGTGGCAGGGCTCCATGAGATGACAGCACAGTGCCACTTAGCCAGATCCCTGAGGCTCAAAGTCCAGAGCAAGGCCCTGGGGCAGGGGCACTAACTGCACCTGGAGCTATAGCCTCCCCAGACATGCAGAAGAGGAAGGGTGGGGGGCAGGAGGGAGAAGGCGGTGGAGGGGTGAGCCAGGTGGTCCGCTGGGCCAGGGTTAGCGGGTGTGCCCAGCCACTGGTGGCTGAAAGCAGCTCTGGGGGCCTGGCATGTGTGGCATTGTGTGACACCTGTGTTGCTGAGTGCCTCCTCCTCGGGGTCGGTGGGTGTGGCTCACTCCAACTGCTCACAGGGGCCCAGAAATTCCTAGCTTGGACGGGGTGGGGGAGGGCTTCTTTCTGTTCTCTGTTACAATGGGTCGCGATCGTGAGTCACCCTCATTCTGTCTCCACTTGCCGCCCACACTTCCTGGGAGCCAGGAGGCCTCCATCTGGGGACCCCTCCCCGCCCCTCCCCCTGGGCTCCTTAACTCTCAGGCGGGTTTGTGTGGAGTGACTACCCCCCCACCCCAGATCTCAGCCTCTCCCTTCTCCTGCTCCCTCCCTCCCTCCCTCCCTCCCTCCCTCCTTTCCTTTCTTCCATCAGAGTAGAGAGAAAGAGGCAAATTGGCTTAATGTTTTCAAAATATCCTTGTGAAAAATGTCCTCTGCATTTACAGGTGGGGAGGCTTGGGGACCCAAGATCTTGCTGCTAGGACCTTGACCTAGGACCTCAAGCCTCCTCTGCTGTCCTGGGCTGGAGGAGGTGGGCCAGGGCACTGGCCTTAGCCGGCTGTGTGGGAGCCTGAGCCCCCCCCTCCAGAGGCCCCCTGGCGGGCGGAGCCTGCGCTGCCCCTGCCGCCCGCGCGGCCCTGAAATACGATCCTCAGCTTCATCCACTGCTTTGCCTTTAAAGGAAATGCCCAAGAAACCACCTTTCTGCCCGGGATCCAGCACGCACGGCGGGACCTGGGCCCTCGGGAGGGCGCGTCTTGGGGTCAGGCTGCCTCTGCGGGTCTGATCCCTGCCCAGAGGACAGCCCACGACGCGAAGGGTTGGCCCGCCCACCCCGGGGAAGGCGTGGCCTCTTGGCCGGCTGGGGAACCTGACCCAGACAGGTGGGCTGGACCGTGCGCCAGGAGGGGAAGCCGGTCCCTGGGTCACAGGTCTCCCCAGGGCTGGCTTCGCACACCGGCCTCCAGTCGTCCCCCGAGCAGGGAGCTTCTCAGCCAAAAAACGGGGTGACTCCTGCTGGGACAGCATCAGTCTGTCTCCAGCTCCTCATGTCGGAGGGGAGAGGGAGGGAGCGGTGCCCAGGGTCCCCACCCACCCAGCCCTGGGGCCACCCCTTGTACCCCATGCTGAGCTCAGAGCTCCCTCTGAAGGAGCGCTGGGCAGACCGGTCGCCCTGGAGGGTCCGCCCACTAGGGTGCCCTGGGCGTGGTGTACAAAATGGTGGGCAGAGGAGGGTCTGGACCATCCAGGCCTGAACCCTGAAACCCCCAAACCCGAGGCCTCCTTTACCACGGAGGAGTGGGATTCACATCCTAGTGTCCAGTTGGGGAAACTGAGGCTGGGAAGGGGGCTTACCGGCCCTTCCTCTTCTCCCTGGCTTCTCGGGCTGACCCAGCCTCCCACAGCAGCCCTGGTCCACCCTGGACCCTCCTCTGGGCCCTACACTGACTTCTCCCCTGCTGGGCCCAGGTCAGCCCCTTCTCCAGGAGCCCCCTGACTGCAGCACCTCCCTGGCCAGTCTCTCCTCTGGCCTTCTGGGGCCCTGCCCTCCATACCTTTATTTCACCCAATAAGAGCTAACTGCGAATCTGCCTGAGCCTGGCCTGCGAGGGGCTGGGGTACCAAGGTGATCAGGTCACAGGCTGGGCTGGTGGGAGCTCCCGTTCTGTCCTGTTGGGGAAACGGGCGTCCACAGCTTGTGACAGTGCTGAGAGGCCCAGGCTGCAGTGGTGGGGACCCTGACACCATGGAGGACAAGAGGAGGGAGAGCTGGCACCTCTCATGCAGGGACACTGAGCTGGGCATGAAAGAGTCTGGAGAAGGAAAACAGGGTGGGGGGGGAGGCTCAGGCAGAGGCCCAGGATGGCCTGGCTCTGTGTGGAGGCCACACTGGCCTTTGCACTTGTCCCACATGTCCCAGGCTCAAGTCACCTCTGCGGCTCCCACCTGGAACGCCGCCCTTCCTCCAGAACGCACCATGGCTGGGAACTTCTGGTTGCCCGTCTTGCCTCACCCCCACCCGGGGTCCTTCCCTGACTGGCCGCTGCAGCCCCCTCGCTCTCTGCCCACCTCCGTTCCTAGTCTGGCCACAGTGGGACTCCAGGGGGCGGTCTTACAGGCTCCCTCTGGGTCAGCTGGAGCAGGCGTGGGCACACAGTGGACCTGAGTACAGGATCCCTGTTCCTACGGTGCCATGTCTGCAGACAACCGACTGCGCATGCGAAACACTCAAAAAATTGCCCTGGGTTGAACGTACACTGACTTTTATTTTCTCGTCATCACCCTCTGAGTGACAGAGTGGAACAGCTATTTACTCAGCATTGATGTTGTCTCCCTGTTGTGAATTGTCTAGAGGTGATCTGGAGTACATGGGAGGTGGGCAGGTCCTAGCAAACATGACTCCACTTTATAGGAGGGACTGGCTATCCCTGGGCTTTGGCACCTGCCCTGGCTCCTGGAACCTATCCCCCACGGATGCAGAGTGACAGCTCTATTTGCTGAAGAAGGGAAGAGAGAGAAGTAGTGGTGACACAGGGGAGAGGGGCAGAGGGAGGACATGAGGCCCTTGGATTGGTCCAAATGGGGTCCAGCTAGAGCCCCCTCAGGGCTGCTCCAGGACTGGGGACCCTTGCTCCCTGCTACCACAACTTGCCCCTGAGTAGGAAATGCTTGCTCTGGGGGGTCCTATCTTGCTCCAGCACAGTGAAGACATCACCAAGTGCCACGTGAAAATAGAAAGGCCCCTGGCCTTGCCTGGAAGTTCAATTGCTGTGGAGCCCTACCCCCCACCACCTGTGACCAGGGCCAGGCCCACACTCAGCTGGCGCATCTGAATGCTGGCTGGCCACCACCTGCAGGAGAGCAGGGACCAGGGGCCGGCACTGGGTGAAACTATTACACAGGAGAGGTCAGTTTCTTTGGAGTGGCCTCCTTCCCCTGTTTTATACCTGAGACATCAAGGGTCAGGGCAGGAGTGAGGTGTCCATGACCATGTCTAGTAATTGAGGGGCTGGAATTTGTTTCCAAGGCCAGGAGGATCCGAGTGATGCTGAGCTCGAAAAGGAGGGGATGTCAAGAGGCCAGTCGACCTCAGCGCGGCCCTGCTGTCCGTTCGCCCAGCCTGATGCCAAGAGGCAGCTTGTCCTGCAAAGGTTCCTCCCGGGAATCTTTATGACAGCATTGGAAAGTAGGTAGATTCACGAAACGGGTTTTGAGAGGTCAGACAACTAGCCCAAGGCCCAGCCATGAAAAGGCAGGACCAGCACTTGAAGTCCTGTGCGAGGTTGTGTCAACACACACCTGATCAATATCGAGGCCCCACAGAGACAAGCTCCAGGAGAGAGGGGGTTCAGAAAACCCAGGCTTGGCCGCCCCCCTCTACACACTGCCACAGACGCAGAGCCAGGTGGCCCTGTTTGCAGACAGAGAGTCCCTGCCCAGAGCCACTGACCTCATCCCCCTGCAGTGGTGGGGGCAGCAGCCCACCTGGCCTCTTTAGGTGCCTGCCCATCCCTCTCTAGGTACTTGTCCATCCCTTCAGGTATTGGTCCTCTTCAGGGTCCCAGCTTCCAGAAGCTTCCAGAAGGGCGGACATGCCAGAGGTCAGCACTACTCTCTCCTTCCTGGCTGTTCTGAAATGAACATGCCCCCCAAACTCATGTGGTGGACCCCCAGCCTGAGGTACTGGGGGGTGGGGCCCCTGCAGATGGAACCTGGTTAAAATGAGGTCATTAAGGTGGCTGGTCCATATGACCGTGTCCTCATACAAGAGCACGTTTGGCCACAGACGCACGCACAGAGAGGTCACCTGCAGATCAAGGCAGAGAGGGACAAGACATACCACAAGCCAAGGGACAGAAAAGCTGGCCAGAAAATCTCTAGAACCTCCAGGAGAAGCCTGGAGCTGACCCTCTCATAGCCCTGGGAGGCCCACACTGGCCGAGGACTCCCAGCGGGACTGCGAAGTCTCTGTTGCCTAAGGCTCTCAGTTTGTGCACAGCTGGCCTTCCGTCCCCTCGGTTCGCATTGGCTGACTCAGCCAACCGCAGATAGAAAATAAATTTTTGAAAAAATGCGTCTCTCCTGAGCGTGGATGGACTTTTCCTAGTGATTATTCCCAAGCAACCCAGCAAGGATTTATGTGGCATTTACCCTGTCCTGGGCATCACTGTGATCCAGAGGTGACTTAAAGGACGTGAGGCTGTGTGTAGGTTACACACACACACACTGCGCCGTTCTGTGTAAGGGCTGTGGAGCCAGCCTCCTGCAGACACCAAGAGATGACTCGTCCTTCTCTGAAAGTGCTCAGGAGGAGCCAGGCTTTCCGTGCCCACAAACTGGCTCTTCTCCTCCTGGTCCAGAACATTCCCTGAAGTCCACATGCAACAGCCCAGGTCTCCCAGGGAGCCCGGCTTCAGGACAGGCTGGTCCTGCAGTGGTTGGTGCCAGGGCCACACAGAACCTGTCCAACCCTCCAACCTCCAGGGCAGACTCTGGGGACCACCCATGTCACAGGCCAAAGAGCTTGGGGGCCAGGGTGTGGCAGGGATGGGACTCAGACCCAGTCCCCTCACTCTGGAAGGTCACAGCCCCAGTGTTCTCCTGCTTCCCAAGAGGAGCCCAAGTTGCAGGGGCACAGCTGCCCTCCTAGTCGCCCGCGACCGGTGCCTGGAGCTCGCCCCAGCCCTCCCAGAGCCGCTGCTGCCTGGGAAAGCCACCAGCTGTCCCTGCCCCGCAGTCCCACTGGGCCCAGGCCAGGCCCTGCCTCATGCCTGTCACTGGGAGGAGCAGTGGCTGCAGGAACGAGCTAGGCACAGCCTGGCTCTGTGCCAACCGTCCCTTCTCCGCCACACCCTGGCCAGCACCTGCCAGCCAGTCCCCGTGCAGCAGTCGCCACGCAGTCTGGTGTCCCTAGAACTGGGTTCCAATCCTGACTTTGCCTCTGCCACCTGGGTAACCCTGGCCAAGTCATTGGGCCTTCTTGACCTCATTGGTGCAACCCAGTAACGGTAAAAGCCACTTCAGGGTGCTGGGGAGGGGACAGTGAAGTAATGTGCACTCAGCACCACGCCCAGCATAAGTGGCCCTGAGCAGCGAGATCCTCTCAACACTATTACTGTGTTATGTTATTACTTATGGTCACTACCCACCCAGGTGTCAAAGACAGATGGAGAAGGGCATGGTCACAAACTTGGGTGCCAATCTCAGCTCAGCCTCTCATGAGCCGTGTGACTCTGGACAAGTCACCCCACCTCTCTGAGCCTCTGTGTCCTCATCGGTACTATCGGGGTACAAAGAGTTGGAGCGAGGCTTGGAGGAAACATGAATGTTGCTGCCCGGCAGCTGGTTGGGATTTGAAAACAAACCCAGAGTGTCCCGTGGGAACCCGCGGCTCCCCAGCTCCCGTAGAGCAAGTCCAACAAAGGACACGCTGAGGGCCCCGGTCCATGGCAGGTGCTCAGCCGGTGTTGGAACCTGAGCAAACAAGCCTCGTGTCTGCCCAAGACATGTGTTGGTGTTGCGCATTCACGCGTGTCACCGTGTGACGCCACCCTGGGGTGCAGCTCTGTGGGCCACCACCTGGCCCTATGGCATGCTGCTCAGGCAGGCGGTTAGGGGAGGGAGCCAGCTTATCTCTCCAGGGGAGGTGGCCCCTCCCAGGACTTCTCTTGCAGGGACAGGACCCGTCTGCCACTGGCAGCCCCAAAGCAGACCGCAAAGGAGCCCTTGGGTGCTGATGGGCTGGGTTTGCCTGGCTGGTTTCCATGGCCCATGGCCTCCTGCAGCTGGCCCTACCCCAGCCCAACTCCAGTGTGGGCTGGGAGGGCCTGGGAGGAGGTTGGCTGGCAGCAGGTCTCTGTCCCGCTCCCCTGGAATCTCCCAGGGCAGGTGGCTGCTCTGGGAAGTTGGGTAGATGGGGATCCCGAGGCCCAGGACAAGCAGCCGAAGCAGCAGGCCAGCTGTGACACCCGGCTCTCTGTGGCCTGCACTCCCGCCTCTGCCCAGAGAGGCTCCTGTATTCACAGGGCGGCAGCCCCTGCCCCGGGGCTGGTGGGGGATTTCATCTCTCATTTGAGCCCCAGCCTTCTGTGCTGTGCAGCCTGAGAGGGCTAACAAAGCTTCTGCCAAGGGGCCCTTGTCAGAGGTCAAACAGATGGGGCCTCCCCGTCTTGGACTTCCACTCTCCAAAACTGTGAGCTCTTTTTTTCTTTGTAAGTGCCCCAGCCTTGGGTATTTTGTTATAGCAACAGCAAGGGGCACATACAGGAGGGATCTAGGCTCTGACTCAACTCATCCCTTCACACCCAACTGCCTCCCTACAGCCTCTCAGGCTTCACCATCTTCCCCTGCTTCTCACCACAGCATTTATCGCCTACCACATGGGACAAAACACCTGTGACCTTTGCTGTGCTGTCTGTACCTGCCGTCCTGTCCTGTCCCATTCCCTGATGGATTTCCAACACGTAGAATGGGTGCCTAGACTCTAGGAAGGTGCTCAGTAAGGATTTGCTGAAGAAATCAATGAACTTCCACAGAGAGAATGTGGTTGGACACAAAGCAGGACTTACTGATGATCCAAGGCAAGATTTGAACAGAGACCTCTGGGGAAGTCACAATAGGATTTTGTGTGTGTGTGTGTGTGTGTGACTGGAGACAGTTTTGTCACTAAGACTGAGAATGTTCAGGAAAGTGGGACTGAGAAGTGGGCAGTTTTCCCCGGGCCCTGGAGGCTTGGAAGGCAGGTCTTTCGGCCTAACAGCAGCCCCAGGACGAGGACTTCTCTAGGATGTGCGGCTTGAAGTGGGGTGGTGGGGGCTGGCAGACAGACCTTCTTCTGCTCCCACATGGTCAGGCCTGGGCACCTGTGCTTGTTGGTGCCAAGCTCCCGGCCAGGTTAGCCCAGCAGTGGGTCTCTGCGGTCAGTTCCTGCGGCCTTCGACGCTGCTCCCGGAGCTGCCCCCTGATTTTGATCCCACCCCTTTCCCTTCCAGTTCCTTGGACCAACTCGTGACTAAAGCTGCCCTGCCCACTCCTCTTCCCAGCCTGAGGACCCTGCTCTCTGGCAGCTGGTGAGTGGCTACTGTGGAAGAGGCTCTGGCTTCTCTCTCTCTGTCCCAGGGGCAGACGAGGGTGGAGGTGACAAGCTCGAGGCTTGGTACAGGGGGGCACAGCCTGCCTGGGCCTGACCACCTCGTGCCCTCCCCTCCTCCTTCTTCTCCTCCTCTCCCTCCTCCTCTCCCTCCTCCTTCCCCTCCTCCTCCCTCCCCTCCTCCCTCCTCTCTTCCTTCCCCTCCTCCTCCTCATCCCTCCCCTCCTCCTTCCCCTCCTCCCCCTCCTCCTCCCTCCCCTCCTCCTCCTCATCCCTCCCCTCCTCCTTCCCCTCCTCCCCCTCCTCCTCCCTCCCCTCCTCCTCCTCATCCCTCCCCTCCTCCTTCCCCTCCTCCCCCTCCTCCTCCCTCCCCTCCTCCTCCTCATCCCTCCCCTCCTCCTTCCCCTCCTCCCCCTCCTCCTCCCTCCCCTCCTCCTCCTCATCCCTCCCCTCCTCCTTCCCCTCCTCCTTCTCCCTCCTCCCTTCCCTCCTCCTCCCCCTCCTCCTCCCTCCCTTCCTTCCTCCCCTCCTCCTCCTCCCTCCCCTCCTTCTCCTCCTCCTCCCCCTCCTCCTTCCCCTCCTCCCTCCTCCTCCTCCCTCCCCTCCTCCCTTGCCTCCTCCTCCCCCTCCTCCTCCCTCCCCTCCTCCCTTGCCTCCTCCTCCCCCTCCTCCTCCCTCCCCTCCTCCCTTGCCTCCTCCTCCCCCTCCTCCTCCCCCTCCTCCTCCCTCCCTTCCCCCCACCTCCTTCCCCTCCTGGCTCCAGCCTGCAGCCTCCTCCAGGACCTTGGCCTTGCGGATGGCACCTCGTGCTCCTAGTCCTGCTTGCCTGTCCTCAGGGCGGGCACGTGCATTTGCCTAGTTGGGTTTTAGGTCCACTTTGTTTTAATGTTTAGCAATGGATTTTTTCAGCTCAGAAAGATGATGGACATGAGCACCAGGAAGATGCCCTTGGTTTCTCCTGCACCTGTGACCTTGGCAGCATGTGGGTGGGGACTCTGAGGCTGGGGAGGTGCTCCTCCTGCCCTCTGTCCACAGGGTGATGGGACCACCCATCCCAAAGGACAAAGTGGCAGAGGCAACACAAACAGAAAAACACCGGCTCTTCCCTTCCTGCATCCCCATCCTTCACCCTGTGACTCATGGCTGCGATTTGCTGAGAAATGGCACGATTGTCATTTTATACCTTGCAATCTGGGGCTGTCCACTATGCAGCAGCGTCATGTGGCAATAGATAATGGATACAAATCCCATGGTCCCCGCCTTTGCATCTACCTTGGGAAGCCCATCAGCTGGAGGGGCATGGATGAGGTTGTCTCTGTGCCATTGCACCAGTGGGTGCCACAGCCAAGCCCAGTGTCCCCAGGCAGGGAGCGGGGTCAGGCCCCAGGGCTTGGCCTGGCAGTGGAAGGCTAGCAGCAGGAAGAGCAGGGCTGACATGCGTGTGTGACACAGCAAGGTCTCCAAGAGACACTGGAGAAAGCAAGCTGAAGACAACCTGTAGGGCATAATATCAGGTTCATAAGCCAGTGCCAGGTGTCTGCTATGGGGACGGGCATGCGAATTCACCAGGAATGACTCTGGGAAGGAGAATGGGGACTAGGAAGGAAGTCCTCGGTGTGGTCCAGGGGCCTGGAGGCTGCACAGAGGTTTCCATATGTGACAGGGCCAGTTGCTCATGTCAGGCACTCTGCAGGCGTCAGAAGTCCGGCTGGTAGAGGTGGGGTGTGACACCTGCTGCTCTCGTCCCCTCCCACATTTCCAAGACCTCTTCCCGGGAGGGTCAGGGCCCCGCTCAGGACTCCCCTGTCTCGTTTTCAAACTCCCACGAGAGACACAAACCTGTGACAAGATGCTTAACACCGTGTACCCCCAGAGAAATGGGAATTGAAACCTCCACAGGATATCTGGACACACCCTAGTGGCTAACAGAGAAAGAGTCACCCACAGCTAGCGGTGACCAGGACCAGCGAGCCGGGTCAGACGTGGCTGGTGGGAAAGTCGGAGGGCAGCACCGCTTTGGAAAGACATTCTGGAAGTTTCTTGTAAAACTGTGCACTTGCCTTACAGTCCAGCCACCCAACTCTCATTTGCTTGAAGAAATGAAAACAAAACAAAAATTTCACCCACGGACCAGGAGCAGCCTGACTTATTTACTAATAGAGGACGGATGAATTCATCGAGTCACATCCACACACGAAATCCAGCTCAGCAGTAAAAGGAGCCTCGCCCGGCGCACTGCAAGGCCAGCTCCATCTCGGAGAAGTGAGATCGGGCATCAGCGGGACGCGAGTGGCCATCCCTGGGAGGCGGACCTGGGCAGGGCGGTACTGACCGGCAGGAGCGGAGGGAAGGTCCTGCCTCTTGTCCCGGTGGGGTTTAGGGTCTGACGGGTTTCTGGATGCTTTGATTCGCTGTGAATTTTACTGCATGTGATTTCATTTCCATCGAGCCAGGCGCGGGGGCTCTTCGGGCTTCGCCAGAGCCGCCCGCGCCCAGGCAGGGTGCAGAGGCCGGGCCTCTCTGGTTCTCAGCCCCTGCCGGCCGGCTCCCAAGGCAGTGCGTAATTAGCTGCGCAGGAGTCTTGGATCCCGAGCCAAGGACAACAGCAGGATCCCATCAGATGCCAAGACGTGTCCCCCGAGGAGCTGAGCTCAGCCACCCCCGCTCAGCCCTGGTTGCGGCAGAGCAAAACAGCCCCACGCGCAGCGCCCCTGCGCGGGGCTTCCTGCTGCAAAACAGTCACCAGGGAATCGCGCAATCAGCTCCCAGGCCACGGGGCCTCCAGTGAGCTCCCAGCGTGGGCCAGGCCGCGACCCAGGTGCCTTCCATACTCCACGTTCTTGTCTTCTCCTGCCCTGCCTCAAGGGGCTAACTTGTCCCCAAGTCTCAGAGTGGCAGGAATCCTGGGCGGCTGGCAAGCCCCAATCCCTGCCATCGGCAGCCCAAGTGGCTCTTCCAGGAACCCCCAGCAAGCTGAGCGCTCTGGGGTGTGGAAGGGCGAGAGGCTGGGCACCGGCCACCTTGTCCAAGGGCATTGTTCTTCTCTCACGCAAGGGTCCCCCTGAGGGAGGCTTCGGAGGAAGAAGGAAGTGCTGTGGGGGTTTCCAGGTGCCTGGGGACTCCTGGTGGCACGTTCTGCTCCCTCCTGGAGGCCCTGGCAGGATGTGGGGTGCAGCCTGCCTGCAAGAACTGGGCTTGCTGTTGAGGGGTGAGGGCCACTGGGGCACAGGAGCCTCCAGAGCTTGCTTACCACTGGCCACTCAGGCACCAGTCCAAGCTACTAAGCACAGCCTTGCAAGGCCTGCCCATTGTGGACCAGACTTCTTGACCTCTGAGGAGTGCAGTCACCCAGGCACCACCCAGTGGACCTCATGGTTAGCAACCGCATGGGGAAATCCAGAAGTTTCTCCTGTGAGTCCTTGGGAAACTCACTCAACTTCTCTGGTCTCTGAAAATGGGTGGGCCCCACAGGACCATACCAGCCTCTATGGCCCACACCCTTCCTGTGTGGAATTCTTCACTGCAACAATGCTCGGCCAGGTGCTTCCTTCCCCAGAAGCCTGCTGGACCCCAACCCAGGCAACAGGCTGGTGGGAAGAGGGGCTTTCCTTGGGGACAGGTATGGAGAGGGCAGCATCTCTGGAGGGTTTGTGCCTGAGCTCGGTCCTT
This sequence comes from Ictidomys tridecemlineatus, assembly GCF_052094955.1. Classification (NCBI taxonomy): domain Eukaryota; kingdom Metazoa; phylum Chordata; class Mammalia; order Rodentia; family Sciuridae; genus Ictidomys; species Ictidomys tridecemlineatus. The sequence goes on along the minus strand of NC_135477.1, from coordinate 181,714,914 downwards.
TCCGTGTCAGCTTAACCCTGGCCTGGCCTGGCTCAGGCCTGTCAAACCGTGGGGGATCAGATCCTGAAGACACACCCCAACCCCAGGTCCCTCCCGTCCAGGACACGCAGGGACAGGCTGGGATAAATACTGGTGGTTTATCACAGGAAGGCTTGACTGCTCAGGGGAGCCGGCCTGCGTGCCTGTGTAGCCCGCTGAGTTATTGACCAGAGCCAAGCGGGGACAGAGCGGGGCCATTCATCCACGGGGTTGGAGGAGAGGTCAGGAGAGAAGGAGCGACGGGCTGAATATTTGGGATGGGGCCCGAGCCTTGGTTAACCCCTGGGTGGCTCTGCTCTGGGAGTCCTTAGCAATGCTTCACAAGCCCCTGGGTGGACAGGACCCAGGCCTGGGGAAGACTCGTCTCCTTCTTGGAGACACAGACCTGGGCACAGAGGACAGCCATGGCCAAGGTCACCCTCAGCCTCCTGGAGAGGGAAGACCTTGGAGCTGGGGAAGAACCCAGGGCTTCTCCCATGGCCCAGCCTCACCTCTGCCCTGGTCAGGGACCGTCCCCATGGGCTTGCCTTCCTGTCCTTTAGACCAAGTGTCCTATTCAATGAGACCTTCCCAGAGCATCCTAGATACCCCCCACTCCCTCCCAGCCTGTCTCCTCCCCGCTTCCCATTGGAAACACCGTGTGCTTGTTTTGTGGCTCACTGTGGTTCTGTTTTGAATAAGCTGCCGTAACCCAGTGTGTGACGCGCCGCCAGCCCTCGGTGGACACCTGTCTATTCTGTGACTCATGATAGCTAATACCGCTCGGTGTGGTACCTCCACGAACACTGTATGTCATAATTTGTGGAACATCTCTACAATACTAAGTGTAGATACCGTCTCCAGGCTCAGAGAGGTGGAGTGACTTGCTGTGGGTCACTCAGCTGAAACCAAGATCAAACCCGCCTGGCACCAGGTTCCTGAGCTCTTAGCTATTGCCCCAGGAGAGGATTTGCCTACGCACTTCTTGAGAAAAAAAGCTGTGCCCCAGTCCAGGGTGTCCTAGGGGAAAGGAACTCTTGGTCTGCAAAGAAATAAAAAGCAACGTATAAAATGTTTTTTTCCCCCTGAGGTTAAATGACTTTGAAGATTAAAGTGGAAACAGAGTGTTGGTGGCAAATGCCACCCACTTATTTCTGCCATTTATTGAAATATACTGTGTGCCAGGCACTGGCTATTAATCTTTCCAGTAACCCCAAGCAGTGTATATTAGGGGCAGGGGGTGTCTTGATTGGGTGGTGGTCTTATGGTTTGTGGGTGGAGGGAAAGTCCAGGACGACAGGGCTTAGAGCCGTTTACCTAAGGTCACCAAGTCCTGAGCACCCTGTCACATGCCAAAGCTGGGGTCACCTCTTCTGCCACCTGCTACCCTCCTAGGTCAGCCCCCCATACCCACAGGTCTCTGTTCATGGCTTCCAACAGAGGAGCCAAAAAATTGTATCTGCACCAAACAGGCTCAGACTTTTTCTTGTCACAACCTCCTGAACAATAAGTCTAGCAACTATTTCCAGGGCATTTCCACCCTACTAGGTGTGTGTCACCTAGAGGTGACCAAAGGCACACAGGAGGCTGTGGGTAGGTTCATGCTAATGCCACGCCACTGGATATAAAGGGCTGGAGTGTCCATGGACCTCAGTGTCCAGAGAGGGTCCTGGAACCAGTTCCCTGTGGATTCCCAGGGACAACGGTACCTGGTTCCACTGGACATAGAGTTGTAAGTTCCCAAACTGTGCCATGTGCTCGGCAAGGGGACAGTGGGGGTCTGGATGACCTTACAATCTCAGCCAATGTCTGACATAGCAGGGTGCCCAGTGAGGGCCTGGTGGCTGGTAGGTGAATGAATGATGGCCTGAGGAAAAGGGGAACTGGCTTCCAGTTGGACCTCTCCATCTGAGCCCAAGCTGTCTTCTCTAGGAGACCCTGGCCACAGACCTGCTGCTTCAGAAGCCCACAGTGAGCTCTATTTATTTATTTATTTATTTATTTTTTGAGAGAGAGGAGAGAGAGAGAGAGAGAGAGAGAGAGAGAGAGAGAGAGAGAGAAAGACAGAGAGAATTTTAATATTTATTTTTTAGTTCTCGGCAGACACAACATCTTTGTTGGTATGTGGTGCTGAGGATCGAACCCGGGCCGCACGCATGCCAGGCGAGCGCGCTACCGCTTGAGCCACATCCCCAGCCCGAGCTCTATTTATTTTGAGACAGAGTCTTCCTAAGTTGCTAAGGCTGACCTCCAACTCACACCCTCCTGCCTCAGCCTCCTAAGTAGCTGGGATTATAGTGTATACTGCAGCCCTTGGCATGGGGGCTCTTTAAATGTTCAGATTCCTGGGCCCCCTAGCAGTCTCTGAATCAACATGACTGGGAGACTTTATGTTGAAGCTCCTTTCTGGGGGATTCTATGTTCACCAAAGTTCTGAGACCCACGGCTCTGAGCTCAGTTCAAATCCCTCCGCGGAACTGAAGCCTTTTTTGTGCAGAGCCCCGGATTCTCCCCGTGGGCGTCCGCTGTCCACCCCCTCTGCCAGCCCGCTGCAGCTGGAGGTGGTCCAGGCACAGTGAGAAAGATCACCAAAGACGACAATGAAATGACTTATTAGGGAGGATGGAAGGAGCTGAGGGGGCAGCCTCTGTGGGAGGGAAAGCAGGGCCACGCATAAATCCCCAGGTGGCCTCTCCAGGCCTGACGGGGCAGGGACTATACACGGGGACCCGGAGCCCGCCAGGGAGACGTTTGTAATGGACAACTCGAGCCTCTAGCCCATTACGATTTGCAACAAGATTCATCAGTTCTGGGCCTGAAAGGCCCTTGGAGAACATCTAATCCATTTGTATTTAAGCTTTTAAAACTTTTTTTTTTCTTCTTCAAACAGTGGATTCCTTTGCTCAAGTGCAATGGTATGCATAACTCAGGTACACTCGAGAGTCCAATAAAGAGGCTCAGGTGTCCTCCTTTGCACATGGTAAAGCCAAAACATCATTAAGTCCTAAGTGCGGGTGGTGCCTCACTCCAGGTCAGCCTCGGAGACAGAGCAGAGGGCCTGGGTAAAGGGAAGTGGCTGGGGTGGGTGGAGTCCAGGATGACCGATATCCCTGTTCAGAAGAGGAGATGAGGACACAGGGACATGAACCTGTGGAGGCACAGCAGGAGGGCAGCCGGCCCAAGCCAAGCTCACAGGCCAGCCTTGTGTCAACCTTGAGCTCAGCCTCCAGGACCCAGAGAAAATAAATCTCTGTTGCTTAGGCCACCAGCTATGGCACTTTGTTTTGACAGCCCTGGCAGATTAACACGGCCACTCTGCAGTCTGGCATCTCGGACAAGCACCCCGGCCAGCCTGCCATCTCCGAGCAGGTCCATACTGAGGATGGCTGCGTGGGCCCCGAAGGACGAGGAGAGGTGGCTGGAGTTGAGGACAGCGGGGACGGCAGCCAAGAGTGCCACCTGGCGTCTCCAGGGCCCCAGGCAGCCACAGGTGGGTGGGAACCCTAGAACAGGCCTGGATGTCCTGAGCTGGCACCACTGTCCCTGCACTGGCTGGGGACACTGGGAAGGGATGGTCGGAGCCGGGCTCTCCTGGGACACCTCAGACCCCCAGCTGGGAGGGCAGGAAGGCACGCTTTGCCCAGCCCTCTGTGTGCGAGCTGGACCGGGCAGGGGGAGGCGGGAAGCCAGTGGTGTGGGAGGGCCCAGCCAACCCGGTCCAGGCCCCCAGGCCCAGGGTGCTCTGCTCATTTCCTCTGGAGGAGGAGCCATGAATAAGACCATTTCCAAGGACCGTGACCCTTCTCTGGTCACAGGAATGTGTTTCCTTGTCATGATGATGTTCAGTTTGAACAACGAAGATAATCAGTCGTGACTCTTCCTGTGGGTTTACCCAGTGAGACTCAAGGTCACTTCCGCCTTGTACCCACCAGGAGATAAGTAGAGACCCCCTTTGTGGATGTGGACACCGAGGCCCAGGGAGATTGACCAAGTTACCCACAGCTTCAGGGCCAGAGAGGGGGCAGCAGGGCTCCGTACCCTCAGTGGGCAGTTCAGGGTGGGGGCCTGGCTCGGGGACTTGTGAGGTGCTGCTTCCCATGGCTTAGCTCAGATGCCTACCAACCACCCCAGTCGATTCCTCTGCAATCCTGCCCTCTCTCGAGCCCCAGGCCATGGGTGCCATCTTATGCCATGGCTCAGACGCAGAGGTGGGGGCCCCGGGGTTGAGGAAAGAGGCCGAGAGGGCGCCCAAGTTCTCCAGCTCTGAGAACCAAGGCTCTCGACCAGCACCCCAGGTCCACGGGTCTCCCACAGCCTGGCTGCCCCATCTCCCCTCCCCTGGCGCCCTCCGCCTAGCCCTCAGGGCCCTTCCCTGGGACAGGGAGCTCTGCCCAAGGGGATGCAGGACTAGTTCCCCCAAAGTGCCAACCGAGGCCCAGCGTGTTATCTTGGGCTGCACACTCGGCCACAGGGCAGCCCTTGTCCAGCCAGCCCTGGGGATCAGCCCCACCCCGAGAGAGAGCTGGGCGCAAGGCCAATGGCGTCTCTGTGGTTGGACCCCGACTCTCTGAGTCACCTCCTCTCCCATGGAGAAGCCCTCTCTCCAGCCCTCCCCCCCCTGTGGCTTGTCATTTCTCGGGGTTTGTCTGTCTTCTACACTGAATGACACAAGCCAGGACTGTTTGGGTTCCAAGTGGCAGAAACCCAACTCCCCTGGCTTTGGCCCAAAGGAGCATTTATTGGCTCCAGGCTGAGAAGCTGGAGGGGGCTGGCCCCCCCCCCCCCGGCTCAGCCTCCGCTCTGGAGCTGGCCTCCACAGGGTAAGATCCCAGCTAGCCAGCTCAAGCTCCCCTCTGACCCGGGATGCTTTCCACCTGTCACCAGGGGGTAGCATCAGGACCGCCAAGCCCTGGTCACATGAGCAGAGGGGGAGGGATGATTTCCCCAAGGAAAAAATGGGAATTCTGTCACAGAGGATCAAGCGGAGGTATAGTGGACAGAAGCCCAAGACAAGCTATCCAGGGCCTTTGTCCACTCCCTGGTCCTTCATGTGTGACCTTGGAAAAGTCACTTCCCTTCCTGAGCCCCATGTCCCCATCTGTGAGGTAGCAGATGCCTAATGGGATGATGTTTCAGAGGATCTGCCACAAACTCAGCTCCTCCTGCAAGAGCCCCGGTCGCCAGGCTACTGCTGCCCGCCCCGTGGGCACAGTGCTCCTTGGTTCCCAAGGACCCCCTATGACGCCAGCAGCTGTTTTAATTAAAGCTGCCCTTCTCAAGGCAGCTCTGTTGTCTCCTTTCCCTTGGGCCTCTCTGGAGCCAGGAGCTCCAGGCAGGACCCCCAGAGGCCGCGACAGGGGTAACCACTGTAACCCTGCAGCGCCAGGAGTCGCGGTGTCCCGGGCAGTGCCGTGAGAGACTGATGCGCTCACAGATGCGCCCCCAGGTCCTGTGCACCATGTGGCTGCCGAGGCCCAGGTGGAGGTTGGCGGCTTCCCTGCTCCCTGTGGAGCCCAGGCTGCCCTGCTCTGAACTCAACCCAGGGCTCAGACCAGTGATGGCTCCTATAAAAATCAAACGGGCCATCTTCCAGGAAGCTGCGGGGAGGGGGGAAGACACTGTGTGCGAAGTCGACCCGGGGCCTGGGATGAGCAGCGCTCCATACATGGAGATCCACAGCCCTGGGAGGGGCCTCCCGGGGGGCAAGAGCCCCGCCAGGCCCTGAGTGTCAGAGGAACCCGTGATTCAGACGGTGGCCAGCCCAGAGTGGCCAGGCCGTGTGGAAACCAAGGGCCAGCTGCCAGACGCCCCACCCTGGCTCTTAGGAGAGGCCTGGGGTCCATGGGGCCACATGCTCGGTCCACTGTCCAATGACAGGAAGACCTGGGGAACAGTCCCAATCCCCTAGCTCCAGCCCCCAGCAGGGTTATGTCGGCTGCAGGGCCAACTGCTGAGATACAAGGCCATGACCACGGCGTCCAGCAGAACTGACCTTCCCTCTGAGCCTTGGGTCCCCATCGACGGAGGGGGATGGCTCCTACCTGCCTTGCAAGGTACACATGGCCAGAGTCAGCCCTGACAGGTAGCACCACATGTCCCACGCAGCGAGGGAGAGACAGAGGCCCAGGACCACCAGTCTCTCCCCAGAGTCACACAGCTGGTCAGCGACAGATAGAGATTTAGAGTCCCCGTCCCTCTGATTCCACAGCAGGGCTCTCCACCTCCCCCGGCGAACACTGGGACCTTGCTCCCTGCCAGGTGCTGCCCTGCCCACTGTGGTCATCCTCCTCTGTCCTGCTGTGTGTTGGCCTCAGAGGCCTTGACCCTGGGGGTTCCCTGCGTGTCTTGCAAAACTTGGGGATTGAAAGGCACTTGTGAGGTCCAAGCAGACGCACTTGATAAAGGGCCAGGGGGCAGGCAGGGCCTCAGCCCCACAGACAGACAGCATCAGGCCTTCATCCAGCACCAGGGGACAAAAGGTCCTCTCCCGCCCACAGAGGCTGGGCGGCACTCAGGGAGAAGACAGTTCTCAGTGCACAGCAGGCAATCGGTGTCTGTTCCAGACACAGGATCAGACGGGGACATTGTCATCCCAGGCTGTACCCTTGCACATGCACGCGTGTGCACACACACACACACACACATACACACACACACACACACACACGCATGCACACACCCACGTACACACACACTCCTAGCTTACCTTGCTCAGGTGGGGGGCCTTCAGCCGCTAGCTGGCAAGGTCTGAGAGTGGAGGCACAGGGGACAAAGAATATGACAAAGAGAGCAGAGAAAGGCTGGGTCACCTGCCCCGACACAGTGCGTGCGGCCCCGCCTCTGGTGGGAAAGGGACTGGGCACGGAGTGCTGTGAGGGACAACCAGATGGCCCTGAGTCTGGCAAAGGCCCAGGTTTGCAGGCTGCCTTGGTTTCTCCTGAGTGCTCAGCTCTTGGGATGCCAAGGCAACAGGCCCTGTTCACGTTCCCAGCCACCTGCTGCCTCCCACCTGTGGTTCGGGGCAGCCTGGCTTCCTCTGAATGGGACATCCCATCTCAGCGTGGCTTGAGGTAACAGGCTTCCTGGGCCCCAGGGGAGGGATTAGCTGGCCAGTATCCAGCTTAACCCTCAGATCCCACGGTGTCACCACAGACCTGGGTCAATCCCCACCTGCACCCCTTCCTCCTGGTGACCCTGGGCAGCTCACTTTCTTCAGCTGAGCCCCCTTGTCCCTATTTGCAGAGCAGGAACCATGGAAATGGTGTCTCAGAAGCTTGGACCTCTGTCTGCCCTCCCTTCCCTCCAGACCTGCTCTGCCCACGCCTTCCCCTGCTCAGTGAGCGGCACCTGCTCTCTGCCAGCTGCTTGGGTCAGACCCTTGAGGCCATCCTGGGCTCTTTGCTCCCCCTGTGCGGGTTCCTTTTGGCCCTGCCTTCAAAACGCATCCAGGGTCCAGCAGCTTTTCACCATCTTTTCATATCGTGACTTGGTCCTGTGGCCCCCTGGTCTTTCTGGGGGGTTGTTGAACTGACAAAAGCCTCTGGTCAGTCTCTCCTCTCCCTCCTGAGACCACCTGTAGCTCATTCCCTGCAGAATTGCTGGAGGGGTTCGTATGAGTATCCTGTTGCTGCTGTAACAAATCACCTTATTGCTTAAAACGACACCAACCCATTTCTCCTCCAGTTCTGCAGACCACAAGACCTGCATCCGTTCTGCTGAACGTGAAGTCAAGGTGACCACATGCAGGACCAGGCCCTTCCAGAGACTACAGGGAGAACCTGTCTCTGTCTTTTCTAGGTCCTGCTTTGCTTGGCATTCATCGCCCCAGCCTTGCTTCTGGCCTCAGGTCCCTCTCCTCTCTGTGCCTGGCTCTCTTTGCCTCCCTCTTGCCGGGACCCTGTGAGTGCCCCAGTGGCCACCTGGAAGATCTAGAACACCCTCCTCCTCTCAAGAACAATCTTCAGAATTCCTTGAGCCATAAAACACCACATACTGCCGGGTCTGGAGACTCGGTGTGGGCATCTTGGGGACCATTTCCCAGCCCACCACTGAATCTTTTAAAAAGCTAAACCAGAGCCTGTCTTTCCAGAGCTCACCCCACATCCTGGAAGCTCTCAGAGTAAAAGCTGCATCTTTACAGCCGCCCGGGAGGCCTCTGCAATGTGAAGCCCACGCCTCTGTTTCAGATCCCACCTGCTTCCCCTCCCGGGCGGGTCCTGCTAGCTGCCTTGCTGCGCCTCATACAAGCCTCATGTTCTCCCACCTCAGGGCCTTTGCATGGCTCTTCCTCTGCCATAATGCTCTTCTCCCAGATTCCCTGCTCCCTCTGCCCCTCACATCACATCAGTCCATCCTCAGGAGATGGCCATAGAGAGGACTCCCTGGATGTCCCTGTGTAAAAGACCGTCCCCACCACACATTCGTCCCTGACGTCCCTCCCTTGCCCTCGCTTGGCTCTCCCCTCTCCCCAGCAGAGGTACTTCTTGGTTTCTGGCTTTGCTCTCTGCTCCCTGAGGCAACAGAGAACACAGGGCTTCCAGAGCAGGAACTGTGGCCATGGCCGACCCTGGCACACAGCGGGATGCTAGGAAATACCCGTGGGCCTGCGTCCCTCCCAGCCAGTCCCCGGAGCTCCTGTGAAATGATGGTGCTCAGCCACCGTGTGATCTCTCGGTCCCCCAGGTCCTCCAGCACTCTGGCAGAGGAGGAGGGTCCTGGTGGGGCTGCACCCTGCCTGCCACCAGCCGCTGTGTGGAGCTGAGGGTCCCCACGGGGGAGGACAGGCCTGTCATGAGCTCACACTCGGAGCCCTTGGCCCGGCTCGGGGTGTTCTCTGGTCACCCTGCTGTACTGTGAGTCCCCTGTGGGCCAGTCTGTACCCGATGCCGGCTTCCCCGGCAGGTGAGGTCCACTCCCTCCTGAACGTCCACCAAGAAGCGGGATGGGCAACGGTGGGTGCTCAGAACTAGAAACTGCGGGGAGCAGGGCACCTGTGGCCCACGGAGCTGGCTCTCCAGGTCTAGGGCGCCCTGTGGGTGCCAAGGAGGAAGGGCAGGGAGGCGTGGGCAGCCCGAGGAGGCGGGAGATGGGGCCCGGCTCGGCCTTCTCAGGCAGGGCCAGAAGAGCCAGGTCCTCTGCAAGCTTCTCCGGGGAGGTCAGAGCCCACCCAGCCCTGGGCCTCAGGACCAGTGTCCTCAAGAGCAGGGTGGCCTGGGGGCACAGGTGACCAGGGGGCTCTGTGGCCGGGGTCCCCTGCGGTAGCCTGGAGGAGATGTGAAGGGTGAGCGTCTGGGGGGGCCGTCCTCTCTCCAGGGCAGCACCCGGAGCCCTGCCTTCTCGGTGGGTGCTGTCACCCTGCCAGGCCCCCAGTGGGCCACGGACAGTTCCAAGGCTATGGAATAGGCTCCATCTGCCTGCTCCTGGTGCTCAGCGAGCCCCACTGATATAGCTTCTCAGTCCCAGCCCTATCCCCACATGATTGGTCTGGATCAGTGTGACAAAGGAGAGGCTTCAAGGTCCCAGCTGACTTGGGAGCCATGGAAGGTCGTGGGTAAAGTCCATAAAGATATGATAAGCGAAAGAATGATTGACAGACGCACAAAGAGAAAACAAAGAGAAAAGCACCATGTACCCAACCCCAGTGGTAGCTATTCTCCTTGGTGTATTCATCTCCATGACTTAGACCTTCCAACATCTGACTTCACAAGTTGGTGCCTCCAACTCAAGGCTCCGCCAGTGACCATATCTCCCTGTTCGCAAGCCGTAATGATCACACCGCCTCCTGTTTCGCCTATCCCGGCTAGTGTTCCCCATCATGCCAGCTGTCCTCTGTGGCAGGTATGGTACCCATGTCACAGATGATAGAGCTGGACCAGAGAGGTAGAGCCGCATTTCTCAGACACGCAGTGGGCGGGGCAAAGGCAGGGCCTGGGCCCAGGTCCTTCCAGCTCCTAAGCTGTTCTGGTAGCATTGTACTCAGGACCCGCTGAGAGCTTCCTGTGCCCCTCCCTCAGGAGCAGGAGCCCTGGTCCCGGGACTCTGTGTGTCCTGAGCCGTCTACATGGGACTCAGGCAAGCACTTGTTCATGGCAGGGCGGGGGGGGCAGTTTGCCCTTTGCCCCTGGAGCCCGAACCCCATCGCAGCTGTATTGGAAGTAACTGGGGTCCAGTGAGGTCAAGGGTGGGGTCCTGACCCAAGAGAATTAGTATTCATACACCAAGAGACACCAGGGGACTTGCTCTCTCGCTGGACACTCACAGACAAGAGACCCCTGAGGGCACAGGGAGAAGGTGGCCGTCTCCAGGGCAGGAAGAGCGCCTCACCCGAGCCCAAGCCTGTGGGGCCCTGAGCCGTGGTGGGGAAACACGTGTTGGTGGTTTAATCCCTGAGCTCCTGGAGATGGGCCCTGCTGGCCGAATACAGGGGACACGGCGCTCAGCAGTCCTGGGCAGGTGCTCAGAGCTGATTGGGGCTCCTTTTTAAAAGAGAGGACTCTGAATGTACCCAAAGTGCCTCCTTCTCTCCCCAGCATCCAGGCCGGGGCTGGCCATCCTGCTCTGGGCTGGAACCTCAGCTCCTGGCCAGGTGTGTGGCTGTCCCCCTTCCTGCCTCCCAGAGGCCCCCAGGTCAGCCCTGGCGTGCGCTGGGGCAGCTGCTGGCCTGTGGGCCCGAGAGGCCGTTCCTACCTTGCAGCCGCTGGCCGCTGGGGACCTTCAGCTCACTCCTCAGGGACAGGGTCTCGAAACTTCCAGGTAGCCTCCGGGGGCAGGTTCTCTGGGGACCTGCTCTCTGCATGCTGGCCCTGGAGCCACAGGGTGCAGTGCAGGCTCAGAGCTGGCCCAGCCCTCGCGACCACCCAGTCTGCTGCCTGGCGGGTGAGTGAGGAAACCCAAGAGGTAACCAGAGTGGCTGACAATGCTCAGGGGACAGACCCGCCCACGGCCACCTGGCCCACGGCCACCTGGCCCACGGAGCCCAGCTGCCACGCTGGCCATCCCGCCCCAAAGCACAGGCGGCTGGCAGGACCGAGGCCGCTCCGACTGTGGGAGGCGGAGGAGCAGGGAGCGGGTCCCACCCAGGCAGTCACCAGCCACACGGGTCCCCAGAGGGCACCTCACCCAGCTGCGGGGAGCATGGTCTACGGGGAGCATGGTCTGCACTGGTCCCAGCCCGGGGACAGCACCCTGAACCCCATAGGGCGCCTCTGCAGCAGCAAGGAGAGATGGCTGGAGATGAGGGGTGGCAAAGGGACACGCTGAAGGAGAGCATCACAGCTTAGGTGGGGTCGGATGGTGGAAGCCAGGTCCTCAGGGATCGATGTTGAGATGTGGAGCCCAGTGACAGGGACCACAGGGACTCCACACTATGGGAGGGTCAAGGCATAAGTTGGCTTCTGGCAGAAGTCCTGAGGACCAGCCCAGCCCTCCAAGGCTCCTGCTTCCTTCCTTGCTGTGTGATCATTCTTGCTCATGCTCCTGCCATTGTGATGCCTCTGAAACTGTGAGCCAAAATAAACCTTCTCTCTTTTAACTTGACCTTCTCAGGTATTTTGTTACAGTCATGGAAAGCTGATAAACACACCACCATGATAATCACAACTAGCATTCAGTGCTTGTTTACTGCCTGCCAGGTTCTTGACCAAGAGGGTTACAGGATCCCCACATCAAATCTGCACAACCTCCTTGGGAAGGGACGGTTCGTATTAATCAGAATAGGCAAGGTTAAGCTGCCATAACAAATAACTCCCACACACAATTTCAATGACTTAAGTTAATAGAGCTTTTTTTCTTCTTCTCACAACACATTTGTTACTAAGAGGGCTTCACTGAGAGACCCAGATCAAAGCCCCATCTTTGTACAAATTTGCCAAGATACTGAAAAGGTTTAGAATCAAGGGATTAAATGTACCAACCTGAAAGTGACACATGTCCCTTCTGCTCACAGCCCATCACTCACAGCTAATCCCGTGTCCCCACCCCCTCACAGGAAGGCCAGCAAGTGCAATCCCAACATGTAGGAAGAGAGATGGCTGAGAGACCACCACCAGACACCCCAGCAGTGTCCCTGTCCTACAGAGAAGAAAGTCAAGGTCACAGCTGGTGAGTAGCAGAGCGAGGACCAAACCATGAGGGTGCCCTCCCTCTGTCACCTGCACAAAGCCTCAGGTACACAGGGCCCCTGGAGAGGAACGCAGTGGCCTCATGGTTTATATCGAGTGTCCTGTTGGGGACTCAGTGAACTCATTTAGCCCTGGTGCAGGGGTCAGCAGATCCTCCCACGGAGCAGCAGAGGAGCAGAAGTCCAAAGCAAGGTGGCCGCTTGGTCAAGGCCAGGTGGATTTTCAAGGTCCTCCAGCCCCTCGTCCTCCCTGCCAGCACAGGACACGGGGAAGCTTCCTCCACTCCCCTTTTCTCCTCAAGGGAGAAGACTAAAAAGGGCACCGCTGGTGCTTCACACCCCCGAGGAGCAGGGAGGAGGCCAAGCCGGGCACAGACCAAGGTCGAAGGCCTCCACTGGCCAGGAAGTACCGTGGCCCCCACCCCCCTCCCAGCAGCTCCCCCAAATTCCCAGCCGGCGGGGGCCACAGTGGAACTATGTGGCCACTGTCTAGACGAGAAATCAGAGGCTCAGAATGCACAGAACTGACACCGAGATCTCGTGTCAGAGGGGCTGGATCAGAGGGGCTGAAAGATCAGCCCAAGGGAACCCAGCTCATAAGGGCTGGGATTGGGCTGGGGCCCCGTTCGGGTTGCTTGGACCCCGGGTGACTGCGTGACAGAGGTGATTGCCCAGGACCAAGGGACAGCCCTGCCCCTCCAGAGCTGTGCAAGGCAGCCACGTGGCAAGGAGTTAACCTTTCGCTTTGAGGTTCTCACCTGCAAAGTGAAGCTGAGCCCGGCCTCAGGGCCGCCCAGGGTTTGTTAGTACCCTGAAGCACCAAGGCTGGTGCCCCAGCAACGTCCCATGAAGGTCATGCTCGCTGCCATTGTGATCACCACATTCTCAGTTGGAAAAGAAAAACCATTCCAAAGATCAAACGAATAAGGTTTATAAGCTGGCAGTGAAGGCAGATGAGGCCAGAAGCAATGGGACATAGAAAAGATCAAGAGGAGACAATTCTGAACAAAGGCAGAAGGATTGCAAAAGAGGTCAGATGGCCACCGATCTCCCCAAGCCCTTGCCCCCGTTAAGTGAATAAGTTTTATTTTTCAGTTGACAGATGAAAGTTGCAGCATGATACCCAGATAGGCACATGCCCTGTTCTCCCAGTCTCTTAATGCACAGGGAAGTGTGAATGGGTATCAGTACATTCAGGCTGCTGTAACAAAATGTCAAAACCCAGGTGGCTTATGAACAACAAAAATTGATTTCTCACAATTCTGGAGTTTGGGAAGTTCAAAAGCAGTGTGCTGGCAGATTCAGTGTCTGGTGAAGTCTGCTCTTAGCTCACAGATGGCCTCTTTTCTCACACCCTCTCAGGGAAGAAGGGGGGAGGCATCTCCAGGGGCCTACATCGGGGGCAGATAGGCTGTGTTCACAGACTGCAGGACTCCTCGCAGTTGAGAGATCAGTTTGAGTTGAACTCATACATAGATTCACGCATATCAACTGAAATCCAACCGCCTTGTCTTAAATAGAAAACAAGAAATTAAGATTTATGCAAAAAGAATTAAAATAGCCTAAAGGATTTTGGGAAAGAACAAAATTGGAGAACTCGTGTGCACTAATTTAAGGATGTCTCACAAAGCAACAGTAATTGAGATGGTATGACCCTGGCTAGAGAGTAGTCCACAGGTCAGCAGCACAGAACAGAGTCCAGAGGTAGACTCCCAGGTACAGGCCAATTGATTTTTGACAGAGGTCAAAATGACCAAGGTCATTCCAATTGGAACAATTGGACACGGAAGTGCAGCCTATGAGGCCTTAGCCCTGTCCTCCCTATATAAACCCACTCAGGAAGCTGTGCACAGACCTGACTGTGTAAACTCTGAAACCAGAGGAGGAGGAGGAAACACAGGCAGACTGTTTTGTACTCTGGGTTAGGCAAAGGCTTCTTAGGACTCAGAAAGCACAAGGCATAAAAGAAAAAAAATTGACAAACTGGACTTCATTGAATTTCAAAACTCAGCTCTTCAAAAGACATTACTAATACAATGAAAAGACCAGTCACAGACTGGAGGACATATTTTCAAAGCACAGATTTGATGACAGACTGATATCCCAAATCTCTCACCATGCAATAATGAGCATATAAATAACCCAGGTTTTTGGTTAACAGGTAGAAGTGTTGAGCACATCCTTCTGCCTTCCGAGTCAGAGATGGAACTAGACTCCCCCCTTCTGTTGGCAGAAGGTTGTACCCGCTGCAAGCCTCGCCGAGCTCCTTCTGGGTTCTTTTCTTGCAGATTTGAAGAATAAAACCCACACACAGTTATGGAGGGCAGGAGTAAACAGATGGGGTCTATTGTAGTGAGGAAAGAGAACCCCAGTGACGCAGAAAGAGATCGCGCAGCAGGACACGGCTTTGCGTGCCAGCCGAGGGATGTGCGGAATTTGGGGTGTGATCATCGGTCAGAGTCTGTGTTAAACAGGTACTGAAAAGGCACCAGGGATCGGCTGGGCCCTGAGCCCCTAAGTTTGGATCTTTCGGTCACTTCCATCAGGGTTCACCCTCACCCCTCATTTCCCCGCGGCTCTGGGTCAAAGGAGTTGGCTGGCGTGTCCCCGGGATGGCCTCGTGGGGTGTCGGCTGGACACGCCCTTCCCTGGGGCCATTGCCTGACTGCCGACCAGTTACTCTCTACTCTTATTCACTTTCACAAAGAAGGGTTGTCAATAAGGACCTGGCAAAATGCTCAGCATCATTGATCACCACGTCACCACCGCACATGAGAGCCACACAGGTGAATACTGTGCGCCCATCAGAATGATGACAGATGTCTGCTAACGCCGATGGTACCACGCGTCCGTGGAGGTGTGGGCCCACAGGGGCCCCACTGCTGGCACAGCGATGGAGAGGGGTTGACCGTGTCTTGCTAGTCAGACAGACAAGCACCCACAGACCCCAGGGAGCGGAAGTGTGTCTGCACAAACACCCCCCCCACCACCCCACCCCCCCACCCCCGCTGGCCAGACCGGAAACAGCCAGATGTCCCCAACCTGAGATCATCCATACCACGGAGCCATAACAGAAACAGCTAT
The DNA here is from genome assembly GCF_052094955.1 of Ictidomys tridecemlineatus. Taxonomy (NCBI): domain Eukaryota; kingdom Metazoa; phylum Chordata; class Mammalia; order Rodentia; family Sciuridae; genus Ictidomys; species Ictidomys tridecemlineatus. The sequence continues at coordinate 181,699,694 of NC_135477.1, read as the reverse complement.
TAATCCTCCGACAATGTGGGTGAATCTCAAAAGCCTTTCGCAAGTGAGAGAAGCCAGACACAAAAGGCTACATTCAGTGAGTCCATTTATTTGACATTCTGAGAAGCCAGCGCTGGGTGACAGAAACCACTTCAGCTAGCACAGGGTGTGGGGGGACGTGGGGGGACGTGGGGGGAGCGGTGCCTACAAGGCAGAGAGGATCTATTCATGGGGATGAAAATGTTCCATCTCTCGGTGGCAATGACGGTTACACAACGGTGTGTGTCTCATGACGATGCATCAAAAGTGTGAGTTTTACAGGTCCATTGTGCTTCATGGAACCTGAACTTCAAAAAAGAAAGGAAAGAGAGGAGGAGGGAGAGAGGGAGGAGAAGCAATGGCGATAAGTGACGTCACCACACAACACATTCATTTGATAACAAAATCACTGAGCCTTGCCATTCTGACAACAAGATGGACAGGGTCCTTCTCCCACCCAGTCATGTCCCCCATAGACGCAGTGGCCTGTGGGTTGGGTCTCGGCCAGTGTGCACAGCCTGGTGGTGGGGTGGGAGGGGTGAAGTCCCTCTAATGGGTCTGCTTTCTGGCAGCCACCAAGAGCTGTCTGGAGGTAGTCACTGCCTGCCTGAAGCTACTCCAGAAAGGACAAGGCAGGACTGGACCGTGGGTGCAGATGTGCGGATGACCCAGGAGCACAGTCACAGTGGCCAACAGCTGTCCAAGGACCCCCAGCATCCCATCAGCCCATGCCTCCGGGCGTCACGCTGCTGGGACATCTTAGCGCTTTGCTCCCGCTCTGCATCAATGGGTGTGGGGTCAGCTGTCCTTCGGTGCAGAATGCCCTGGCACAGCACCCCCCTACCTCCCCACCCCCATTTATAAATCGAAGTTCGACACTCGTTGCTCTCTTGGAAATGTGTGTCTTCTACTTCCTGCAAACCTGCCCGGGGGCATGCAGGGGGCAGCCCATCATCTCCGTCTCTATGTCCCTCTGTCACAAGTGCACGCAGAGCCATGCCCCTAGACCATCTAGGTTTGCTGGGCAAGGCCCAATGACACAGCCCACCCACGAGCTTCTCAGGACACGTCCCCAGCATTCAATGAGGGAAGGTTATATGGGGTCCCAGAGCCATTTTATGATTCGGGTATTGTCACCCTTCACAACACACCTGCATACTGGTCACATAGTGTTGTCAAGAATAGAGAACAATGAACGTCTTCCGTTTTAAAATAGACATACTTGTTTGTTCTTCCACTCACCAATGCAAACTCAGGCAGGGCCACTAGAAAATGAGAACTCGAAGTTCCTGTCCAAAGAGAAGGGAGGAGGCCTGGGAGGGCCCTGGACGTTCCCTCTCCGCCCCTCGTTGGTCTCTGCACGTCTTCTATGCTGCTCTAGGTCCGCTCCTTGACAGGGTCTGCTGAGGGAGCCCTGCTCCTCACCCGTCGGCTGGGCTATGCTGGGATAAGTGCAAACGCCCGGGCACCTGATGCGAAGCCAGATCACTGAAATCACAGCACCCCTCTACGGGAGCTCACCCAGGGGGAGCCCCAAGTGGCCACAGAGACAGGTGCAGGCAAGGGTTGGGGGAGGAGACACAGCCCCAGGCAGAGCCCGAAGCAGGCGCCTCCACAGGGACAGGGACACCAGCAGAGAGAGTGAAAAACAGATGTCGGGACCTCGAGTGGCCACAGGGGACCTAGCACAGCGACGGGGACCTCACATTCATTTGGATGTAAGGATGGTGGTTTCCCCTTCATACCAGTCACTGGACTGACACCCCTGCCCTGGCTTGGGTGGGGCCTGGGGAGGCCCCCAGTCGCCCCTCTTCCCCCACCTGCTGACCACCTCATGGAGGGTCTGCAACTTCCCAGCTGAGCTGTGCTGGGGACCTGGAGCAGGGCTGTGGGAAGGCCTAGAGCTTGTGGGGACGTGGCCTCCGGCTGGCCACTCACCAGATACACCACTGTCCTTATCTCTGGGTGGGCACCAGGCCCTGCTTTGAAATGCCCCCGAGTGTGCCTGCCTGCTGGGTGAGGGCAGAGGAAGCCGGGGCAGGGGTGGTGAGAGACGGGCCAGTGTGGAGGAGGGGGTGTCTAAGGACCGTCTCAGGGGGGCCAGGAGGGCAGACTGAGTGTGAGCTGAGGCTCCAAGTCCCCAGCGCATGCTCCCTTGCCCTGGCAGACTTCACTTACAAAACACAGTAAAGACAGGAAATCATTAAGAAGTTGGAGATGATGGTGGTGATGGTGCTTGTGGTGACCAAGGCCGGAGTTCTTTTTCCTGAGAACAGGAACAAGCCAGCCCTGAAGGAGTCCACCCAGGGAGGAATCAGACACAAGTCACCCATTTACTCATGAATCTGGGCAATAAGGTGCTGTGTTAGGGAACAAAGGAGAGACCACAAGACAAGGTGTCCCTACTCTCCAGCACAGAAACAAAGGGTCCCAGGGGCAGTAGCTGCAAGCCAGCCTCGGGGATCTGGGAAAGGCAGCACTCAGGCTGAGCCCCCAGGAGGTGGCCCAGGGCAGAGATGGTGCGAGAAGCCTAAGGCAGAAGGTGGGTGTGTCAAAGCACTGCCCATGGGAGGTTCTGGGAGAACTCTCATCACTCACAGTGACAGACACCGCACTATCCCACAGAGAAATCCAAGCCACAGTCTTGCTGTACCCTCAACCTCCTAGTTAATGTAGTGACATGGAGACAGTTGCCCAATGACCCACCTGGGACACACTGTGTCCTCGAGTCTGTGGTGGGCAGCTATCTGTGAAGGGACAAGCCGTCCCTGATCCTCCCCAGTTGCATTGATTACAGTACTTGGTCTCCTGGACAACGGCTCTGCCAGCCCATTCAGTCAGGAACATGCAGGCCACCAGGTGCCCGAGGGACTCCCGGGGTGCTGCCCTCACCCCTGCCTCCCAGCCCCAGGCTCCCCACCCTGGGCACTAGCCAGGGTCCGCTCTTCTCCAGCCCCACAGCCCTCAGCCTGCTCCGTCCACCTAGGGAGGCCACACAGACAGGAACCATCGGGTCACTGAAAAGGAGTCTCCTGTGACCATCTTTACAGCTCTAAAGCCATCATGTGACAGACTGTGGCTTGTTGAGGACACCTGAGTTCTTCTTGTAAGTCGCTATACTGTCTTGGTTTTTTTGGCCACTTGGCTCTGATGTGGTGCTGAAAAATGCAGCGGGCCTTCGCGCTCTGTAGTTTGTCCGACAATTTGCACACGGGAGCAGAATAAGGTTAATGCATGTAAACCAGAAAAGAGAACTTCCGCCCCATCCTCTAAGTCCAGAAGGGAAGTCTCCGCCCAGAATTCCTCTTCAAACCCCAGAACTCACTCTGATTGGTCAGGCGTGGGTCACATGCCCTTCTCTGAGCCAATCACCGCGGCCAGGGGAAGTCTGTAGGACCTGTGGGTAGGAAGCAGAAGGAGCCTGGGGAGCTCCTGTTTCTTAAGAGGAAACTAAGGGTGGGCGGGACACCCAGAGCACCCCCAAAGTTCCACACTACTCTTCTGGAGTGCCCTATTGATCCTCACTTCCACCCCTTATGGTTGTGCAGGGTAGAACACCTTTCTGGATTGGGACAGACCTAGATTCTAACACTGGCTTCATTGCGGTGAGGCTGGGGCGCATCCCCTTGGGCCCCAGGGCCTCTGTAAAAACACAGGGAGAGGTGCACAGCGAGCCCAGGACTGGGCACCCCTGGGTGTCTGGGGAGCAATCAGAGCACCCTAGACACTGGCTCCCCATAGGCATCTTGCACCCCCACCAACACACAGGCTTTGAAAATGCTGACTCCCTTTTGGGGAAGGCACTTTTCTCTCTCATGGGTGCATGCAGAGCAGATTGGGCCCTTCTGAGCTGCCCATGAGCGAGGAACCACAGGTTCCAGGCCATGCCCAGCCCTGAGCCACTCTGTGTTAGAAGCAGCAGCTTGCCATGCCTGCTCCACTCCAAGGGCGGAGGTGCGAGGACTCCACACCTGGTTTGTACAGGTAAACAGCGCCCTCTGCTTGAGGTCCATAAAAGGATGCACACCCTGAGGGTGGGCACAGCAGCAGCACCCTGACCTCTTCACCTGGTCACTCATCACAAGTGTTGCCCAGGAAAATCATGAGGAACCCCTGAAATTCTGTCAGTAGGCTTAAGTAGTGTGTCTCCTGCCCCCAACGACTCCACAGGGCACAGTCCAAGCTGGCACCTCAGGATGACACTGACACTGACGTCCTTGGGACCTTGGCCTGGAGTAATTGCTGCACTCTGACAGCTCTGTGCCCTCTTTAGCTGGTTCCTGGACTTAGCTGACCACCTGCCAGGATGCTTTGTACCCCTATTTCCTCCCTGCTCTTAGTTCAGCCTCCTGAACCCTGTGGCCACATTAACCCTTTCTTAGCCTTTCTGTCACCTGCATATGTCACTGTGCAAAGTGTGGTGTATGACTCAAGTGTTAGGGGTATTAGAAATTAAGATTGGAATAAAAGAGCCTGAGTTTGCCCAGCTTCTGACTCCCAGGTAACCCACACGGTTCAGTGAACCGTCACTGGTGACAGTGGTGTAGCCTGTGAGTTGACTGTCATTTCATAAACTCTGCTGTGGTGAAAGACACAGAGCATGTTGTGGGTGTTCGTGGTAGCTTACTCGTGACAGGCACATCCTCTTCCACCCATTCCTCCTCACCCCACCAAGTGGCTGCCTCCGCTGTGCACCCTGAACATCCACTCTCACATGGAGTCTGAGAGGAATGAGTTCGAATCCACTTAATCCCTTTTGGATGTAGTTTGCCTCCTTTGTGAAATGAGCAGATCAGTGTGCACCTGGCCAGGCTGAAGTGACCGAGGTGATTCAGACACAGCACCTGGCAGGTGGGGTGCAGTGGGACTGCCATGTGCACACCATCGTCTTCCAATGCTCTCTCTAATGACTGCCTCTTACCCAGAGCCTCCGTGGACCAGCCTGCCACACTGCCCTTCTTTCACTGTTGACCGTGACCCACTTGCAGCACCCAGCACCTGGGCAGAGCTTGGTATCCAAGAGGCTTGTCTGAAGGAATCGAGAGGTTGGGACAGCGTGCCTTCTGATTCCGAGGTCACTGCACTTCCTAATTCGCGTTCCCCCAAATCTGTTTTGCGTTCTGCCCCTTCATCAATTCTGAATTTCCAACCTCAATTCTCTGAGCCCAGATATCTCCTCTTCAAAGTCCCCTTTCTTTTCCAAAATCAGTATCTGTGGCTTCTCATCAAAAATCCAGACTCGAAAACCATTCATTTGGGGTTTACAAATAAAAACAGCCAATATTTATTGAGACTTTTCTGAGTGTCTGGCACAATGCCCCATCATATCCACTCTCTTGTTTTTTCCTCACATCCATCAAGTGGAATAGAAGTTGCTAGAACCATTTTTTTGCATGCCATAGTGGAGGGTGTGGCAGAGTTAAGTCATTGGATCCCACAACTAGGAACCAGTGGAACCAGGGTTTGAACTGAAGCCGTCCAATGGGGAAGCTCTGGCTTGAACCTACCGCAATTGGTTGCCTGGTGACACATTAGACATGCACCGTGATCCCAGGCTGCACTCGACCTTCAGAGACAGACTCCCACACCGCTGTGCAACATGAACCTATGCTGAAACCGTTCACACTGGGAACCTGCTGGTGAGGGACCACGGCATAAAAGATGGGGTCCTTCTAAAGCCTAGAAACCAAGTTCCTCCCAAGCCAAGAATAGCTCCCTACATTCCAGTTACACTGCCTGAAATTCCCACCGCTCCGTCCCCCTGTTAGGGTATTCTATCCCCAGAAGTCCCTGGAGGACATGTCACTTGATAAAAGGTATAATGGATGTTGGCTTTTGCTTGTTAAAAAAAAATCCCCTGAGAGCTTCTCTTGGTATCAGGTCTGACCCTGCTCCCTAGAGGGTGGGCAAGCGGCCTGATCTTGACCAATCATCGCATTCGAGCCCCCTGGCCACTGATTGGGCCACAGGAGGACACGTGATCCCAGACACACCAATCAGAGCTCTTCTCTGGGATTTTCTTGCAGGGTTTCCTGAAGAAGCTCTCCTTGGTCCCTGGGACCTGGAGCTGCAAGGTGGTGGGTCCACAGAAGGCAGAGCTAGAGAGATGAGCAAAGAGATGAGCAGAGGGTGGCACCCGAGGCCCCGCCAGCACCATCCTTGGCCTTTCCTCTGATTGGCTGTGAGGAGTGAACAATCTCTCTTTGGATTCGTCCCATTTGAGTTTGTTTTCTGTCCCTTGTAAATAGTCTTAGGTGGGCCCCGTATTGCAGGGTCATTAATGGATAAGGAGCAGACCCCTGAGGTGACAGGACACTAGACAGATAGGTTTGGACGTGGAAGGAGAGGGCAGGCCAGGCATGGGCTTGAGCAGCGGATAGAGGTGCCCATCTTGGCCTGTTTCCTGCTCCTCCAGAACACCACAGCCCGGTTGCTAGACACAGAGAAGGAATTTACTCCTCAGGGCTCGGGAGGCTGGGAAGTCCAATATCAAGGTGCTGGTGTCTGGTGAAGGCCTTCTTGATGTGTCTGATGTGGCAGTGGGCATCATGTGACCAGGGCCCAGTGAACCCAGGATCCTCCCTTCCTGTCCTGCCATCATGGGGCCGCACCTCAAGACCCCGCCCCCAACCCTCTCACCTCCCCCAGACTCCACCTCCAAGTACTACCACCATTTGAACTTGGGGATTAAGTTTCTAACTCGTGAACTTTGGGGAGTCACACAGCAATGACCCACAGGAGAGGGGAGGGGACAGTAAGGGACAGAGGATCAACCTCTCCCACATGCTTTTGTCTGTGAAAGTCTTGAAGCCAAACAGCAAGAAGAGGCTCCCTTGGTCGTGAGCAGGTCGGTACCTGCAGGCTAGTCGCTGCCATCCTGTCTTTCCTTTTGCACGTGAAACAGGCATTGGTTGCAGGCTCCTTCTCTTGGAGCGCATGCCCTAGAGTCAAGTCACCTGGGTCCTGCTTCTGGCTCAGCTGCATGGCCTGGACCCTGCCTCTTGCCCTGCTCAGGACTCATCTCTAGGATGACATGAGATAGCACATGGGGTGCAGGACATCCCAGTAGACTCTTAGTATGTAGTAGCTATTTGGAGAGAAGGGCTTCTCTGGAACACTGTCCCAGATACCCAGAACTGGGGGAGAAGAGCAGCAAGAGGCACAGGCAGAGCTGGGTGGAGCTGTGATGGCTGAGCCCTGCACTGTGGAGTCAGAAGACGCCTTCACTCTATCAGGCTATTGGTTTTTCTGGGTTCCAGAGCGCCAGGGACCTCACTGAGTGGGAAGAGACTGCCCCTGCCAGGCTAGTCAGTTTAGAGAAGGTGCAGTTGGCCTCTCACATACAAACCAAGCCAGCCAGCGCTCACAGGCTACATTTCCTGTACGGAACTCTCAGGTGGGGTGTCTGCATCGCCCCCAACCCAGGAATCGGCCTCTTGCACAATGGAGCCCGCTGAAATCTCACACTGGCCAACCCTGCACCTGCTCACCGGCCTCACCACCTCCTCCGCAGAACTACACTCAAGGCCCCAAGCACAGGCCTCTGCTGGCCCCTTCCGCTTCCTTCCTGGTCCCATGCACCCCACATGGCCCCGCAAGGCATGTTGGGCTTCCTATTCTGGGGTCCGTGAGGAGAACCGCTGTCTTCGTGAAGTCTGTCTCTATGTCTGTGCGTCTTCCCAGCCCTGGTTAGAACAAATCCCACGCATGTTTCAAAGCATAAGGCCCAGGTTCACATCCTGCCTGCCTTACTGATGGCCTGCTGTGGGACCTCAGTTCACCATTTCCTCCCTTGGAGCCCCTATTGCTACATCAAGGAAATAGTCATCAGCATGAGAGTAGCTGTAACGTTTCATGTGGCTATTGGGAGGACTCATGGGAACTCCAAACCAAGACACCTCACACTCCAGACCTAAACCTTTCTGCCCCTGTGAGCTGTCACTCCTGATCCATGGCTGTAAAGTTACCCCCAGTTACAGTTACCCACATCCAACCATGTTATTATGGCTGGCATTCATAGTGCCCCCCCAAAGGCTCCTGTGTTGAAGGCTTGGTCCGCAGTACAGCCGTGCTCAGAGATGGGGCTTTGGGAAGTAATCAGACCATGACCTCCGCAGTGGGTTAACCCCTTGGTGCACGGACCAGCAGTCATAACTGAATGGACCATTGGGAGGTGGTGAGATCTGCAGGAGGTGAGTCCTGGTTGGAGGAAATGGGGCTCTAGGGGCACACCTTGGAGGGGTCTGTCTAACCTGGGCCTCTCCCCTCCTTTCTCTCTACTTCCTGGCAACCATGAGGTGAGGACTTCCGCTCTGCCACGAGGTTCAGAAATAATGGAACCAGCTGAGTATGGAGAGAAACCTCTAAAACTATGAACCAAAATAAATCTTTCCTCCTGTATATAATTTCTCAGTATTTTGTCACAGCAACAAAAAGCAGTCTAACACTCAAGGTCCAAAATTAGTGTTATAGTTTAGATCTGGAATGCACCCCAAAAACTCATGTGTTGAAGACCTGGTTCCCAGTGCAGAGTCCAGAGGTGGGGCTTTTGGGAAGAGGGGCTCCGAGAGCTGAATGGACTATGGAGAGGTGACACAGACTAGGCAGGTGGGCATGGCTGGAGGAAGTAGGTCACTGGAGGTCCCCAGTCCCTTTCTCTCTGCTTTTCCTGGCTGTCATGAGCTGAGCAACTTCCCTCTGCCACACCCTTCTGCCATGACATCCAGCCTCATCTCAGACCCAGGTGACCAATAGAACCAGCTGACCATGGACTGAAACCTTTAAAATGGTGAGCTCCAATGAATCTTTCCTCCCCTAGGCTGCTCTTGTTATGTATGTGGGTCACTGTGATTTGAAGTTGACTAACACAATTATTAAATGGGAAATTCCAGAAATAAACTTCTTAGGTTTTAAATTGTGAGCTATTCTGAGTAGTGTGGTAACATCCCATGTCATCTCACCTGGGAGGGGAGTCATTCCTCTGTCCAGTGTATCCAAGCTGTATGTGCTGCTCACCTGTTGGTCACTTGATATCACTCATTAGCCCTAGAAGATAAGGCTTGCCAACTCTCACCGTAATGTCATGGAACACAGGGTGGACACAACCACAGCCTCTAAGCAACCTGCACTCTTGCACACGGTGACAGGAAGCATGGAGTCTGTCACACACAGCCTAAGCTGGCCATCTATACTAACAAGAAAGTGTCTGAGTTACAGAAAATTGTGAGGGCTGGAGTGCATCCACCAGAGACAGCGGCTCTCGTGGTGTCTGGGAACTGCAGTTCACAACAACTCCTTGATTTTTACTTACACCCCTTTTCCCACTTTTTTAAGCCTCTTCTTGAAAACCCTCGCTGGCCCCGAGGAGCGGGACGGACTTTGGATGACCGTCTTCTGTCTCCTTGATCGATAGCTCTTCATATCAAATCCTCTTCCTCGCCTCAACACCTGGTCTCCTGACTTGGTTGGTCTGACGTGTGGTGAGCAGAGGAACTCGGGTCCAGTGACGATCTTGGTCATCAGGGCCACTGCCCTGGTGTCAGCCTGTGTTTAAGTCATGTGTTTAACTTATGTAGTGACCTATGTCATTCAACTCACCACACAGGCACCCGTCATCCCACAGCACCGTAGGAAGGGCGAGCACCCAAAGGAGATGGTTTGGGAGAGGCAGACAGTGCACCCACGGGTTCTGGCTGTGTGCATTGTCATAATCATCCTGTTTTATTATCAGTCACTAGTGTTACTCTCACTGTGCCTAATTTATACACAAGTATACTCCGCCCAGGGCTCGGTGCTCCGCTCCAACACCCACCCAGGTCCTGGAACAGGTGCTTTGTGGGTGAGGGGACGGCTATTTCGTGGGGCTTCACTGTGAACACACAGTTGACCAACTAGAGCATAAAGAGCCACAGGTGACTTCGGGCCAAGGCCATGGGTAGAGATTGCCCCAGTCGGAACACATCCTGGTCCCTTAAAAGCCAGGGAGCAGAGCAGCCCTAGAGAAAGGGACACCAAGGTGCACAGCCAGCTGGACAGGGAGACCCACTGGATGTGCAGGCAGCAGCCCCAAAGCGGGGACCCCAGGGTTGCCCAAGTCCCCCTGGTCTGCCCTGGCCTGGCCGAGATGTACACAAAGAAAGAAGAGCTCAAGGGCAGAAAGGTGGAAATCCAGGCTCCCGAAGTTCCCATCAAGCCCCAGGAGTCAACCACCAAAGAGAAACTCGGACACTGAGCCCTGAGCTCTGCTGGGCATCTCCACTGGGGCTAGAAAAGCTGCTTTTGCAGGTTAAAGCCCCCAGAAACGTCCACTGTGGGGAGGGGTGGAGATAGCAGCTCATGCCCTGGTGGAGGGTCTACAAATCCACAGGCCTGTTCAAGCAGCAACCGGCACTGAGCATCCGGAGTCCTAAAAGGACGTGTTGTTCTTAGGCCAACAGTTCCAGTCTCCGAATTTATCTTAAGGATTAACTCAGACAAGTGCACTAAGATGTATATACAAGGGTATTTATCACAGTATTGTTTATAACAGCAAAATACTGCAAGTGATCCAAATATCCATCATTAAGGGTTGTCTAAATAAAGTGTTACGTCCCTACTATGGAATGCGTGCAGGCTTCTAGAAAGGATGTCACAAATCTACATTTGTTGACAGTGGAAAGATGCCCGTGGTGTGTTGTCAAGTGGAAGAAGAGCAACGGGATACAAAGCAGTACATGCAGCAGAAACGTGTGTCTGTTGGTCACACACATCTCTAAGCCCACGGGCAAGTAGGCAGAGAGGAGATGGAGGGATGGCACCAAAATGTAGACCGTGGTTGTCTCTGGAACTGGGATTTGGGGAGTTTGCTTTGTTGATACTCTTGATGTCCTGAAACAAGATGTAGACCATTTTATGCAGTGGAAATCTTATGGCAGCATTTCTCTGACTTGGCCCTGGAAAACTTTTCATTGAGCTTGAAGACTCTTTATTGTGAGGGACAGGCCTGTGCACAGTGGGAAATTTAGCTACTTCCCTATTTGACCCCCAAATGTCATTAGCACACCTTCCCTCCCTTACCCCCACTGTACATCAAAAGTGTCTCCAGACCTTGCCAAGGGGGGCCCGGGGTCATGACCACTCCTGGTTGAGGACCAATGACAGAGGGCAGAACAAGCTAGACAGCCAGGCTACTCCCAGGAGAAGAGCTGGCCAGTAAGCTCAGGTGGCACTGCAGGTGGTGACGGGAACAACCCAAGGGTTTCAAGGGAAGGATAGCTGCTGGAGGGCAAGAAGAGACTATTATCCCTCCAGACTTCTCTTATCCTGAGCCAGACTGGATGTACTGTGGGAAAGCGTGGTGAGGCCAAAACAAGATGGCGGGCGTGGGTGAGCACCAGGCACTGGAAGGGTCAGCAGAAACTCAGGGTGGTGGGAGGAGCTGGCAACAACAGGAGGCCCTGGATTCACCCAGCCTGCGAGCTTGAGGTTTTCATCCTGCCAAGTTGGTTCTGCCTACACAGAGCCTGACCAGCTCTCGGTCGCACTGCCCACAGTTATCACGGTGGCCAGTCTCCATCCAGAATAGGGCAGTCTGGAGTTTGTCAGGGCCTTGTGCCCACAATTGGCCTCTGAAAAATAAAAACTACTGACATTTCCTAGGATTACAATTGCACAACACGGGAGAGAGCAAAGGAGGGAAGGAAGGCGGGCGGGAGAAGGTCGCCACGCATCACCTTCACCAGCAAGGATCCCCGCCAGTAAGATGCTTCTAGCAACTTCCACTCTTGCCACAGGGAGCATCAGGAAGCCGTCTGCAGATGGTCTAAGTAGAAGTACTCACTTGAGCAAACTCCCCTACCTGCTGTGGCCAAATCACACACCAGAGAGAGGTCTTGGGGCACTGGCCTGAAGCTGTTTTGGGGAAGTCCTATTTCTGCTGAGACCCTGCTCTGATCCGATCAAAGTACAGAAATAGCCTCAGCTCCCCATCCCACTGCTCCTGCATCTCCAATGTGAGTGGGGCTCCTTGGCATGCCCTCGAGGGGGAGTTGGCCTAAACACCTCAATTCCATGATCCCAGACTGGGAATAAGGGTCATGTGATATGAAATACGGTCACCCCAGCCCAAATGGCCCCAGAAGGTCTCCAGGACTGGCACAGGGGGGCCAGATGGTCCAGATCAGGGAGGTGAGGAGGACCTACTTCTCTCTCCCTGGGTGCACCCATCACCCTGCTCTGAGACCTCCTCTGCCTTGGGCAGGGAGAGGCAAGGAGGCCTCAGCTTGCAGCCAGTGGTCTAGGCTATTTGCCCGGGTGTGGGCAGCTGTAGTCCATTCACTCCCATTGGGTGAGTACACCGCGGTCTATCCAACGACTCTCGATGGGTGGGTGGGTGATTTCAGATTGCAACGTCCGAGATGACGGTGCTACCAACACCTGTGGTTCTTCAAGTCTATTTTGTGGGAATTTAATGGGGGCAATACCAGTTTTCTCTTGGTCAGCATTTCTTTTTTCCATTTTTTTTTTCTTTTCAACCATCCTATATTCTTGTTTGAGATGTGACCCTTGCATGTAGCACATGGTTTGGATTTGTATTTTTACCCTAGTCTGACACTTTAATAGCCTTTTGAGAGAATTATTTAATCCATTTATGTTTAATGTAATCATTGATGATTTTTAAAATTTTGTCTCTGATTAAACTGTTTTTCTTTTATGTATTGACTTTTTAAATTTTTATTTATTTTTTTAAAGATATTTTAGTTGTAGATGGACACAGTATCTTTATTTTATTTATTTTTATGTGGTGCTGAGTATGAAACCCAGTGCCTCACATAGGCAAAGCAAGTGCTCTTCCACTGAGCTATATAGCCCTAGCCCATGTATTGACTTTCTAGAATTACTTTTTTCTTTTCAAATTGGAAGTCATGTGTGTGTGTGTGTGTGTGTGTGTGTGTGTGTGTGTGTGTGCGCGCGCGCGCGCAGAGCCATCTGTGGGCTGTGTGTGGACTATATCAGCATGGCAGCCTTGTGAACAGGAGTGTCTTGGAACTTCCAGGGGAAAATTTCCTCTGGCCAAGACCACCCAGACACCTTGTGAGCTTTCTTCAAGCTCTGCCTGGTCCCACATAGCAACAGAGATGGGGTGAGCTGCTGCAGCCACACAGCCTCTTAGACACGAGTGTGACCTTCCCAGATGCCAATCCACCTGCTGACTGCACGACACATGAAGCAAGATCCCACCCCAGAAACCTTATCCCTGCCTTTGATGTACCCCCTTAAATAAACCACGGGAGCCATTTTCTAATTGTCCAGCTCCAGGTCCTATGTGGACTGGACCTATCAAGCACCCTACTTTAAAACTATAATTCTGATTCTTTTCCTTTTGTTTTTCACTAATATATTTCTGATTTATTTTCTCTGGTGGCTTACACCCTCCCGGGCAGGAAGAAGGATCCCCTAGTGAGGCGCTGGCTGCCTCCCTGTATGTGTGCATTTTTTTTTGAGATGAGGTCTTACTGTTGCTCAGGCTGACCTCCACCACTGCCCCTGCCTCCCTGGTAGCGAGGACTCCAGGCATGGATCACTGCACCCCAGCTGTCGTGTACCTCTCAGTGCTGACCCATACACCTGACTTGTTAAAGTCTAATTGATGAGTGTTTTTCTCTTTCTCACCACTAGTAGAAAGGCTTCAGGACGTGTTAATACAATGCGTATTAACTTTGGACTTTTATATCACAGCTGCTGTGTATTTAGTTCTACCTATGTTTAAGGTTTTGTAGTTCACTCTTTGCACTGTTTTATAGGGTTGGTGTCCATTTAGAATTGCCACTCTCTTTGCTCTTCATTCTGACCTTGTCTTTTCTTTTGCTAGTGCTGAGATTATGTCGTTTAACTAGCTTGATGGAGTTGTAATTTACCTATCACACAATTCATCAACTTGCAGTACACAATTCGATGGATTTTAAGTGTGCAAACATCACCCCAGCCAGTTCTCATTTTTCTGATGTTGGAAAGAAACCCATAGCCATTAGCCTTATAGTCCCCACCCCCACTACTACCCTTAAACAAGCCAAGCACACTTCCTGCAGGCTCCTGTAGGCACTCCCTCTCTGCACCAGCCCGTGAGTGGAATCTGCATGGTGTGACAACTTCAAACTTTATCCCTGTTGTAGTACTTGTCCCAATTTTTTTTCCTTAAAAAAAATAAAACAGACTTAATTTTTTAGAGAAGTGTTGGGTTCATACCAAAGTGAAACAGGAAGTGTACAGCTTCCTATTCTCTGGTCCCCCAGGTGCAAAACTCGCCCATGTCCGCCAATGTGGTATAATTTTACATTTTATTTCAACCATCCTAAAATCTCCTCTGTGTTCTAGTGATCCAACCACTCTCTAGTTATCTGACAGCCCTGGTGGTCACTAATCTTGCTCTCCCTGTAGCTGTGCCTTTTCCATAATGTCATGTAGTTGGGCTTCCTTCCTAGATAGGACTCCCTCACTTAGGAATATGCATTTGTGTTTCCTCCACGTCTTTTCATGGCTTGATAGTTCAACTATTTTTTAGTGCTGAATAATATTCCACTGTCTTTATGTACAGCAGTTTAAATATCCACCCACCCCACCAAAGGATGTCTTGGTTGCTTCCTAGCCTTGGCAATTATAAATAAAACTGCACCAAATATTTGTGTGCAGGTTTGGGGGCAGACATAAGTTTTAAATTCATTTGGTAAATCCCAAAGGCACGGATTGTTGAATTACATGAGTACACTAAGAAATTGTGACGCTGTCTTCTAAGTGTGGCTGTAACAACCAGCAATGAGCAGGAGTTCCTGTTCTCGACATCTTGCCAACGTCTGGTATCGTTGGTATTTTGCATTTTGGCCATTCTGACAGTTGTAGATTGGTGTCTCATCGATATCCTTTTAATTTGTGTCTTTCTGCATTTGCTGTATATCTTCTTTGATGAGGTGTTTGTTCAGGTCTTTTGCTCATTTTTAAATGGTTTGTGTTTTTTTCCAGATTTTTTTCCTGCATGTATTATGGTCGTGTGATTTTTTTATCTCTAATCAATTGAGGCAATGCATCATATTAATTGATTTGCAAATGAGAACCTGCCTTGTGTATCTAGGACAATTTTATTCCATTGAGGTTGATAATCTTCTTATACTTCATTGGATTTAAATTGCTAATATCTTGTTGAGGAGTTTTGCATTGGTGTTCCTGAGAGGTTTGGTCTGCAATTTCCTTTTTTCTTCCCTTGTTCTGATCTGGTTTTAGTATTAAGGTAATGCTGGCCTTGTAGGGTAAGTTATGGAATTAGGAAGCTTCCCTTTATTTCTCTCTTCTGGAAGAGATTAATAGAGAATTAGTTTAATCCCATCCTTAAATGTTTGGCAGAATTGACCAGTGAACCCATCTGGAACTGATGCTTTTTGTTTTTGCAAGATTATTAATCATTGATTCAATTTCTTTAGCAGATATAGGCCTATACACCTTCTTCTCAGGTGGGTTTGGAAGGCTGTGTCTTTAAAGGAATTGGTTCGTTAACCCAGGTTATAGAGTGTGTGGGCGTGGCTTTTCACAACATCCTTAGCATCCTCTAGTGTGCCCAGGGTCGGTAGTGACCAGTGATGTCCCCACTTTCATTCCTGATATCAGTGATTCATTCTCTCCCCCTGCCTCTCTCTCTGCCTGGTTAGAGGCCTATCAGTTGTATTGATC